>NW_006789249.1:608331-659981 GCF_000442215.2 Lipotes vexillifer
AAGAGACTTTTCTATCGATTCTATCTTTCTGAAATGGTCTGTTCTGTTTTCCCAAAACGGTCGGTACATTCCTTCAAAGTAGGGCCAGAGTTTACAGTGCTTTGCTTCCACTGTGTCCAACAAATACTTGGAGCCCACAAAATGCTTGTCAATTGTGATGAGGGTATCTAAATGTCATATTAAAGTTCCTTCCAAAACACTGGGCAAAGAGTCAGAGGACCTGCTTTCAAGCCTTGGTTTGACCATTCTATTATACACACAGACATAGCATGTCTGAGTTTCAGTTTTCTCATCTTTAGAATTAATTCCCTCAGTCTATGATATATATATATATATATATATGAATTATCAAATTTTCATCATATATAGGGGCATAAAACAGAACAAGAGATATATTAGGGAACAGTTCTACAGCATGTCAATCTAGAAACCCCCAGTATCTCTTGGACATGAAAACCCCAAGGCTATAACCATGTTATTATTTTACCCTCATCGGAGCCTCCTAAACTACACTTGCTTCAACTGAGGTTCCAGATATATTTTCAACATCTCTGTATTTGCATTTATAATTTATTCCAAATCACAACTCTCATATGTAACAGTTTATTCAATGAAATATCTTTATACGGGCACATGGCTAAAAATCATATTCCTAGCCTAGAGCATCCAGAGATGAAACAGAGGGGAAACATACAATATCCCCATGGTTAATTAGCAAGTTAATAGTAATCTTGATTTTTAAGCACTACAGAGAACACTGGTTTTAGAGTTGTAAGATGTTGGATTCTAGGACTGCTTTTTACTTTTGGGACTTACTTAATATCTCTGAGGCTCAGGTTTCTCATCCATTACCCATTAAGAGTATCTTCAGGTGACTGGATCATCCCTGCCCACTCACAGAGTTAGGCTAGAATCACTAACATGACGTAGTGTGTGTAGACGTATATTGTAATGCTCTTTATAGAATTAAGTAATTAATAATAGAAGAAAAATTGAATCAATATCTTCACTCTTTCTCTTTCCAAATTCCTAGATGTTTTGTTTGGTTTTGCCTTGATAAATAGATATAGTTTAAGTGACTGCAATCTTAGAGATGAGAAGAAAGATAAAAAGTTGAAGAATAATTATCATAAAAAACACAAATTGCCCACCATGTTCACATTACCACCCTGTCTCCCCAACTGCAATGCACACAGCATATAATTCAGGGTTTACTGTTACAAAGTGATTACCACATGAAAAAATACTTGTTCCTTATGGATTTATCATATTCCATTTATTACAATTGTACCAAAAGGAAATTTGCTATAAACCACCTGTAAGACAGTATGCTTTTTCAGTAATGGTATGTGTTACAGAGGGTGTTTAACCAATAAACAGTTATCCCTTAATTATCTATATTTGGACTGTTCACTTTGTGGGTTCTCTCTGACAAACTTTAAATCCCAAGCTGGCTTTCTTTTGTCATTGCCCTACAATGTGGGGAGCTATTTCTCTCCACCCACACACATTCTCGGGTGTGTGTTTTGGAAATGAAAACCTATTTATTATTATCCTAAGCAAAATTAAGTTATGACTGTAAATCTGCTGCCAAAACACAGTCAGGGCATCTTCCAAAGGCACATATAAATGATTTGATGTTATCCATTTTTACTCACTTCTCTGTTCCTCTCTAGGAAGATAATCTACTTTATTCTTTGGTTCAAATGCTCTTTCCTTTAGTTTCCCTTCTTTTCCACGACTTGAAATCTGCACTGTTTTTTCAAATCAGTGCAATTATGATCTCAAATCTGAAGTGAACTGAAAAGCCACCAAAGGACCATGTTTTAATCATTGAGATTCTCAGGTCCTTCTCCCAGATATGCTTGCTATTCACCAGAAACATATATTTTAAGGATCACTGCAGTTATTTCTTTGACACATATGGAAAACCACTGGTCTCATGCACATCAGGATGGACCCACACTCGAGTTCCTACATTCGATCATTCACTCGGCCATTGTCTTAGCCCTTTAACTCTGAGAGATTTTAGTGTCTGGATATTAACAGTGAGGACTTTTCGTTTCAAAGCCCCTCAACTAATCCAGCAGCACTTTATTCTGGACCTTGTTTTAGTCCTAGATATAAATATTGCAAGGCCACCAAGCTTCCCAAATTAAGACAAACAAACACACAAAGAGCATTTCTAAATGTGACCTACTTAAAGTTAACAGGATCTTTATTTTTGAAAACCTATTTACCTACTTCAGCTTCTCTTTTATAAAAAGTGTGGTGCTTATCAAACTCAGCTGGGGCAATTTACTCCTCTAGGTATTTAATCAGATTTTCATATCAATTATGATAATTATCAGCACAATTTAAACAGATTTCTCAATTATAGCTACAAATCTCTCTCTTAGAGAAAACAAGTCCCAGAGCTTTTAACAAAGAGAGTTTTCTGTAAATAGTGAGTACTAATTTTCAAGCCTCACGTAAGTTGAAGAAATATTTCTTCTAGCATTCATTTGCAGGTCATAAAGAAAGCCTTCATCCTCACTCCTAACAGTATAGGCTCATACCTACATTTCCTGGTGTCTAATATTTGGGTACACATCACTTCACATTGACACTGGCTAGAAAAATGACCATCTCATTATTTTAAAAAGTGTGAAGCTGTCTTGGATTTCCTTTCACCCTTAGACTGGAATACCTCATTTTTATTCATTGTTAAGGAAACACTCATCTTAGAAGCAAGGAGGTCTTGTGCTTGCTGTGCTGTGATTTAGTTTCTCTCTGCTTCTGTAAAGAGTCATGATATAAATCACACCACTCACGTACTCATGTCTGACATGTATTCACATGGGGAGAGGGTAGGCTTGAACAAATGCTTTAAAGAGGAGTTCAGACAGGTTAAGTTCAGTGAAAGGCCACAATCTCCCAGAGCACAAGCCAACTGATGCATGTTCTAAGATATGCCAACTACACAGGGAGGGAATGATGCATAAATTCATCACAATTTTTTTGAAAGCCAAAAATACACGTTGCCGTCAAATTTCCCCTTTCATTTAGAAATCTAAGTGTAAGCCAAGGGAAATGTCACCACACAGCTCAACTCTGCCAAATGTAATCTTTGGGGGAGTTATTTGAATAATATTCAATTTAAATAACACTTTTAAATGTCCATGGGGTGATTAGAAAATATCAAACAGGGGTTCAAATATGAACAAATGGCAAGTCAACAGAGACTTGTCAGCTCTATGTATATCACAGTTAACAACTGAAATCAATGTATAAAGAATACATCAGAAAATTTTTTCAAAAAAAAATCATAAGGAAATTGGATCAAAATTGCAGAGTTGGAGGACATGAAGATCAACTCCCCCCACAAACACATCAAAAATACATCTAAATGTGGAACAATTCTCCTGGAAAACTAACTGGAAACTGGCAGAAGAACTCCTATACAACAAAAGCTGCAAGAAAGATTTCCATATAACGGGTAGGACAGAAAAATGGTATAGGGTCAGGTCCTCTGCCCCCAGGAGGGATCTGAAAGGAAGAGAAAATCTGCATGGACAGACCCTCACCCTGGGGAGCAAGCAGTTCAAGCTGCAGATGGGAATCCCAATCCTGGGGTGCTAGAGGAGAAGACCTTGGTTGCTAGGAGAACTGCTGGGACAGATGAAAGCACTGAAAAAGCCTAGGCTCTATTTAAGAAGAGTGTGGCTTGTCAACAAAGAGGGCGGAGAGAGCTCTGCACTTGTGGCTGTTGCCTTGCCACACTCCCCCATAGGAGCAGGGTGAACCTTCTGGCCCTACTCATTCCATACCACAGCTTGTGGGAACTGGGCCAGTTGGGCCCTGGGAAAAGACTCAGTCTAGCTATGCAGTGACAGCCCAGAGCCTGGAGTGTGGTCCAGGTGGGGCAGTGGCAGCCATTTTCAGTGCTTACTCAAGTGGCACCAGGAACCAGCATGCCTCAGTCTCGCTCCCAGCAGATCAAACACTCTGGCCCCACCCACTCCATGCCACAGCAAGATTTAGAATAGAAACAGAGATAAAGAATTTCTCAGGTAAGCAAAAACTAAAAGAATTCAGTAATATTAACCTACCCTAAAAGAAATATTGAAGGGTCTTCTCTAAATGGGAAAGAAATAAGAATCTATAGGAAAGGGAAAATTTCAAGAGGGAGTAAAGATTCAAGTAAAGATTGAACGTCACTTAAATAAGCCAGTAGGTAGATTAAAAACAAGCCAAAAAAAATGTAAAAGTGATTATAACTACAATAAACAATATGAGGATAAGCATGAAGATGTAAAATAGGACTTCAAAGTCACAAAATGTGGGGGAAGGTAGTAAAAAATGTAGATCTTTTAGAATGTGTTTGAATTTGAATGACTATCAGTTTAAAGCAAGTAGATATAGTTATGGGTCAATATACATGAACCCCATGGTAACCACAAATCAAAAATAAACAAGAAAATGAAATTGAGTTATTTGTAGTGAAGTGGATGGACCTAGAATCTGTCACACAGAGTGAAGTAAGTCAGAAAGAGAAAAACAAATACCATATGCTAACACATATATATGGAATCTAAAAAAAAAAAAAAAAAAAGGTTCTGAAGAACTTAGGGGCAGGACAGGAATAAAGACTCAGACGTAGGGAATGGACTTGAGGACAGAGGGAGGGGGAAAGGTTAAGCTGGGACGAAGTGAGAGAGTGGCATGGACATATAAACACTACCAAATGTAAAATAGATAGTTAGCGGGAAGCAGCCACATAGCACAGGGATCAGCTCGGTGCTTTGTGAGCACCTAGAGGGGTGGGATAGGGAGGGTTGGGGGGAGATGCAAGAGAGAGGGGATATGGGGATGTAAGTATACATATAGTTGATTCACTTGGTTATGCAGCAGAAACTAACATAATAATGTAAAGCAATTATACTCCAATAAAGATGTTAAAAAAACTTTATACACACACACACACACACACACACACGAGATTCACAAAAACCAAAAAGAAAGGAACCCAAGCATATTACAAAAGAAAATCAAACCACAAAAGGAAAACCAAAAGGAAGAAATGAACAAAGAAGAACTACAAAAACAACCAGAAACAAGGATTAAAATAGCAATAGAAACATACCTATCAATAATTACTTTAAACGTCAGGGGACTAAATGCTCCACTCAAAAGACACAGAGTGGCTGATTGGATTAAAAATAAAAAAAAACAGGAACCTACAATATGCTGCTTACAAGAGACTGACTTCAGGGTGAAAGACACACACAGGTTGAAAGTAAGAGGATGGAAAAATATTTCATGCAAATGGAAAAGACAAGAAAGTAGGGTTAGCAATACTCATATCAAACCAAACAGACTTTAAAACAAAGGCCATAATAAAAGACAAAGAAGGGCATTATATAATGATAAAGGGATCAATACAAGAAGCAGGTGTTACACACATTAACATATATGCACCTAATATAGGAGCACTTAAATATATAAAGCAAACATAAAGGGAGAAATTGACAATAATGCAATAATATTAGGAGATTTTAACACCCCATAGACATCAATGGACAGGTCATCCAGACAGAAAATCATTAAGGCAACAGAGGTCCTAAATGACCCAATAGACTAGTTGGACTTAATTGATATCTACAGGACACTAGATCCAAAAAAAACAGAATACCCAGTATTCAAGTGCACTTGGAGCATTCTCTAGGATAGACCACATATTAGGTCACAGAACAAGCCCCAGCAAATTTAAGAGGATAGAAATTACATCAAACATCTTTTCTGACCATAATGATATGAAACTGAAAATCAACTATGGACAGAAAAATGGGAAAAGAATAAACACATGGAGACTTAACAACATGCTACTAAAAAAAAAACAATGAGTCAATGAAATCAGGGAAGAAATCAGAAAATACCTTGAGACAAATGAAAATGAAAACACAACTTTACAAAATCTTTGGGATGCAGCAAAAGAAGTTCTAGAGGGAAGTTCATATGGACACAGTCCTTCCTCAAGAAACAAGAAAAATATCAAATAAACAACCTAACCTACCACCTAAAAGAATTAGAAAAAAAAAAAAAAAACCCCGAAGTCAGCAGAAAGAAGAAAACAATAAAGATCAGAAGGAAATAAACAAATAAATAAAATAGAGATTTAAAAAACCAGTGGAAAAGATCAATAATACCAAGAGCTGGTTTTTTGAAAAGACAAATAAAATGGACAAATCTTTAGACAGGCACACCAAGAAGAGAAGAGAAGACTAAAATAAACAAAATAAATGAAAGAGGAGAAATAACAATGAATACCACGGAGAAAAAAAAATAAGAGAACACTATGAACAGTTATATGCCAACGGATTCTACAACCTAGAAGAAATGGACAAACTTCTAGGAACATACAACCTGCCAAGACTGAGTCAAGAAGAAACAGAAAACTTGAGGGCTTCCCTGGTGGCGCAGTGGTTGAGAGTCCGCCTGCCGGTGCATGGGACATGGGTTTGTGCCCCGGTCCGGGAGGACCCCACATGCCGCGGAGCGGCTGCACCCGTGGGCCATGGGTGCTGAGCCTGCGCATCCAGAGCCTGTTGCTCCGCGATGGGAGAGGCCACAGCAGTGAGAGGCCCATGTACCGCAAAAAAAAAAAAAAAAAGAAAAAAAAAGAAACAGACAACTTCAAAAGACAGATCACTAGAAGTGAAATAAAATCTGTAATTAAAAAAAAAAAAATCTTCCTATAACCAAAAGCACAGGACCAGATGGCCTCACTGAAGAAATCTATCAAACACATAAATAAGTTATACCTATCCTTCTCAAACCTTTCCAAAAATTGAAGAGGAGTGAACACCCAAATTCATTCTACAAGGCCACCATCACCCTGATACTAAAACCCGACAAAGACACTATAAAAAAAGAAAATTACAGGCCAATTTTTTTTTTTTTTTTTTTGCTGTATGCAGGCCTCTCACTGCTGTGGCCTCTCCTGTTGTGGAGCACAGGCTCCGGACGCGCAGGCTCAGTGGCCGTGGCTCATGGGCCCAGCTGCTCCGCGGCATGTGGGATCTTCCCAGACCGGGGCACGAACCCATGTCCCCTGCATCGGCAGGCAGACTCTCAACCACTGTGCCACCAGGGAAGCCCAGGCCAATATTTTTGATGCATATAGATGCAAAAATCATCAACAGAGTACTAGCAAACTGAATCTAACAATATATAAAAAGGATCATACACCATGATTAAGTTGGATTTATTCCAGGGTCACAGGGATAATTCAACATATGCAAGTCAATGTGATACACCACGTTAAGAAAAGAAAAAAAAAAACACATGATCATATCAATAGGCGCAGAAAAAGCATTTGACAAAATTCAACATCCATTCATGATAAAAACTCTCAAAGTGGGTATAGAAGGAACATCTCAACACAATAAAGGCCATTTATGACAAGCCCACAGCCAACATAATACTCAACGGTGAAAAGCTGAAACCCTTCCTGCTAAATTCAAGAACAAGACAAGGATGCCACTCTCACTAATTCTATATTTCATAGTATTGGAAGTTCTAGCTACAGCAATCAGACAAGAAAAAATAAATAAAAGCTATCCAAACTGGAATGGAAAAGGAAAATTGTCACTATTTGCAGATAACATGATATACTATATAGAGACCCCTAAAGTCTCCACACAAAAGCTATTAGAACTAATGAATGAATTCAGCAAGGTAGCAGGATACAAGATTAATATACAGAAATCTGTTGTGTTTCTATACACTAATAATGAAATATCAGAAAAAGTAAAAATCCATCCCATTTAAAATCACACACAAAAAATATATGCCTTGGAATAATCTTAACCAAGAGGTGAAAGGCTTATACACTGAAAACTATAAATCACTGATGAAGGAAACTGAAGATGATACAAAGAAATGGAAAGATATCCTGTGCTCTTAGATTGGAAAAATTAATATTGTTAAGATGGCCGTACTACCCAAAACAATCTACATATTTAATGTGATCCCTATCAAATTACCCAAGGCCTTTTTCATAGACCTAGGACAAATAATCCTAAAATTTATACGGAACCACAAAAGACCCAGAATTGCCAAGACAATCCTGAGGAAAAAGAACAAACCTGGAGGGGGCTTCCCTGGTGGCACAGTGGTTGAGAATCTGCCTGCTAATGCAGGGGACACGGGTTTGAGCCCTGGTCTGGGAGGATCCCACATGCCACGGAGCAACTAGGCCCGTGAGCCAACAAGTACTGAGCCTGCACGTCTGGAGCCTGTGCTCCACAACAAGAGAGGCCGCGATAGTGAGAGGCCCGTGCACCGCGATGAAGAGTGGCCCCCGCCTGCCACAACTAGAGAAAGCCCTCGCACAGAAATGAAGACCCAACACAGCAAAAATAAATAAATTAATAAAGTGTCTCAGATTGATGTGTTTAATACCTTCACAAATATTTAAAAAAAAAAAAAAAGAACAAACCTGGAGGTATACCCTCCAGGACTCTCCTAGACTTCAGACTCTACTACAAGCTATAGTAATCAAAACAGTGTGGAATTTGCACAGAAACAGACACATAGATCAATGGAACAGAATAGACAGCCCAGAAATAAACCCACACACCTGGAGTCAATTAATTTACAACAAGAAAGCAATAATATACAATGGAAAAAGTCTCTTTAACAAGTAGTCTTGGGAAAGCTGGACAACAGCATGTAAATCAATGAAATTAGAACAGTCTCACACACCATATACAAAAATAAATTTAAAATGGTTTAAAAACCTAAATGTGGGCTTCCCTTGTGGCGCAGTGGTTGAGAGTCTGCCTGCCGATGCAGGGGACACGGGTTCATGCCCTGGTCCGGGAAGATCCCACGTGCCGTGGAGCGGCTAGGACTGTGAGCCATGGCCGCTGAGCCTGTGCGTCTGGAGTCTGTGCTCCTCAACGGGAGAGGCCACAACAGTGACAGGCCCGCATACCACAAAACAAAACACAAACAAACAAACAAAACCTAAATGTAAGACATGACCCCATAAAACTCATAGAAGAGAACATAGGCAAAAAATTCTATGAGATAGATCATCGCAATATTTTTTTAGATCAGTCTCCCAAGGCAAAAGAAATAAAAGCAAAAATAAACAAATGGGACCTAATCAAACTTAAAAGCTTTTGCACAGCAAAGGAAATGATCAACAAAATGAAAAGACAACCTACGGAATGGGAGAAAATATTTGTAAGCGATATATCTGATAAAGGGTTAATATCCAAAATATATTAAGTTGGCCAAAAAGTTCATTCGAGTTTTTCCTTAAGACATTACGGAAAAACCTGGACGAACATTTTGACTAACCCAATAAAAACAGCTCATACAAGTTAATATCAAAAAATTTAAAAAAATTTTTTTAAATGAACAGGAGACCTGAACAGACATTCTTCCAAGGAAGACATGGAGATGGCTAACAGCCACATGGAAAGATGCTCAATATTGTTAATTATTAGAGAAATGCAAATCAAAGCCACAATGAGGTATCACCTGACACTAGTCAGAATGGCTATCATCAAAAAGTCTACAAATAATAAATGTTGGAGAGGATGTGGAGAAAAGGGAACCCTCATCGCTGTTGATGGGAATGTAAATCGGTGCAGTCACTATGGAAAATAGTACAGAGGGTCCTTAAAAATCTAGAACTACTGTGTGATCCAGCAGTTCCACTCCTGGGTATATACCCAGAAAAGATGAAAACTCTAATTCAAAAAGATACATGCACCCCAATATTCATAGGAGCACTATTTACAATAGTCAAGACATGGAAGCAACCCAAGTGCCCATCAACAGATGAATGGATAAAGAAGATATGGTATATATATACAATGGAATGTTAGCCATAAAAAAAGAATGAAATATTGTCATTTCCAGCAACACGGATGAACCTAGAGAATATTATGCTTAGTGAAATAAGTCAGACAGAGAAAGACAAAGACTTTATGATATCACTTATATGTGGAATCTAAAAAATACAAATGAATATATATACAAAACAGAAACAGATTCACAGACATAGAAAACAGACTTAGTTACCAAAGGTGAGTGGGGGGGGACAAATTACAAATATGGGAATAGCAAATATAAACTACTATATATAAAACAGGTAAGCAATAAGGATTTACTGTATAGCACAGAGAATGACACCCAATATTTTATAATAACCAGTAATGGAATATAATCTGCAAAAAATCGACTAAACATGCTGTACACCTAAAACTAACACAATACTGTAAATCAACTATGCTTCAATTAAAAAAAATCATAGGATGGCAAGTGTTAAAAGGAAACCTAGGAATCAATACACATCATTCCTACTTTGTATAGGAGGAATTATAGCCCAAAATCGTGAAATGATCACAAAAGAAATCTGTGAAAAACTGATAGTAGAACTCAAGCATTCTTCACCTCTTCTCATGGTTCCTAAGCAAATGGAAGTTTCTGTGTGAGGGTTCTATAACTCTCCTTTTCTTTCAAAGCCTTACATGCTTCTATACCTAGTCAAATATGGTAGATGATGAAACACTTCAGACTTTGGAGTCAAACAGAGCTGAGTTAAATTGCAGATGGTTTTAGGTAGTTACTATTGAATCATCACTAAAATTACACAGACATTGTAGAAATGGAATAAATCTGGAGTCTCAAACTCCAATATATGAAGAGTCTAAGCACGTACTGCAAACAAATGAGGCAAGACAAGAGAGCCCTATGGTAAACCAGAGCTCACGTGCATTTTTAGTATTTGTTGTCATGAGACTATGTGAACCCAGGGATGCCAGATTGTTCTATTTTTTAGGAAAGCCAAAAGTCCAAAAAATTTTATGAAACCTAATTTTTAAATTGTATAAGCTAACTCAAAATTTTAAAAACATTATGAGAGCCAAATAAAACGTATCTGCAGCCTGCATTTAGACGGTGAGCTGCCAGTTTGCAGTTTCTAAGTGGAGCACATCTGGTCAAAGAAAACATAAGGAATGAAGCCAGATCAGAAACAACTAAATTTTTCAAAGGGAAAACTGTTACTTCCATTTAACATAAAGTGTATACAACTCAAAAACTCATGATTCAAAATTTAAAAGCATAAATTAACAGAAAATTGGGACTGCTTTAATCGGATAAATTAATGCACTAATAGTAAAGTTGTACAAGGCATTTTGCTAAGTGTTATAAAGGATATAAAGATGAATAGGACATCATCCTTGTCCTTTAGAAGTTTACTCTTTAGTACAGAGGATAGGAAGTTAACAAAAATAGTGAGAATACAGGAAGAATATGAGGTCATTAGAGAGTAAGTACAAAGTTTCAAAGAAGGGAGAACTTATATTTGGATTGCAAACTCCAAAACATTTCTGAAAGAGTGAGTGAACTAAAGGCACTGGAGACCAGGCTATTCAGTCAATCAGCAGATGACAAATACCTACTGAATGCCTCTCAGATGCGGTCTGCGTATAAGGGTTACAGCAATTAGTAAGACACTAGAGATTCTGAACTCAAGGAGCTTATATTTTAGTGTGGGGTAACAAATAATATAGCTGACCCTTGATCAACACGGGTTTGAACCACATGGGGACACTTATACGCAGATTTTTTTCAATAAATATAGTACTTGTATTTTTATTGTACAGATCTTTAAATTAAGTGCAAGGAAACGTTTGCATTTGATTAAAGATCACAATATGTGGAATCAAAAGCACTAGGGTTTGAGTCCTGATTCCATCCAAATGTTTCAGCTTCCTAACCTTTTGTTAAGTCATTTATCAATCCATTTGTTTTTGAGGCAAAGACAGCAGTATGTGAATTTGTAACTATGCTGGGGGCGGTGAGGGGGGTCAGCATCCCAACCCGCACAGTGTTCAAGGGTCAACTGTATATAAGAAAGCAAACCAAGAAAAGACTGTTTCAAGAACTGAGAAGTATTAAGAAGAAAATCACCAAGGGTCAGGATAGACACCCCTCATCCATTTACAGAGGTAGTATTATTTTCTCTGTACATCCAAATGGAAACTAAGGGGCCCTGAAAAACCAAACCTAAGTCTGAGTATGTGTTTATTTTCTTACAATGCCATATCCGTCACCACTAAAGAAAATATACCTCTTCAAGCTGTATGTTGCTGTCTTCCATCACACATACAGTAATGAGATAAAGAGTAACTGGGGTCTAGTAGGGTAGACAGGGAAAGTGTCTCTGGAGAGGTCAACATTTAAGCTGGGAAGCCAGGTGTAAGTAGTTCTGAGGAGTGTCCTATGCAGAAGGAACAGCAAGAAGTAGGCCCAAGAGAGGAACGGCATACTTCAAGAACAGAAAGGAGGCCAGTGTGGCAGGAATAGTGAACAAGATATAGTAAAGATAGGTTGGGGTCAGTGAGGTTGGCAGTGGTGAGTATTGTGGTCTTTTAGGCCACGGTAGGAGTTTGATTTTCTTCTGGATGCAGAGTGATGTCACTGGAGGATTTTAAACGGGAAAGTAACATGATAAATGTAGACCTAAGAAAGGTCAGCCTAGTTCGTCTTTGAAAGAGGTACATGGGGAATAGGGAGTAAGTGTGGAGGCAGGGGTGCCAGTTGGAAGGCTGTATCAGCATTTAATACCCTGGACTGTACTTAGTAAACATGCTATCCCTATTGCCAATATGCCATGCCTCTTACCTGTTTTCTAGCAGAGGTTGTAGCCAACAACATACCTTACCACATGATTAAGTCAATTCAGTGAAACCTCTGATGGACATTCCCATGACAGTACTGGCAAAAATACATTTTCATATTGATTAGCATCTGATGACACACCTATGAAGGGGGTTTGGTATACCATGTGACTTGGCATACCAAGAGATAAGGGATTGACTTATCTGGTGGTTAACTTGAAGTTAATTTAACTTGAAGAATTAACTTGAATAAGATAGATAACAGCTATTTGGGGGAATGGTTTGGAGAGAGAACAAGATTTAGAAGGTATTATATGCCACCTCAACCTATACTATAAACTTTGAGTTTCTTCTTTATTAAAAATATTGCCTAAAATGCATAGCAATTCACATCATACTACCAGATTGTCACTATATTCTTTTTGTAACATTTGCCTCCAAGGAAATAAACATTTAACTTTTAAACTGAAAATCAGAGAACCTTAATATGTCAAATGTTCCTTTCCCAATGGATAATAATCATTCAACAGAATAAATTAACTTCAAATGTAGACACTAAAGTATTTACAAAGATATGTCTGAGATTTAAAAAATTCATAAGATATACAATAAAGCCAATAAGCCTGAAAAATCAGGAAGGAATAAAAGATTTTTCTAGGGTTATGTTCTATATCTATCTAGAGACAGGGAGACAGACACACACACACAGAGAGAGAAACAGAGACAGAGACAACGACAGAGGGATAGAAGACAGATGGATCCAAGATGAAATGAATACCTAAATAGATAAATTATTAAGGACATTAATGTGGTACTCAAAAATCTCCTATACTGAACAAAACACTTTTACAGTTTAGTTTTAGCAAATTTCTAAGGATCATATATAACTGTTCCTGAAAAAAAATTATACAACTTATATGAAGATTGGAAAGAATAGGTTCTGTTGCAAGAAACAGAAAACCCAAAGAATCAGAATAGCAGTTTTGTTTGGGTTTTTTTTTTTTCCTTCTTATAAACTTCAGTGACCTGAGTTGATTGTAAAGATTGACAATCAGAGAGTCAGGATGTCTCTTTCTTGTTCTGCCCGCCTCAATATGCAGTTTTCACTGCATGGTCCAAGACAAATGCTCCAGCACTTGCCATCACTTCTGCATTCCATACAAGGAAGAAGTGATAAGAAGTTATATCAATATTTTCCCTTTAAATTCAGTTCCCTGAAGCTGAATAGATTCCTTCTGATTACATCCCCATGATTAAAACTTAATCACAGTCACACGTAAATATAAGACAGCCTGGGAAATGTTGGCTTTATCCTGGATAGCCATGTGCCCAGTTAAAATGCAGGGCTATCTTCAAAGGAAAAAGGATATTAGATGACAAATACTGGTCTCTGTCACAGAAAGACTTTAAATATTGTCATTATTTGGATTCTTCCCTGAAGAAATTCACAAAGAAAAAGTTATAAAAACCAATGAGACTGTTTAATAAGGTTTCTAGATACAAGATGAACATTCAAAAGTCAATAGTGTTTTGTTTATGCCAGTAAGAGCTGGTTAGGAAAAAGCAAAAGAAAAAAGATTCCATACACAGTTTTTTAGTCTATGAAAAATTCTAACAAAAATATATATGAGACATTTTGGACAAAATGATGAAAACTCTTTGAAAGTCATAAAGACCTGAGTGACTGGAAATTGTCAGCACAGTAAAACTGCCTTCTCCCAAAAACTGATCTAAAATTTCATACAACTTCCAATAAAATTGGAATGACATTTTCATAGAACTTAAACTGAATCTGAAATCACATGTAAAGTAAAAAAAAAAAAATTGCTAAAACAGTCTTAAAGAAAGAGTTCTTGCCTACCAAAAGGTAGAACAATACTATTTCAGCTGATACAGTGTTGGCACCATAGCTGTCAAGCAAATCAACGGACTAGAAGAAAGCCCAGAAACTGACCCATAAATATAGAAGAACATGGTGTATAATATATGCGTTATAATGTATCAGTGAGGAAAATACAGTTTGTAATAAATTGTGTTAGCAAAAGTAACCCTAAGAAAATTAAATTTACTACTTCATAACAAACAAAAACCAGTCCCAGGTATACTAAAGTTCTAAATGTGAGAAATTTCTAAAATTTTGGAAAATATGTTTATGACAATTAATAAGACACATCAAGAATATTTAACTTTAAATTTTAAATAATTATAATTATAAAGTTAAAATATAGCCTGAGAACAGAAGATTTTTACAATGTAATATCCAACAAAGAAGTAATATTGTGAATATAAAAGGAACTTCAATTAATCAATGAGAAAGACAAAAATCACATCAATAAAATTGGCAAAATTTAAAAACAAGCTATTTCCAGAATAGTAACTGAAAAGACAAATGTGAAAATATGCTAATCTCTCTTGGTATCAGGGAAATACAAATTAACTGATATTTTTCTTCCACCACACAAGCAAAGTTTTTTGATCTAATTAAATATATGCAAGAATTTAGGGGAAATGGTACTCTGAAGATTCAGCCAAAGAGAATGAAAATTGTTACAGCCATATTGGGGTACAATCAGCAGTATGTAGGAAAAAACTGCAAATATACCCCATATGTTATACCCCATTGACAACAATCCTGAAGGTGTGAAGTGACTTCAAGGAACTCTCACGTAAGTGTACACATAAAAAAATGTTTATTCAAGCAATACTTGTAATTGGGAAAAACAAGCTATAAACAACCCTCATGCCCAAATGCAATATATAAATATACAAGATAAAAGGTTATACAGCTATTAAAACAAATGAAATTTAGTATGTATTCATACAAATTAGTAAACATAAATGCATAAAAATAAAGTATGATGCTCTTTATGGACATATAGCATTTATATGTGTGTATATATATATATATGTGTGTGTATAATGCACATTTATGTGTATAGATGTTACAAATACTCATATGTATGGAAAAGTATATAATGGAAGAATACTCACTAAATCCCTGACAACGGTTACCTCTGATATAGGAAAAAGAAAGTGAGATTCAGGAATTGAGGGTGGGGTTGAGGTAAACTATAGCTTTTATACTTCATATATCTAAAAATAAGAGAAGATATTAACAGTTATAATTCTAAATGAAGGTATATTTTTCTCAGAATCTTCTTTTTTTTTTCATATCTCAAATGAGAAAAGTAGCTGAGTAGGTCAATTTTGAAAAAATTTATATATTAAGTGACAAGTAAACAGTTGTTAAATTTCACAAATCATCTTCATTCTTGATCCCCAAAGGCTTAGAGACTTTTAAAAAAAACAAAACAAAACAGAATGCAGTACATTAAATTTCAGATACTGGAGGACAACGGAAAGGATATCTCAAAAGTGCAAAAAAAAAACCAGATCCCTAGCAGTAAAACCATGACAGATGATAAACAACCAGTGAATGCTCTGATGTTCCCTGGATATGGTCAGCCTTGAAGGTCCTTTCTACTTCTGCCAAGCCCATAAACAGAGGAATCTCAGACCCAATGCGTGCAGACACAGTGTGTTTTCCAGTGGTAAATACAATGATGTTCTTTTCATTCCTGAGGCAACAGCCTAGGAGAGACTAGGTACACTTGAGAATGTGTGAGCATGCAGTTAAATAATGCTCCTCTCTGCCCACTAAAGTAATTCACCAATGTAAGATTCATACAAAAAAAAAAAAGTGTTTGTATCCCTGGAGTGATTTTCCAATAAACCCATAACTTGCATATCATCATGAATAGAAGGAAGAACATTTTCCTAGAGCGTGTTACTTGGAACACTGGTCTTAAAAGATGTACCACAGTGTGGGGGGAATTACAGTGGTCAATTAAGCTTGGAATAGACTAATTCTAAATCTGCCTCTTGGATATTTATAATATTTTAGCATTTTAAGGTTCTGAGAAGTCTTACAGTTGAGAAAACTACTTTGTTAAACTCATGAATCCACATTTATTTAGACAGCATTTTTTTTTTAAGTAACAGGTAACTTTGCTGTGAAACAAGTATGCTGTGGAACTCAGTGTGGATAATGCTGTTATACTTATTGGGATGCATATAATCTAGAATATACACAATAAGCAACACAAACTAAGCCATCCCCACTGCCTATTGTGCCCAGGACACGACAATCCACCAAGGTGGGGAAGACTGATAGAGCACAAGTTCAGAGTGACACAAATCAGATATTTTTCTCTGCCTCTCACAGCACCTTCTCTGCGAGAGTACAAGCTTATCTCAAAATTCTTCCCACTGTGATTCTCAGTCTCCTCTGGGCCTTGTGAACCAGTCCGTTTAGCTGATGCCATAGTGACTTATGAGTTTTCAGTTTTCCTCTTCTTCAGCTCCATCAAACTGTAGTGATGCTTCTGTATCGGCTGATACCCAAATGAGTAGTTACACTGCCTTGAAATGGTGTTGCTGTTGACACCAAACTAGGAAACTGCCCCTGCTAATGACATCCAGGACTGCCGTATGAAGAATGCTGAGCATCATGTGCACCAAGGGCACAACCGCCAGTCACTGCCTGAACCACAGCAATGCCTTGGTCCATCACTGGCACCCAACAATGCCCTCAGCACTCATAAAACCTTGGTCATGTCTTCTCTCATCCCTGCCCACCTCAGTGAGTGCCTGGGGCAGGGTTGGAGAACAATTTGAGTGACAGACAGAGCTGGTCTCAGAATCGGTATGAGAATGTCATATTTCTCTTCCTTGGAATATCTCAGCACTTTTTCAGACATATCCAAAACCTGAGACAGAATGAAGTTCATCCATCTTGTTTATTAGTCAGTTTTGGAAGGAACACTGTGAAATGATCCTATGATTGTAAGTGAAAATGTTCTTGCAACTTTCCATGTCCTTTCATTATCCTAAAGACTTCATTTTTTTTTTTTTCCTGCTCCTTTCTCTGGCAACATGAGCAAAGACCACAGAAGTAATAGAAGAATTTGGTGTTTTCTGGATGTGAAAGTGTGAATGCATTTAAGGGTTCTATCTGAACTGGGTACACTGGTTATTTGAGATTCTGATCAATCCCATTCAAACCTGATCCTCAGCACGGTCTCCCCCAAACCCACACCTCCCAGCTTTCCAAGCCCTCCACAATCCAGGCTCACTCCACAGCTCCAAACTATTTCTCTTTGTCACAGAGCAATTGTGCATTTAAACATTGGACAATACTTACTAATCACCTATTCTGTGGTAATCAGAGTGGGTCCTAGGGTAAATAAGACACAGTTCCTGTTCTCAGAGAGCTTTCATAGAGTTTTCTTCTGTCACATGATTTTCCTTGGGGTTTTATA
This sequence comes from Lipotes vexillifer, assembly GCF_000442215.2. Taxonomy (NCBI): domain Eukaryota; kingdom Metazoa; phylum Chordata; class Mammalia; order Artiodactyla; family Lipotidae; genus Lipotes; species Lipotes vexillifer. The sequence continues at coordinate 626,339 of NW_006789249.1, forward strand.
AGCACTCGGTATTCAATTCTCCCTCTATGCCTTTGTTCATTATCTTCCCTCAGCATGTGATGGCCCTTGTCATTCCAACTTAAACACTGCTTATATAAGGCAAAGCTAGGGTTGCCAGATTAAATGCAGAACACAGTTAAATTTGAATTTCAGATAAATCACAAAAATATTTTTTAGTCAAAGACTGTCCCAATTTTTGCATTCTGTTCACGATATTGCATAGGGCATACTTATACTAAAAGGCTTAGTTCATAAGGGAAGAGGAGGCAATGCCAAGAAGATAAAAGTGCTATCCTTCTACTCTAGGAATTTATTGTATGAGGGAATCACATATGTTAGTGGAGAGATAGATATTTGGCTAATAAAATAACCTGGTTCAAGTACAATTCTTCAACATATGAGTTATACTTTTAACAAATCGCATCACTTCATTATGTTTCAGTTTTCTCATCTGAAAAATAGAGATACAAGGTGTCCTGAAACCAGCATCTTTTCTCTACTACACGTTCAGTAGCAAAGAGTGTTGGTATCTTGAATTAGGCTATGGTTAGAGTAGTTACACCATGGAAGTAGACAAATGCTAAAAATCAGGGTTTTATTTTTCTCCAAAAACCCACTGTTTACTAATATACTATTGGTAGGTAATCAAAATGCTTCTTTATATGATGTCACGTGTTGTGTTGTTGATAGAATACATGAGCCCCTATGTTATATATTTTATATGAATATAGATGTTATAAATATATATCAACATGAATTATAAACGTGCATATATATTAGATATTATTACAAGCCAGTCGAGATCTGTGTGCCTGTCCTTCATGCTTTTTAGTGAAGAAAAACATTTATATACTTACATATTTAAGGTCAAATAGAAGGAAGGTGAGCAAAATATACTCATTTTCAGTGGAACATGAAATAATGAGACTGATAATCCTACAAGAGCCACAAACCCCAAAAGTCACATTTAAACGAAGAAATTCGTAGTTTCTTCCAAAACAATTTCCCCAAGTATAATTGTTTAAAAGTCCCCAAATTGACACAGTAGGCTTCTCTGCACGGCACTAAATAGATATTCATTTCCATAGGGAGCTAAAGATACAGGCATACCTTTTTTTATTGCACTTCCTTTTTCACACTTTGCAGATATTGCATTTTCTAAAAATAGAAGGTTTGTGGCAACCTTATTGAGCAAGTCTATCAGCGCCATTTTTTCAACATTTGCTCACTTTGCATCTCTGTCACATCCTGCTAATTCGTAGGATATTTCAAACTTTTTTATTATTATTCTATTTGTTATGCTCATCGGTGATCAGTGATCTTTGATGTTACTACTGTAACTGTTTTGGGGCACCACAAACTGCGACCATATGAGATGGCAAACTTAATTAATAAATGTATGTGTTCTGACTGCTCTACCGACCAGCTGTTCCCCCATTTCACTCCACTCCTCAGACTTCCCTATTACTTCAGACACAACAATATTAAAATTGGGCCAATTCTTCTGAATTCTCCACTTATCATTTACACATTTACAAGCATTTAAATATGCTTGTACTAAATAAGGATCAAAAGAGAATTATAGCAATAATTTATCCATTATATTGCTGATGAATATTTTTATATTTAACATTTTGCTGTTTTAAAAATTCCTGCACCTGTTTCTCAGGGTGGAATTGGCAGAAGTGGATTTCTAGAGTCATAGTGTATGGCTTTTTCTCAATCCCTGGTTTTATACAAAACAGGTATTAGGGTACAAAAACATGTTTTATCAACTTAGTCATAATTACTAAGATAAATACCTTCTATACTACTTTCAACTCTCCTCAGAAATATTTATGAAGTGCAACTCTAATGCTAGTCACACCTACTATTTTGACTCCAGACTTGCATACTCTGTGGGAAATTGAAGTATTCAATATATTAATAAACTTCCTACTGCATAACATGTCTTATACAAAAGCTAAAAGGAATACAAAAGAACAGATACTATATGTACTGTACAAGAACCGGTAACTTAGATAACGTACGAAATAAACAGAGAACATCAAACATTGCATATTAGAGTTATGCCTAATTTATCCATATCTTTGGATGGTATGGCATTTTACATGGAGTAAAATATTCAGCCATTAAAATCTTTTCTTTAAGCATAATTATTTCAATTATAACATTTTAATGAAATCTTTCTAAAATACATACTGTATTTATCTGCCTTTATAAACAGAACACACAATAACAAATCTACCTTGTAATGATTCAGGCTTAGCACAATAACAATATTGTATATTTCTATAACAGTAAGACTCGGAGCATATTTGAGCTATGGGTAGCTCAAGCTATTGCATGGCCTAAAGTATGACTTTTTGAGATTTTGCATGTGTTCCAATCATCTTTCAGTCTATTCCTTTATTGTCAAAATATCACAGAAAGAACACTAACATGAACAAAAAAAAGAAAGAAATAAAAAAACAGGAATCCACACCCACCTTGCTCACTAACCAGCAACGGAATTTCAAATCCATCACTGTGGACCTATCAGAAACTCATTTTATCATATTTAAAAGAATTGAAAAAGATGTTTTCTTAGTCTCCTTCCAACTCTAAGAGCCTATCTCACAGGCTGCTAGTGAAAATATAAATTGCTATAACCACTTTGGAAAATTTTTATTTTATCTAATCAAGCAGAAGTTACACATACTCCATGACTCTAGAAATCTACTTCAGCCAATTCCACCCTGAAAATGTGTGCAGGCATGTTTAAAGCAGCAAAAATTTAAACATCTAAATATTCATCAACAATATAATGGATAAGTTATTGCATATTCATTATACAGAATACTATAAGCAATGAAAATGAATTACAGCCACACACAATGATGTGGCTAAATCTCATAAATGTGATTTAAGTTTTAAAAAGTTGGAAAAGAATATATATTTCATGGCTTCATTTCTATTAAGTTTTACAAATTTTAGTTGTTTTTTTTTAAATCTAAAACATTATGTGTAGTAACATATACTTAGGTGGTAAAACTATAAATATAAGGCATAACCACATGATAGTGATTAATTTTAGAGGAGAAAGTTCTGCTTAGGAATGCAGGTATTTGCTTTATTGAAATTCATTTAGCTGCAAGCCAAGGATTTTACGCCCAGTTAAGTTGGTCTTCAAGTAAAAAGGCCACACATTGTTATGAATAAGCAAGAGTTCAGGGCTACTACTGCTAAGAGTGCTTCATGAAGAAGCTTAGCATATAAACTTCAGAAAATCAAAATGACCAGACAAACACTGATATAAAGACTGGTACTGAACATTACATGTACTAGAAGCACTAAGGGCATATACCCAGAGAAAACCATAATTCAAAAAGAGACACGTACCACAATGTTCATTGCAGCACTATTTACAATAGCCAGGACATGGAACAACCTAAGTGTCCATCGACAGATGAATGGATAGAGAAGATGTGGCATATATATACAATGGAATATTACTCAGCCATAAAAAGAAACAAAATTGAATTATTTGTAGTGAGGTGGATGGACCTAGAGTCTGTCATACAGAGTGAAGTAAGTCAGAAAGAGAAAAACACATGCTGTATGCTAACACATATATATGGAATCTAAAATAAATGGTTCTGATGAACCTAGGGGCAGGAAAGGAATAAAGACACAGATGTAGAGAATGGACTTGAGGACACGGGGTGGGGGAAGGGTAAGCTGGGACAAAGTGAGAGAGTAGCATTGACATATATACACTACCAAATGTAAAAATACGAGTGGGAAGCAGCTGCATAGCACAGGGAGATCAGCTTGGTGCTTTGTGACCACCTAGAGGGGTGGGATAGGAAGGGTGGGAGGGAGGTGCAAGAGGGAGGGGATATGGAGATATATGTATACATATAGCTGATTCACTTTGTTATACAGCAGAAACTAATACAACACTGTAAAGCAACTATACTCCAATATAGATGTTAAAAAAAAAAGAACTAAAACTAAATGATGGTTATAAAGGAAACTGTGTGTTAAGTAATGGCTATATAGTCTGACAATGCAGGGAGAGTGCAACTACCCCAAATTAGGAAAGAATGGGGAGATTATGTGAAAACTAAAATAAATTCACTGACTATCTCTGGGAGCATAATTTATTGGTATACACCTAATTGTTTGAACAATTTAAACAATTTTATATAATCAAAAATACACAAGAGAAAGGAGAGTGATATACCAATAAATACCAAAGAAAAAATAAAGGAAAATATGCCATATAGTGGAATATTTTATATATAAATGTGTGTATGTAAAGCAATATGGAATTGAAACCAAATATATCTCATATCACCTAAAATAGCAAAATACAGTTCTATGCTGTATATAAGAAACACATCTAAAATTTTAAGTGGGAGAGATTCAGAAAGGTTAAAAACAAAAGCATGGACAATAAGTAACAGCAAAATGCAAAATAAATAAAATTCAGTGATCATGATGTTCATATTTGAAAAGGAAGAGTTCAGAGCAAAAAGCATGAAAGGAGAAAAAGGAAACTTTAAAATGTTGAAGTTAAGAGTCACAACAAGAACATAGAAATGATTAAAATTTTTGTTCCCAGTAACACAGCAAAATCTTTCATAAAGTAGAAACTATAGAATATTCAAAAAGAATAGATAAAAACATATATCCAAAATTTAGAATCTAGCATAGCTCTCTCAATCTAAGAACAAGTAGACAAAAAAATCTGTAGGGATGTAGAAGACCTAAACAACAAAAACAACAAGAGGACCTCATGGATACATGTCAAACTCCAAACCCCAATAGAAAATACATCTTCTTTGTAAAAGTAAACAAAACATTTATGAAAGTTAAAATACGTGTGTCCACAAGAAATGATCAATTAATATCAAAATTAGAATACAGCATTCTATGACCAAAATGTTAATAAAAACAAAGAACTTTCTCCCTGAAAATTAAAAATATCCTATTAAACAACTCAGATTAAAAAAGAAATACAGGGCTTCCCTGGTGGCGCAGTGGTTGAGAGTCCACCTGCCGATGCAGGGGACATGGGTTCGTGCCCCGGTCTGGGAGGATCCCACATGCCGCGGAGTGGCTGGGCCCGTGAGCCATGGCCACTGAGCCTGCACATCTGGAGCCTGTGCTTCGCAATGGGAGAGGCCACAACAGTGAGAGGCCCGCGTAGCGCAAAAAAAGAAATACAAAACTACAGAATTTCCCTATAGTAACAATGAATACACAACATATATGAAACTGTAAGATAGGGCTAAAGCCATTATCAGAGGAAAATTCATAGCATAAATATATCAATCAAATTGAACACAATGTACCTTTTAAATGCAAACCAACCGATCCAGACCCTTCACCCCAACCCCCTCCTTTGTAAGTTTCTCACACTCAGGACATATCTACCTGCCCTAGCCACCCCAGGGCCACGTATCAGATAACTAGGGAAAGCCCCTCTGCCCCAGAGCCTGTGAAATTATTCAATCTAGCCAATCCTAACCCTAATAACACTGGCTTCATAATTATTTAATATTTTATTGAAGGTATAAATTAATACAGAGAAACAGCAGAAAGCAATTAGAGGCATGAGAACTGAAAAGGAAGAAGTAACACCTCTTTACTTGCAGATGATATCTAGCAAAACCCCCAAATTGATGGAACATTACTGCAAACATAAGAGAATTTGGAAAATAGAGAGTGATAAAAATCAACATACAAAAATTAATACCGTTCATTTCCACTCTTGCAACTTGGAAAATACAACAACAAAAAAGGCTTTGTTCACAAAAGTGGGGTTGGGGAGAAGGAGAAAGAGACCAGACTTAGGCACAAATTTAGCAAGAGATGTCTAAAACTTAAGAAAACTATGAAAAATATCTGAAAAACACAAAACTAGACTTGAACAAATGAAAATATACAGGACATTCTTGGATAGGAAGACCCACATCATAAAGGTTAAAGTTCTTCCTAAGTTAACTTCTAAATAGAATACAATTCCAGTAAAAGTACCATTTTTTCCTAGAGCATTAAAAGTTTTTTTAAAGTGCATTAGAAGGCATAAAAACAAGCAAGAGTTGTCAGAATAACTGTGAAAAAGAATGAAGGAGATCTAGCACAACCAGATACTAAAATATATCATAAAGCCTCAATACTTAAGTTGATGTGTTCTTCATGTTTGAATAGACATACAAACCAATAACGTAAAACAGAAAATCCAGACACAGATTTAACTGCTTATGGAATTTTTAGTATAAGGGAAAGTGGCTAAGAAATCAGTAAGGAAATGGACTTTTAAATGAAGGCTGTTGTCACAGAGCTACAAGTATAAAATTTGATACATTCCTCAACTATAAAACAGCAGAAATTCCATCAGAGACTTGAAATGTAAAAAATTATATAAGTACTCAAGGAAGCATGGGTGAATAGCTTTATCATCTGAATTGGAAAAAGTTCTCTAACTATAACACAAAATCCAGTAATGTAATTAAAAGATTGATAAATTTCATGATAATATTTTTGTAGGGTAAAACATTCAACAACTTAAGCCAGGTAAAAAGACAGATATACTGGGAAAATATGTTTGCAAATTATATCCTAAAAGTTTAGTTTTCTAAATGTAGAGAAAGCTTCTAAATATAGAAAGAACAAAAGTCAACCCAAAAAGGAAAAAATATATATATATGGACCAGAGATATGGAAAAACAGTTCACCCAAAAAGAAATTCACATAACCCCTACTCATTTGAAAAGATGATCAATCTCTCTCATAACAAGGTAATAGGAATTTAAAGCTAAATGAGATATAATTTCAGCAAAAATCCAAAAGCTGCAAGGTTCTGAAGAAACAGGCATTTTCACATATTGCTGATAGGAAAGCAAAATATAAATAATCCTTCTGGAGAGGAATTTAACATTAGTAATCCAAAAAAAAATTTACATTTAGCCTCTGACTCAGCACCCTTTTCCAGGGATCTACCCCAAAGATGCCCTGGTAAAAACAGAACTTTTAACAAGGCTATCTATGGAAGTATTGTTTGTAATAGCAAAAAAAGCAGAAACATACATCAGTAACAGACTGATTGAATATGCTTTCAAATATTCACTAGTGGAGCATTATGCAGCTGTGAAAAGGAATAAGGAATCTCTCTTCATATTTCTATGCAGTGATTCCCAGTTTATACTGTACAGGAGAAAAAGCAAGGTAGAGAAAGTTACGTATATTAATCTATTTATCGAAGTAAAGGGTCAGTACAAATACACACACATACATATACACACACATATACTTAAAAGTGGAAGGATTTAAAAAATGGAAGGATAGACCACAAACGTTTGGTGGTTACTTAAAAGGGAAGAAGAAAATAGGGTGAAGGACATGAGGATAGAAGCTAGATCTCCCTGGTTAAATCTTGTTTTTATACAGTTGACTTTGGAACCATGTAAATATTATACATAATTATAAAACTAAGTCAATTTTATAATAAAAGACAGTAGCTTAAAATTTGAAATAAATAAACCTAACTCAAATTGATGGTGTAACTATACAGAAAGGAATTATTTAGTTATACATACCCTAGACATATTTGCTTTATGGGCAGAAAGAACTGTAAAAGAAATTTTGAAAACCTTAAACTATTTCTAGTAATCACAGTATAGATATTAGTGGTGATATTATTCTAAGACTGTTGTCTGAATTGTAAAGAAAGTGAGTATGCTAGTGTTTTACATAATGAGGTTTTTGACACGGGAAAAGAGACTTACTACTTATTTTCAAAACTATATATTTCCTCACTTGACTATCTGAATAAGCCTTTACACAATGCCCAATGACCAACCCTGTCATAATTAACACCCCATTACCCAAATCACAGTCTCTTAATATTTTTCACCTAAAGAATCCAGGGCTCTTTGGAGAGAAGAATGATTTCAGATCTTGCAAGAAAATATTAAAGATTAATCTGGAAAATTGTGTCATATTAGAAAGCAAAAAAGTTATCAAAATTACTAAAAAGATTCGGGAACCAACTTGATGAAGCTCCCATTAGCCAAAGAAAGGAAAATTTGAACATCAGTAAGAATATTGAAACCAACTGAAACAAAAATATGTTTAAATTCACAAGTTCATAATGAATCTCAGAAAAAAAAAATCTTGTTGGTCACCTTCAAAGAAGGTTAGGGAAGTGATTCATTATTTTGAAAAATAGTAAGTCAAAAGAGTGCATTAAGTGTTTACCTCAGAGTAGATAAACATATTTCAGAGTAGCCTTACAGTTAATGCAGTGCTGTTTCTCTTTATAGAAATATTCCAGCAAATAAAGAAGTAATGGTATATTAGAATACCACCATCTTATAATCCCTAATGAGTTAATGGATTTCAGCAATGATTACCAATGGCTGCTAACATAACAGAAGAGAAGAAAAATTCCTGATAGAAGTACTTAATACCACTTCAACACTACTGATAAAATGTTTGAACCTGAATCTGATCAAGCCTCTAGATATAACCATCAATTTACAAAAATACAAGCAACAAAGAAACATGGTAAAGGACATTATGGGATGAAATCAGCAAAGTCCACAGTGTGAGAATCCAAAGTCATAAGACCCAGCTTCTTTTGAAAAAATAATTGCAAGGAGGGAGGGAGTGGGAGAGAGAGAGAGCATAATTTATGAATTAAAAGATATTTAAGCAATATGTAAGCCAATTACACTGTACTGATCTTACTCAGATCCTGAAGCAAACTAACCTTGAAATAAATTGTGTACAACTAGAGAATCATTAACTGGATAATTGATGATATTAAAGAACTGTTAAATTTTTGGACAATAATGCAATTGTCATTTTGTTTTAAAAATGAGCCCTCATCTGAGTGTGGAGAAAAGGGAACCACTGCACACTATTGATGGGAATGTAAATTAGTGCAGCCACTATGGAAAACAGTACAGTGGTTCCTTAAAAAACTAAAAATAGAACTACTGTATGATCCAGCAATTCCACTCCTCGGTATATATATCCAGAAAAAAACAAAAACTCTAATGCAAAAATATACATGCACCCCAATGTTCATAGCAGCACTATTTACAACAGTCAAGATACGGAAACAACACAAGTGCCCATCAATAGATGACTGACTTAAGAAGATATATATACACAATGGAATATTACTCAGCCATAAAAAAGAATGACATATTGCCATTTGCAGCAACATACATGGACGTAGAGAATATTATATTTAGTGAAGTCAGACAGAGATAGACAAATACTATAGTTTGTGGAATCTAAAAATAATACAAATGAACTTATTTACAAAACAGAAACACAGTCACAGATATAGAAAACAAACTTATAGTTACCACAGGGGGAGAGGGAGGAAGGGATGGACAAATTAGGACTATGGGATTATCAGATACAAACTATTATACATAAAGAGATAAGCAACAAGGATTTACTGTATAGCATAGGGAATTATATTCAATATCTTGTAATAATCTATAATAGAATATAATCTAAAAATATATAACTGAAACACTTTGCTGTACACCTGAAACTAACACAATATTGTAAATCAATTATGCTTCAATTAAAACAGAAGAGCTCTCATCTTTTACAAAGACACACTGAAATATTCACAGAAACTGATTATGATGCCTGAAAGTTTCTTCAAACTGATCTAGGGTCGGTGACATATAGCTGAAATAAAATTGACCATGGGTTGATGAGAGTTGAAGCTTAACGGCAGGTTATGAGGGATCATTTTATTACTCTTTCTATACCTGTTTTAATTTGACATTTTGCATTTTAACAAGCTAAAGAAGAAGAAAAATCTACACAGCTTTTGCTGATTTTATTTTCAAGATTTATTCCTTTCCTCTGCCACAGCATTAACTCCCGGCTGGTTTGTAGAATTTATTAAAAATAATTCTTATTTTTATTCCTTTTATTATTAATTTTACTGTACTGGAGACAGAAATATACTGAACACCCATTTTTCTTCAGAACAATGCACTAAATGTGATGGAAACCATAAAACAGGAGAAGCCACTACCTCTTTCCTTGAGAACTTTGAAATCTACTAAGAAAAATAAGTATGTATGTAATAATCTAAATGGGAGAAGGATTTTAAGAATAGTTATATGTATATGTATAACTGAATCACTTTGCTGTATACCTGAAACTAACACAACATTGTAAATCAAATAAACTCCAATACAAAATAAAAAAATTTTTTTAAAGAAAAATAAGTATATTTTAGGAGACTGATCTACAACCTTATTAATCACAGTCCTCATTTTTGCACAGTACATTGTATTACAAAATGTGTGACCTACTTATAATCTACTCCATTAGGACTATTGTAAAAGTTAAATGAGAATGTGTTAAAAGCACTCAGCATTGTACCTAGCACATAAGAAATGGTGGCTAAAACACCACCAATCCTTAATCTACGGGTCTTGTTACTAAAACATGGTACCATATTAACATGAAAATTTAGGAAATGGAAGGATGCACAACAGAAGACAGAGAATAGAGCAAACTGTTGTGTTGTTTAAACTGCAGGTAGTCCCTGGAAAAAGTGAATTCTGAACTGACGTTTTATACAAAGGATGGATGTAGATTGCAGGAGAAGGACATCACTAACTGGACTATTACAAGAGTCAAGATACAGAGACCAGCTATAGCAAATAATTTAATGTAGTTATGTATACTAAAGTAAAGGAAAGTAATAAGAGGTAAAATTGGAGAGGTGGACAGGAGGGCAAAAAAGAGAAGGATGACATGTCTTGCAGACTCTGTTCAGGATTTGGAGATTACTATTTCAGGGAGAAGTATCAATACTTCTTCCTTACCCGTAAGATTTTCTTCAGTGTGAATCTAAAGCATGCATAGTATTTGACCCCTGGTTTCTCTTTACTCAATTACTCATTTCTTCTTTTTGGAGGAATACTGCCCTCTGTGGTCAGTAAATTTAAGAATTAATTGGGACTGCTCAGTGCAGTTCTGCCCTTTTTTACGCCCCTCCCCTCAAGAAGCTGCCTACAGGGGTCCATACCATCTTGTACTCTTCACACGGAGAGTCTGGCACTGGTTCCACACTGCTTTCTCATACAGTCCCAAAGGTAGCCTTCAGCAGTGATGAAGGTGATACTTAGCCTTCATCTACCACCCTTCTGTTTTAGTTAAGACTTTATTCAGGACATGGCTGAGAAGAGGATGCTAATTATTAGGCCAACTCAAAGACTTCATTAATAATATGAGCAAAAGGAACACACTAAAAGTCCTTCAATAGAGGAAATTTTTAAAAGCTTCAGGTAACTTATCCCAGCTGTTTTTGTGGAAAGGAGCAGAGATAAGAGCTAATTAAATTAATCTAGTTACAGGAAACAAGAACTGGGCCTACAAGTTTCTATTTTCTAAGACAGAGGCTGGCAAACTTTTTCAGGTAAAGGGCCAGATAAAAATATTTTAGGTTTTCTGGACCACATAACGGTTTTTGTGTAATTATTTTAACCTTCTAAAAAAGTAAAAACTATTCTTAGCTTATGGGATGTACACAAAAAGGCCATGGGTTATACACAAAAGAGACTGTGAGCCATATTTAGCCCATGAGCCATAGTTAGTCCAACTTATGTCAAGGGGCAATTCTTTTGAACAAGGGATTATGTCCTTGCAAAAACTATAAAACAAATTCCAATAAGCAAAGATTAGCCAATTTCCGTCAATGAATTCGCTTAGTTAAAATCACTCTGGGGGGACTTCCCTGGTGGCACAGTGGTTAAGAATCTGCCTGCCAATGCCGGGGGCACGGGCTCGAGCCCTGGTCCGGGAAGATGCCACATGCTGCAGAGCAACAAAGTCCATGCACCACAACTACTGAGCCTGCGCTCCAGAGCCCGCGATTCACAACTACTGAGCCCACGCGCTGCAACTACTGCAGCCTGCGTGCCTAGAGCCCGTGCTCCGCAACAAGAGAAGCCACTGCAATGAGAAGCCTGCACACCGCAATAAAGAGTAGCCCCCGCTCGCCATAACTAGAGAAAGCCTATGCACAGCAATGAAGACCCAATGCAGCCAATAAATAAATAAATTTATTTAAAAAAAAACAAACCCACTCTGGGGCTCTGGCCCTTGCTTAGCAATAGAGTCATTCCCTCAGATGTTGCTTTTAAAGCCCCTGTATGTAATATACACATACATACACATTCTTACAATCACATAGGTTACTGATCAACAAAACAACAATTCTGGAGGCTTGCATATGTGCAATGCTCTGCTAGGAAAGCTTCACTCTTCTCATTGTTGACTAATGCTGACCATCACCTTATGTAGCATTGTGCTGCTAGAGAATTTTAATGTACCTGCTGGTTCAAATGAAAAGTAAAAGAGACTAAATACCACATAAGAAATGAAGATGCAGAAAGGCATAAACTTTATAGTGTTATTTTCTTCTGCCAACAATGTCTTTAGTATAGATGAAACTTTTATATCAAGCTGGATATAAAACATGAAATTTCTTATACTTTCATTCACATAAATTTTAAAAGTAGTCTCTCTTCTTGCACAACTATAGTCACTGCATCTAAAAGAAGTTTTTGATACCAAAGAACCAAGCCAAACATGTCCCAGAAGGGTTGTTTTTTTAAAACCACAGTCTTTCTAAGGGATTTGCACCCTGCAAAACTGGATGTTTAACTGCAGTTATTTATGATTTATCAGTGTTAAAATGCCTATGGGCTAAATACAAGAAAATAACTTCAGTGTTTTTTTATTATTCTCTCAGTCTCATAACTCATATTTGAAGAAATTGAATCTCACATTCCCTTTAGAATTTACCCTTCAGCCAAGACCAAGATTAGAGAAATTTCAGACTGAAGGAAAAGAAACTCTTCAGAAGATTTAGAGAAATGAACAAAGGAGGGTCCTAACACAAAGCTTTTGTAACCTTAATAAATATATAGAGACTCATGTGTGTACTTTCCCTAAGGGCTGGACACCTTTTGCAGAGAAGAGCCCCTTAGAACTTCTAGTGTCTGCATATGTATTATAGGGCACAAGGAATATCACCTTTTTTTTTTTTTTGCGGTACGCGGGCCTCTCACTGTTGTGGCCTCTCCTGTTGCAGAGCACAGGCTCCGGACGCGCGGGCTCAGCGGCCATGGCTCACGGGCTTAGCTGCTCCAAGGCATGTGGGATCTTCCCGGACCAGGGCACGAACCCGCGTCCCCTGCATTGGCAGGCAGACTCTCAACCACTGTGCCACCAGGGAAGCCCCATCACCTTTGTTTTAATTAATAGGCTTTTTTGAGCAGCTTTAAGTTTATAGAAAAATTAAGTACAGAGAATTCCCATATACCTTCTCTCCTCCCCCCAAAACACACAGTTTCCCCTATTATTAATACATTGCATTAGTGTGGAACATTTGTTACAATTGATAAACAATATTGATATATAATTATTAGCTAAAATCCACAGTTTACATTAGGGCCCACTCTTTGTGTTGTACACTTCTATAGGTTCTGAGAAATGCAGTGTCATATATCCACCATTATTGTATCATACAGAATAGTTTCACTGCCCTAAAAATACCCTGGGCTTCACCTATTCCCCTCCTCCGCCTCCTCCTCCCCATGAATCCCTGGCGACCACTGACCTTTTTACTGTCTCCATAGTTTTGCCTTTTCCTGAATGCTGTATAGTTGGAATCACACAGTCTGTAGCCCTTTCATACTGGCATCCTTCACTTATCAATATTGCATTGAAGTTTTCTCCATGTCTTTTCATGGTTTGATAGGTCATTTCTTTTTATTACTAGCTCTTGTTAAGACAGAAAAAGTAATTCCCAAAGAATTTAAGGTCTTACCAAAAAGTCATTGATTGAAGGATATACAATAATTCTAGGTGAATAGGTGGAGCTTACAAGTAGGGTACACCGTTACCTGCCAAAACTTGTTTTCACAGGTTCTTCATACAAGTAGTTGATACACAATTTTGTTAGAATTTCCAAATATAACAGTATCCCCAAAATAATGAAAAATGGCAGAACTATAGTTAATACACATTGTCTCTCATTCCAGGTTATGATCAAAGTCAGGCATCACCAGAGCAGAGAGACATAAAGGAGATACATGTGCCTATTTTCAGAGATGTGTCCATTTGCAAATAGGTACAAATAGGCTCTGGAAGTGGAAAAATAACCCATTTTTAATTATGTCTGTGCTATTGTAGAATCCTCACCATCATGTAAAGGAACTCCATGCTGTGCAGCTTGTATCTCAACAAATATTGGTGGAACAAGCACAGGATACTAGTTCCTATTCTGATACTTACTAGTTCTGATTTCAACAAGTCACCTTTCCTCTGTGAGCTTCAGGACCTTCATCTGTAGTGTGGAGAAAACAGTGTTCCCCTCCTGACTCCGAGCTATGAGGATCAAAGGAGACTGAGATGAATAGAGGAGATAAAGGTGATGCCCAGGGCAACACTGACAAACCTCTAAAAGGTTTACTCTGTTGCTGTTGTAATAATAATGTTAATGGTGTTGTTATTTGACTCCCCATCCTAACCCCTCTTCTATTCCCTGGCACTCAGCCCAGATAAGATGTTGTCAGGGAGGACATCATAAAGGAACCTGCTTAAGCAGGGAAACAAAAGACCCTCTAAACTAGAAAGTAAATCAGCATCATAGGAAAGGACAATAAGTTATGCATCAGAAAAGAAAGTGTCAAAACCTTTCTAAAAGGAAAATTGTCCGTGGTTGCAATGCGTAGACCCGACATGAACCACTAGGCTTCCAAGATAGCAGACCGGTAGGAAAGGCAGAACACACCTCCTGGTGGCTGAAGGGCAAAGAAGTATCACAACCTAAATGTCTTCTGCAGGACACTTCACAGCAGCAAGAAAAGGGGGGGCATCCTGGCTGAATGCTGAAATGTGGTTAAACCTGGTTTCCTCTTCACTCTAGCTGCAGAATTGCACTGCTCTAACTGGCCCAACAGAGAGCCAACTGTTGAAAGCACAACTCTCCTTAAGTGAGATTGACTCAGATAATCCAAGATGGTCACAGTAACTAAAACAAATTAATTCCTTCCCTTTGGTTTCCTTGGTAGGGGACGGGTAGGAAGTGTTCCTAACAAAATGACAACAGAGGAATAGCAAACTGTTTAGAACACCCCCACCCCTCTAAAACAGAAAGTCACTGTTAGCCAGAAGGAAGATTTATCTTTGCTGTTTTGGTCTATGATGCTTAGAAATGAAGCAAAAAATCATAGCCTTAACAAATCTAGGAGAGAGTCCAACAGGTGCCAAGCACACCAGGTCAACATGGTTATCTGGTGTATGTCTGTGCCAAAAAGATATAACTTTACTCTCAAATGCATGTATAACCAAATACTGAAGGTAAATACTGATAGTCTACAAACACCTTCTAAAACAAAGGTAAGAGTTCTAGTCAAAATAGTAGAAATTTATACTTGAATAAGCCATCTGTACTCCAAACACAGAGAAACAGAGTATTAAAATAAAGAAATGAAAAGAGATAGACACAAAACCTAGATAAACACTTCTTTTTAGTGGAAATAAAGCAAAATCAAAAAACAATAAAAACAACGGAGGCCCTGGCCCTGTTGAGTTCTGGTCACAGCGACTGCTCTCGAAGTTTAGACCTTATTTAAGAAGGTTCCCCTGTGAAAAGGGGAACCTGGCTCATTGTTTGAGGACAGGTGTTGGAGGTGCCATCTAAACACAGTCTTCAGCGAGGGAGCTAAACGAAAACAGTTACCAGCTACCACCTATGGCTTTGGTTTTGAGCAAGCTGTGGGATGAGGAAGATAAGAGGTCACAGACAGAATCTAAAGATCAGGGAAATGAGTCAAGCCACACGCTGACTCTGCGACTAGATCTGAAACATCCTATCACAAGGGACAAGGAGCCCTGAAATGACAATAAAAACAGAATTCTAGGCTAACAATCCAGGGAATAAGAGAAAGTGAGAAGGGGTAGAAAAAAATTTGCCACAAGGGTTAGAACAAAACAAAACCACACACAACATCAAAACACAGGAGCTGTACCTCACTACACAATTTTATGAAAACCACATGTGGGTAATTTCTTCAAATTTCTTATCTAATTCATGAATTTTGCTGTTTAAACCATTCGTTGTGTTTTTTAGTTAAATAGTAAGGTAAAAATGTTAAGAAATGAACAGGATAGAATGACAAGTTCTGACAATTTCAGAAGGACATTCAGTACTTTTATTCATAGAGAACCAGAGGTGTGTATTATCTGATTCACCTGAGAACCTTTGAGCCATTTTCAACTTAGCCCTTCAATGAACAACTTAAATTTCTTCTCCACTATGAAGCCTTTCTTCCCCACCCATGTCATCTGTCTCTCTTTTAAGCTATTTGTCCAAACCCCGTAATCACATACTTGTCACTCATTCTGTACTTTTCTGTGTTTCCGCTTAGAGAGTTGGTTAAGCATATTTCATGAATTCATCTTATTGGAAAATTTTACAACTGAACAGTTCTCTCATTATATAAATTCCACTGGGTAGAAAGGAAAAATAAGGGGAGAGGGGAGGTAGGTGGAGGGTAAGCAGTCAGTGAAAAGTCACTCATAACAAATGACAGGGAATATCGTCCTAACAGGGGAAAAGAAATGCAAGCCTCTAAAAATAACTTACTAAAGATCCAGAAGAAAGGAGAATAACCTGGGGGCGAAGATGACAGAATATGGGTTTTAAAGAGACAGGATGGAGGAAAGGGTGTGATAAAGTTTTACAAGGAAATATAAAAATGTAACAACTAAATGTAGTTGACTCCATGGAAAATAAAATTAGAGATGTGGAAGCCAAAATTGAGAACCTCTCTCAGAATGTGCGAGAAAAGATTTTTATAAGTAAAAATGGAAAGATAACACCCAGGCAACAGATATGTAACATAACAATTTTGTGAAGGGACACTAATGATGGGAATAGAGGAACAGGCAAGAAAAACTTTCTTGGTTAAAAAACAAATCAAATATGTAAATTAAAGGACTCATTACTTTTCAGTCAAAATCAATCTGGACTCTCACTGGGCTACAATCAATGTGTCCACAGGCTGTGTTCCTTTTTGGAGGCTCTATGGGAAAATGTTTCCTTGCCATTTTCAACTTCTAGAATTCACCCACGTTCCTTGGCTTGTGCTTCCCCTTTCCCCCACACCTTTCCTCTATCTTCAAGCCAGCAATGGCAGTCTAAATCCTTCTCCCACCTCAGCACATCACTCTAGCTACTCTTCTGCCTCTGTCTTCCACTTTTAAGAATGCTTGTGGTGATATTGGCCCCATCTGGACCATCCAAACTATCTCCCTATTTTAAGGTCAGCTAATTAGCAACCTTACTTATATCTGTGACTTAAACTGCACTTTGCCATACAGGGTAACGTATTCACAGGTTCTGGGGATTAGGAAGTGGACATCTTTTTTTTGGTGGGGGGGGGGAATTATTCTGCCTACCACAGCCTCCTAATAGAGTTTGCTTCACTGTGTTTCATAATCTGTACTCATGCTGTACCTGATTTAATTTAGCTGATACTCTCCTAAACGTCTGAACTATTTTCTGTTTAGTCTTTCAACATTTACCTTATAATTCTTCCTCACATTGAAACCTTTCTTGACACTTCCACAATCCTATCTCCCTTTTAAACTTATGATCTCAACCAAAGAGTCACATAACTTTTGAACAATAATTCTATAATTTACTGTGTTACTTTAATAATTCTGTTTTGTGTGTACTGATCTCCAAATAAACTTTAATCTCCATGGAGAAAAATATGTTCACAAAGCATTTCTAAAAGCATACCTCATTTTATTGCGGTAACCCTGTTAGAGCAAGTCCACCTGCACAATTTTTCCAACAGCATTTTCTCACTTCTTGTCTCTGCATCACATTTTGGTAATTCTCATACTATTTCAAACTTTTTCATTATTATTATATTTGTCATGATGATCTGTGATCACTCGTATTTGATTTGAGTGTTGTAATTGTTTTGGGGCACCACAAACCACGCATGTAAGACATCAAACTTAATGGTTAAGTGTTACGTGTGTTCTGACTGCTCCATCAGGCTGTTCCCTGTCTCTCTCCCTCTCCTCTGGCCTCCCCATTCCCTGAGATACAAAAATATTGAAATTAGGCCAGTTAATAATCCTACAATGGCCTCTAAGTGTTCAAGTGAAAAGAAGAGTCGCACACTTCACATTTTCAATCAAAAGCTAGAAATTATTAAGTTTAGTGAGGAGTTATGTTAATGGCCAAGATAAGCTGAAAGCTAGGCCTCTTGTACCAAACAGTTAGCTAAGCTGTGAATGCTAAGAATAAGTTCTTGAAGGAAAGTAAAAGTGCTACTCCAGTGAACACATGGATGATGAGAAAGCAAAACAACCTTATTGCTGATATGGAGAAAGTTTTAGTGGTCTAGATAGAAGATAAAACCAACCACAACATTCCCTTGAACCAAAGCCTAATCCACAGCAAGGTCCTAACTTTCTTCAATTCTATGAAGGCTGGGAGAAATGAGGAAGCCACAGAAAAGTTTGAAGCTGGCAGAGGTTGGTTCATGAGGTTTAAGGATAGACACCATCTCCATAACTTCAAAGAGCAAGGTGAAGCATAAAGTGCTGATGCAGAAGAGGCAGCAAGTTTTCCAGAAAATCTAGGTAAGATAATTAATGAAGGTGGCCAAACTAAACCACAGATTTTCAATGTAGACAGTCTTATTGGAAGAAACTGTCATCTAGGATTTTCATAGCCAAAGAGGTGAAGTCAATGCCTGGCTTCAAAGCTTTAAAGGAATAGCTGACTCTCCTGTTAGAAGCCAATGCAGCTAGTGACTTTAAGTTGAAGCCAATGATCATTTACCATTCTTAAAATCCTAGGGTCCTTAAGAATTATGCTAAATCTGCTCTGCCTGTGCTCTATACATGGAACAACAAAGCCTGGATAACAGCACATCCATTTATAACATGGTTTACTGAATATTTTCAGCTCACTGTTGACACCTACTGCTCAGAAAAAAAAAAAAAGATTCCTTTCAGAATACTACTGCTCATTGACAATGAGCACTGGTCACCCAGGAGCTCTGAGGGAGAGGGACAATGAGATTCTTGTTGTTTTCATGCCTGCTAACATCATATCCATGCTGTAGCCCATGGACTAAAGAGTAATTTCAACTTTCAAGTCTTATTCTTAAGAAACATATTTTGTAAGGCTATGGCTGCCATAGATAATGGTTCCTCTGATGGATCTGGGCAAACCACATTGAAAACCTTCTACAAACTATTTACCACCCTACATGCCCTTATGAACATTTTTGATTCATGGGAAGAAGTAAAAATATTAACATTAACAGGAGTTTGGAAGAAGTTGATTCCAACCTTCAGGAATGATTTGCAGGGATTCAAGACTTCAGTGGAGGAGGTAACTACAGATGTGGTTGAAACAGCAAGAAAACTAGAATGAGAAGTGGAGCCTGAAGATGTGACTGAATTGCTAAAATCTCATGATAAAACTTAATGAGGAGTTTCTTCTCATGGATGAAAGAAGAATGTAGTTTGTTGAGTTGGAATCTACTCCAGGTGAAGATGCTGTGAAGATTGTTGCAATGACAACAAAGGATATATAACATTACATAAACTTAGTTGATAAAGCAGCAACAAGGTTTGAGAGGATTGACTCTAATTTTTAAAGATATCCTACTGTGGGTAAAATGCTATTCAACAGCATTGCACACTACAGACAAATCATCATGAAAGGAGGAGTCAATCAATGCAGCAAATTTCACTGTCTTATTTTAAGAAATTGTCACAGACAGCCCACCCATCAACAACCTGATCAGTCAGCAGCCATCAAGACCCTCCACCAGCAAAAAGATTATGACTCGCTGAAGGCTCAGATGATGTTAGCATTTTTTAGCAATAAAGTATTTTTTATTTAAGGTATGCACGTTGTTTTTTAGACAATGCTCTATTGCATACTTAACAGACTACAATATAGTATAAAGATAACCTTTATATGCACTAGGAAACAAAAAATTCATGTGACTTGCTTTGCTGCAATAGTTGCATTATTGTTGCGGTCTGGAACTGAAACTGAAATATCTTCGAGGTATGCCTGTGGTAATATGAGTAAATTATTATAAAATGGTATAAGGTTTTTAAAAAAATTGAAAGCAAAATTGAATATGCAGTATCACATCATCATTGAAGAAAGCTCAGAGAAATATGATTGGGACATTAACAAAATTAGCTCATAGAAATAGAAGTGTATGTCTTTTTTATAATACTTAGTTTCCTCAACGTTCTGCACTGTGTCAGATGAGGCTCATATCCTTTCTGCCCACCTCTGAGTTCACATGCAGCTACAGCAGATAATTCCCAAATTGCTGACATCCCAACCTCAAGGCCTCCAACTTCTCTGCCCAAGGGTTTTCTCTGGCTCCTTGGCAACTTGCTTAACCGACATGCAAAACCTTCTAGAAAGGCCAGGGCGTCAGTGATAGGCAACCCAGAACCAATGAGGGATAAGGGTGGGGGATAAAGACCTCAGCTTCTCTGTCCCATAGCACGTCTGAGGCACAGTCTATACAGTTCCCCAGAAGCCCTCCCCAGGGAGTGAGCCACAGTTGCCCACAGTGGTAACCAATTCGTTCATGCACACTTTATTGGTTTTTCATTCTTCTATGTTTCCCTTTCCCCATTTTGTTTCTTTTGTTACCTGGGATCACTTTCTATAGCTGTAGGAAAACAGCTCAGCTGTGGCACCTGGCAATCTTGCAGGTATCCCTATAGGTAAATGCTTGAACTGCAACACAGCCATTTAAGTGGAGAACTTTGTATTCTATCTAGCACACTAGAGGATGGGAGGTCTTATAAGGAGCCAATATGAGGCTATCTCGAACTCATCTTCCAACTGACTACGGTAAGATGATTTCCCACCACTTTCTGCATTCTGATGAGGCATGGGACCTTCTGCTCTGGCCCCATCAGACTAGAGGTGCAGAATATAAAACTGCCAATAGCAGTCTAGGCTTGGACCACAACTCGTGTTACAGTCTCCTGGGTCCTTTTGCTTCAGTGTATGGGACAAGGACCAAGGGGAGTTGACTCCTCTGGCTTATTCTTCCTTTTGCTGTGTAGGTAAGTAATCAACTCTCTGATCTAAAAGTGGCTCATTGTATCTCTACCATTTGGCGCATCAGACTTTAGCTATGCCATCTGTTCTATGTGTAAGCGGAACACCCACACCCAAGTCCTTGTCTCAGTGTCCGCATTTGGAGGAACTAAAATCAAGATAAGGAAATAGCACTTTTATAATTGGTCATGATACGGTCTTTAAAAATCTGAATAAAAACATAACATACAGATTTGAATTTGTAAATACAGAGTGTATGTGAATGTGTGAAAGCAAAGGCCAAAAGGAAGAAAATCCCCAAAATGTAAACAAATAATTCTATCTAGGCAGAAGCATTATTATGACTTTTATTTTGTCTATCTACATTTCACAGTTTCTAAACTTTGCATCGTGAACATTACTGCTTTTATAATTGAAACAAAAAAAATTTTTTTTTAATTGGGAAGAATATTTGAAATATACAAGGCAAGAGTGTTTATATGAAAACATATAGATGTTTTCTACGTCACCATATAAAATGTAACTATTCTAAAATAAAAGTGGGCAAAGACCCTCTTGCACTGTTGGTGGGAATGTAAATTGATATAGCCACTAGGGAGAACAGTATGGAGGTTCCTTTAAAAACTAAAAACAGAACTACCATACGACCCAGCAATCCCTCTACTGGGCATATACCCTGAGAAAACCATAATTCAAAAAGAGTCATGTACCACAATGTTTACTGCAGCACTATTTACAAGCCAGGACATGGAAGCAACCTAAATATCCATCGACAGATGAAGGGATAAAGAAGATGTGGCACATATATACAATGGAATATTACTCAGCCATAAAACGAAACGAAATTGAATTATTTGTAGTGAGGTAGATGGACCTAGAGTCTTTCATACAGAATGAAGTAAGTCAGAAAGAGAAAAACAAATACCGTACGTAACACATATATACGGAATCCAAAAAAAAAAAAGAGAACAATCACAGAAAGATACACAAGGTGAAAAGGCAAAGAGCTACATTCCAGATGAAGGAACAAGGTAAAACCCAAAAAAAACAACTAAATGAAGTGGAGATAGGCAATCTTCCAGAAAAAGAATTCAGAATAATGAAAGTGAAGATGATCCAGGGCCTCGAAAAAAGAATGGAGGCAAAGATATACAAGATGCAAGAAATGTTTAACAAAGATTTAGAAGAATTAAAGAACAAACAAACAGAGATGAACAATACAGTAACTGAAATGAAAACTACACTAGAAGGAATCAATAGCAGAATAACTGAGGCAGAAGAACGGATAAGTGACCTGTAAGACAGAATGGTGGAATTCACTGCTGTGGAATGCAATGAAGAAAAAAGAATGAAAAGAAATGAAGACAGCCTAAGAGACCTCTGGGACAACATTAAACGCAACAACATTCGCATTATAGGGGTCCCAGAAGGAGAAGAGAGAGAGAAAAGACCCGAGAAAATATTTGAAGAGATTATAGTGGAAAACTTCCCTAATATGGGAAAGGAAATAACCACCCAAGTCCAGGAAGCGCAGAGAATCCCATACAGGATAAACCTAAAGAGAAACACGCCAAAACACATAGTAATCAAACTGGCAAAAATTAAAGAAAAATTATTGAAAGCAGCAAGGGAAAAATGACAACATACAAGGGAACTTACATAAGGTTAACAGCTGATTTCTCAGCAGAAACTCTACAAGCCAGAAGGGAGTGGCATGATAGTGATGAAAGGGAAGAACCTGCAATCAAGAATACTCTACCCAGCAAGGATCTCATTCAGATTCAATGGAGAAAACAAAATATTTCCAGACAACCAAAACTAAGAAAATTCAGCACCACCAACCAGCTCAACAAGTAATGGTAAAGAAACTTCTGTAAGTGGGAAACACAAGAGAAAAAAAGGACCTACAAAACCAAACCCTAAACAATTAAGAAAATGATAATAGGAACATACATAATGATAATTACCTTCAACGTGAATGGATTAAATGCTCCAACCAAAAGACACAGGCACGCTGAATGGATACAAAAACAAGACCCATACATATGCTGTCTACAAGAGACCCACTTCAGATCTAGGGACACATATAGACTGAAAGTGAGGGGCTGGAAAAAGATATTCCATGCAAATGGAAATCAAAAGAAAGCTGGAGTAGCAATATTCATAGCAGATAAAATAGACTTTAAAATAAAGAATGTTACAAGAGAGAGGAAGGACACTATGTAAAGATCAAGGGATCAATCCAAGAAGAAGATATAACAATTATAAATATATATGCACCCCACACAGGAGCACCTCAATACATCAGGCTACTGCTAAGAGCTCTAAAAGAGGAAATCGACAGTAACACAATAATAGTGGGGGACATTAACACCTCACTTATACCAATGGACAGATCATCCAAAAAGAAAATAAATAAGGAAACACAAGCTTTAAATGATACAATAGACCAGATAGATTTAATTGATATTTATAGGACATTCCATTCAGACACAGCAGATTACACTTTCTTCTCAAGTGTGCATGGAACATTCTCCAGGATAGATCACATCTTCGGTCACAAATCAAGCCTCAGTAAATTTTAGAAAACTGAAATCATACCAAGCATCTTTTCAGACTACAACGCTATGAGATTAGAAATCAATTACAGGGAAAAAACGTAAAAAACACAAACACATTGAGGGGAAACAATACATTACTAAATAACCAAGAGATCACTGAAGAAATCAAACAGGAAATCAAAATATACCTAGAGACAAATGATAATGAAAACACAACGATCCAAAACCTACGGGATGTGGCAAAAGCAGTTCTAAGAGGGGAGTTTATACTATACAAGCCTACCTCAAGAAACAAGAAAAATCTCAAATAAAAAATCTAACGTTACACCTAAAGGAACTAGAGAAAGAAGAACTAACAAAACCCTAAGTTAGAAGAAGGAAAGAAATCATAAAGATCAGACCAGAAATAAACAGAAACAAACAAAAAAAAACAATAGCAAAGGTCAATAAAACTAAAAGCTGGTTCTTTGAGAAGATAAACAAAATTGACAAACCATTAGCCAGACTCATCAAGAAAAACAGAGAGAGAACTCAAATCAATAAAATTAGAAATGAAAAAGGAGCAGTTACAACAGACACAGCAGAAGTACAAAGCACCCTAAGAGACTACTACAAGCAACTCTATGCCGATAAAATGAACAACCTGGAATAAATGGACAAATTCTTAGAAAGGTAGAACCTTCCAAGACTGAACCAGGAAGAAACAGAAAATATGAACAGACCAATCAGAAGTAATGAAATTGAAACTGATTAAAAATGTTCCAACAAACAGAAGTCCAGGACCAGATGGCTTCACAGGTGAATTCTACCAAACATTTAGAGAAGAGCTAACATCCATTCTTCTCAAACTCTTCCAAAAAAATTGCAGAGTAAGGAAAACTCCCAAACTCATTCTATGAGGCCACCATCACCCTGATACCAAAACCAGACAAAGATACTACAAAAAAAGAAAATTACAGACCAATATCATGGATGAATATAGATGCAAAAATCCTCAACAAAATACTAGCAAACAGAATTGAGCCAACACATTAAAAGGATCATACACCAGGATCAAGTGGATTTATCCCAGAGATGCAAGGATTCTTCAATATATGCAAATAAACTAATGTGAAAAACCATATTAACAAATTGAAGAATAAAAACCATATGATTATCTCAATAGATGCAGAAAAAGCTTCTGAAAAAATTCAACACCCATTTATGATAAAAATTCTCCAGAAAGTGGGCAGAGAGGGAACCTACTTCAACATAATAAAGGCCATATATGACAAACCCACAGCAAACATCATTCTCAATGCTGAAAAACTGAAAGCATTTCCTCTAAGATCAGGAACAAGACAAGGATGTCCACTCGCGCCACTATTATTCAACATAGTTTTGGAAGTCCTAGCCACATCAATCAGAGAAGAAAAAGAAATAAGAGGAATACTAATTGGAAAAAAAGAAGTAAAACTGTCACTGTTTGCAGATGACATGATACTATACATAGAGAATCCTAAAGATGCCACCAGAAAACTACTAGAGCTAATCAATGAAGGTAATAAAAGTTGCAGGATACAAAATTAATGCACAGAAATCTCTTGCATTCCTATACACTAATGATGAAAAATCTGAAAGAGAAATTAAGGAAACACTCCCATTTACCATTGCAACAAAAAGAATAAACTACCTAGGAATAAACCTACCTAGGGAGACAAAAGCCCTGTATGCAGAAAACTATAAGACACTGAAGAAAGAAATTAAAGATGATACCAACCGATGGAGAGATATACCATGTTCTTGGATTGGAAGAATCAATATTGTGAAAATGACTATACTACCCAAAGCCATCTACAGATTCAATGCAATCCCTATCAAATTACCAATGGAATTTTTTACGGAACTAGAACAAAAAATCTTAAAATTTGTTTGGAGACACAAAAGACCCCAAATAGCCAAAGCAGTCTCGAGGGAAAAAAACAGAGCTGGAGGAATCAGACTCCCTGACTTCAGACTATACTACAAAGCTACAGTAATCAAGACAATATGGTACTGGCACAAAAACAGAAACATAGATCAATGGAACAAGATAGAAAGCCCAGAGAAAAACCCATGCACCTATGGTCAACTAATCTATGACAAAGGAGGCAAGGATATACAATGGAGAAAAGACAGTCTCTTCAATAAGTGGTGCTGGAAAAACTGGACAGCTACATGTAAAAGAATGAAATTAGAACAATCCCTAACCCCCTACACAAAAATAAACTCAAAATGGATTAGAGACCTAAATGTAAGACCAGACACTCTAAAACTCTTATTAGAGGAAAACATAGGAAGAACACTCTTTGACATAAATCACAGAAAGATATTTTTTGATCCACCTCCTAGGGCAATGGAAACAAAAATAAACAATTGGGACATAATGAAATTTCAAAGCTTTTGCACAGCAAAGGAAACCATAAACAAGATGAAAAGACATCACTCAGAATGGGAGAAAATATTTTCAAATGAATCATTGGACAAAGGATTAATATCCAAAATATATAAACAGCTCATGCAGCTCAATATTAAAAAAACAAACAACCCAATCCAAAAATGGGCAGAAGACCTAAATAGACATTTCTCCCAAGAAGACATACAGATGGCCAAGAAGCACATGAAAAGATGCTCAACATCACTAATTATTAGAGAAATGCAAATCAAAACTACAATGAGGTATCATCCCACACCAGTTAGAATGCGCATCCTCAGAAAATCTACAAACAACAAATGCTGGAGAGGGTGTGGAGGAAAGGGAACCCTCTTGCATTGTTGGTGGGAATGTAAATTGATACAGCCACTGTGGAGAACAGTATGGAGTTTCCTTAAAGAATTAAAAATAGAATTACCATATGACCCAGCAATCCCACTACTGGGCATATACCCAGAGAAAACCATACTTCAAAAAGACACATGCACCCCAAAGTTCATTGCAGCACTATTTACAATAGCCAGGTAATGGAAGCAACCTAAATGCCCATCAACAGACGAATGGATAAAGAAGATGTGGCACATATATATAATGGAATATTACTCAGCCATAAAAAGGAACGAACTTGGGTCATTTGTAGAGACGTGGATGCATCTATAGACTGTCATACAGAGTGAAGTAAGTCAGAAAAAGAAAAACAATTATCGTATATTAACACATATATGTGGAACCTAGAAAATGGTACAGATGAACCAGTTTGCTGAGCAGAAACTGCACCACAGATGTAGAGAACAGACATATGGACATCAAGGGGGGAAAACGGCAGGGGGTGGGGATGGTGGTGTGATGAATTGGGAGGTTGGGATTGACATGTATACACTGATGTGTATAAAATGGATGACTAATAAGAAATAAATAAATAATCATTAAAAAAGAGAGAATTCGGAGAGGGGAGAGGGATAGTTATGGAGTTTGGAATTATAAAAAAAAAACGGTCATGAAGAACCTAGGGGCCGGACGGGAATAAAGACACAGACCTACTAGAGAATGGACTTGAGGACATGGGAAGGGGGAAGAGTAAGCTGGGACAAAGTGAGAGAGTGGCATGTACATATATACATTTGGTAAAATGTATAACCAATATCTAGTGGGAAGCAGCCGCACAGCACAGGGAGATCAGCTTGGTGCTTTGTGACCACCTAGAGGGGTGCGATAGGGAGGGGGGGGAGGGAGGGAGACGCAAGAGGAAAGAGATATGGGGATATATGTATATGTATAGGTGATTCACTTTGTTATAAAGCAGAAACTAACACACCACTGTAAAGAAATTATACTCCAATAAAAATGTTAAAAATAAAAAAGAGAGACAAAAAAAAGTTGACAAAGGACATGAACAAGCTAATCACAAAAGAAATATAAATGCTAATGAACATGTGCACGGAAGTTCAACCTTAATCAGAGTATCATTAATCAATTAGACAAAAATTAATAATGAGATGTGATTGTTTGCTATTAAATTAGCAAATTAAATGATCATATCTTATGTTAGCATGGGTGCAGTGGAATAAGCACTCTCATATACTACTGTTAAGAATATAAACAGATCCAAATTCCTGGAGGCATTTTACAAAACCTTACAAATGTCCGTTCTCTTAACATGGTGATACCATGAAAAAGAATTTTCCTCTGAAAAAATCAGAGATACTCACAAAAAGTTCTGCACAAAAGTGTTATTTGTAAGTGATGGGATTATTATGCATGATTTTTATTTTCATTTTTAAAGTTTTCTATAGTGAAAAAATATTTTCACTGAAATGTACAGCCATTATAAGCAGAAAAACAAAGTAAATTTATTTTCTATTTTAAAAGATAAGATATGAACCAACAATTAAACTCCACAGAAAAAGCACCACCCTTTTGCTTTTCCTACTTTCATTCCACTAATGTGTACAAGGATGATACATACCAGTGAACTAATTTGCCATGACAGGCCGTGGGCAGAGAGAAAATATAACTTCCTATTTGTTTCTGTGCCCTGACATGAAATCAACATGGCTTTTCTCTAAAATCAGAAGATGGAATGACTTGGCAGCAGATGAACTGAAGGCAATTTTCTCTCTCTCTGGGTCACAATGCTCAGTTACATTTCAGATGTCACCTACAGGCTCTTTCTGCATTAACAACCGCTTATTTACCATCACTAAAACATATAATGGATATAGCCAATTACTACAAGAAATAGATTAGCACATGTTTCATTCTTCACACAATAAATGTTAACACTGAAACTATGATGAGGAGAAAAATAATGAAGTTTTCCTCTCAGAACATGATAGTTTTGACTTTAAGAGCTAGAACATTTTAATGTCAACTCCCTTCATTTGATAGATTGGGCCTTTTTTGTTCTTACTAACACAGTACTTAGATATTTTGAATTAATGTTAAGATACTCAACCCCTGGAACATGAAGGGACTTTCTTGCATTTTCCAATAAGCAAAAATAATCTAACAATGTCTTATCCAAATCAGCAATTTCTCATACTTTAAAAGTGTCATATTCCAGCAACTCTAAGATGCCATAACTTGTTAAGATGCACCATTATTCTAGGTACCACAGAAAAACACTGCCAAGTAAATGATGAGAAAGTACATATCTCAATTATAAGATGCATACCAATTTCAGAGGTGTTCTAAGTTGGGGGGAGGTGAGTGCATTTGAGAATCAAACTAAGCAGGGTTCTGGTGTTTCAGCTACAGCCTGGGGGCAGGGCTCATTCACTTGGTTAATTTTCTGTATTCTGATTTCTGAAAGGAACTGACAAGTTGGTAAACATATTCAAAGCTTAACTATTCAAAAACTACCTGTAGAAAGTGAGGTTTAAAGTCCCTACCATGGTATATTGCCTACAATTAGTGATGTGCTGGAGCCAGGCTCAGACCAGGAAAATTAAGCAGGTTGTTAAGTTGTCAAGACTCTTGTGAGCCAGTAGTTACAGCCAACTATTAAAAAATTAAATGGTATTAACTTGAAATTAAATAGATTATATTAAAAACCAAGGTAATAAATACTCAGAAAGTATCACCTCTTAATTATTTTACTATATTTTACTATATCTGTGCCCTAAAGATTATTTATGTCCAATGTATCTGTACAGCAGAAATACTAAATAGTGGTGAGCCACTGCACATCTCTTTCCAATTCTGTTTTCAGTGGGGTCCTTGATAGCTTGAAATCAGCCAGGTGGGAGTATCTGCACCATGGAAATCAGCAAATATTACAAATCAGGCATTCCCCAACCCCCAGAAAGTCCACTATTAAACATTTACTAACACACCACTGCCTACAATAACAAAAATAATAAAACGTTAGGCTCTAAAATGGATACACTAGCTACATATTACACATAAATTTATATGTATACAAATGAAATCAGTGCTCATGCAGCTCTATATCAAAAAAACAAACAACCCAATCAAAAACTGGGCAGAAGATCTAGACATTTCTCCAGAGAAGACATAGAGATGGTTAAAAAGCACATGAAAAGGTGCTTAACATCACTAATTATTAGAGAAATGCAAAGCAAAACTACAATGAGGTATCACATCATACCAGTCAGAATGGCCATCATCAAAATGTCTACAAACAATAAATGCTGAAGAGGGTGTGGAGAAAAGGGAACCCCCCTACACTGTTGGTGGGAATGTAAATTGGTACAGCCACTATGGAGAACAGTATGGAGGTTCCTTGAAAAACTAAAAATAGAGCTACCATATGATCCAGCAATCCCAATCCTGGGCATATATCTGGAGAAAACCATACTTTGAAAAGATACATGCACCCCAGTGTTTACTGCAGCACTATTTACAATAGCCAAGACGTGGAAGTAACCTAAATGTCCACCAACAGAGGAACGGATAAAAACGGTGTGATACGTATATACAATGGAATATTACTTAGCCATCAAAAAGAATGAAATAATGTCATTTGCAGCAACATGGATGGACCTGGAGATTATTACACTAAGTGAAGTAAGTCAGACAAAGACAAATATCATATATCACTTGTATGTGGAATCTAAAAAAATGATACAAATGAACTTATTTATAAAACAGAAACAGAGTCACAGACTTAGAAAACAAACTTATTGTAACAAAAGGGGAAAGATGGGGGGGAGGGATAAATTAGGAGGTTGTTATTAACATATACACACTACTATATATAAAATAATCAACAAGGACCTACGGTATAGCACAGGAAACTCTACTCAATGTTCTGTAATAACCTATATGGGAAAAAGAATCTGAAAAAGAATAGATATATGTATATGTATAACTAAATCACTTTTCTGTACACCTAAAACTAACACAACATTGTAAATCAACTGTACTCCAATATAAAATTTTTTTTAAATGAAAGCAGTGGATCATAGAAAGAATAAGAGGCAAGGAAGCTAAAGAGAAAGATCAAAAATCTAAACATTGACCTTAAAACAAATTGAAAAGCTTTCAAATACATATATATATTGATTATATGTGATAATATGATTTGTATTATCAGAATTATTCAGGGGAAAAAAAGGTTATTTTAGTTTTCAGTGTTTAAATTTCAATATTCAAACGCCTGAATGACCTTCCTACTTTGACTGCTTAATAAAATGCAGAACGCTACATACTGTAATTTTTTACCATACGGAACCTCTAATTTGAGTGGGATTACAATTTACCCATAGTTTCCCAATAAATGAGAGACAATATTACTCTCCTTTTTCAATGACAATAACCTGGCATGAATTTGACTGTATAATGTTGCCCTCAGAATGACCCCACTTATCTACAAACCAATGAAATCCAACTGGGTCAAATAAAATTTGTATGCTGAACACCGATGGCTGAAGCAACAAACTTTTAAAATTTTCTATCATTTCATAAGAGTGACATTAAGTGATTTCTGTATAAAATAGTTTAAAAAATGATCTTATTAAATGTCAAAGACTGCAGTTCACTGTCCTTTGCCTCCTCCTCTGAGGACTCGGGTAACCTGAGGAGGTTTATTTATGAGAATTCATGTAAATCCCATTAACCTCTTCTTAATACCCTATGGTACTTTAGAAAGAATATATTTTATTTTATTTGCATTTACATAATACAGTTTGATACTCTCATATTGTATAATCTTATTTCCTCAGTTCACTTTTTAAGAGAAACGAATTGTTTGCAGCTTTTCTACAAAAGAGACCCTATGTGAACCATACCCAAATAAGTTGCAGAGAACTGGTTGCCATGGCTATACAGAAAAAGTAAGACACAGTTGCTAATAGGAATGTTGAAAAGTCTGATTTCCAACCTGGACTGATGAGACAAGATTTTTGATCATAAAATTAATGGAGCCAAGGCATCATCCAACTCTTATCCAAAGAACCAAGGGCAAATACTCCTTTTCATAATTTTTTTAATAAAGAGCATGTGAACATTTATAACTAAACTTTTAAAAAATTATAGAGGTATCAGTGTCACCTGCATTTGACTCTGTCTTCTTCATTCTCTAACAATGTTGCTTTTTCCTCCTTAACGTAGCTCAAGTTTTCACTACAGATTATTTCTGAGCCTAGAGTTATTAAACACTGGGTTTGTCAGTGTGAACAAAAGAAAATAAAAGAGTGACTGAGCATGACCCCTTCAAGGAATGTCAAGGAAGCCTTTGTTTCTGGGACAACGTCATGAAGGGTCATGAGTATGTTGTGGTAAGAAGTTTGGCATTCCTTTGTAAGGCAAACAAGACTCACCAATATTATTCTTTAAATATGGCACAATTTTTTTTTAATGCTGTAGAAGCATCAGTTTGGCAGCTGAGCAAAACTGTTTTAGAGAGAAAAGTTTGCCTGAATCAAGGATACCAACTTCTGAATTACTGCAGTAATTTGAGAGACAGAAAGAGCTTGCACTGTGAAGTGGACTTCAAGAATCATAACACTACTGTTTTCCATTTTAAAAGTCCAGTCATACTTGTGATGATAATATAAGAGCTTTGTAGTTTTACCAAGGCTTAAAGAGGTATGGGTCTCCAATAGAAAAATGGGCAGAAGACCTAATAGACATTTCTCCAAAG
Source organism: Lipotes vexillifer (assembly GCF_000442215.2). NCBI lineage: Eukaryota > Metazoa > Chordata > Mammalia > Artiodactyla > Lipotidae > Lipotes > Lipotes vexillifer. Next base: position 658,648 of record NW_006789249.1, read on the forward strand.
AAGACATACAGATGGCAAGAAGCACATGAAAAGCTGCTCAACATCACTAATTATTAGAGAAATGCAAGTCAAAACTACAGTGAGGTATCACCTCACACCAATCAGAAAGACCATCTACATATAACAAATGCTAGAGAAGATGTGGAGAAAAAGGAACCCTGTTACACTCTGCAGGAATGTAAGTTGGTGCAGTCACTATGGAGAAAGTATGGAGGTTCCTCAAAAAACTAAAACTAGAGTTGCCATATGATCCAGCAATCCCATTCCTGGGCATATATCTGGACACAATTTTAATTCAAAAGGACACATGCACTCTTATGTTCGTTGCAGCACCATTCACAATCGCCAAGACATGGAAACAACCTAAGTGTCCATCAACAGATGAATGGATGCAAATGGATGCTGCCATTTGCAGCAACATGGATGGACCTAGAGATTATCATACTAAGTGAAGTAAGTCAGAAAGAGAAAGATAAATACTATATGATATCACTTATGTGTGGAATATAAAATATGACACAAATGAACTTATCTATGAAACAGAAACTGACTCACAGACACAGAGAACAGACTTATGGTTGCCAAGGGGAAGAGGGGGTGAGGGAGGGATGGAATGGGAATTTGGGATTAGTAGATGGCAAACTATTATATATAGAATGGATAAACAGCAAGGTCCTACTATATAGCACAGGGAACTATATTCAATATCCTGTGATAGAAGGGTGCTGGGAAGATGGCGGAAGAGTAAGACGCGGAGATCACCTTCGTCCCCACAGATACACCAGAAATACGTCTACACGTGGAACAACACCTACAGAACACCTACTGAACGCTGGCAGAAGACCTCAGACCTCCCAAAAGGCAAGAAACTCCCCACGTACCTGGGTAGGGCAAAAGAAAAAAAAGAATAAACAGAGACAAAAGAACAGGGACGGCACCTGCGCCCGTGGGAGGGAGCTGTGAAGGAGGAAAGGTCTCCACACACTAGGAAGCCCCTTCGCGAGCGGAGACTGCGGGAGGCGGAGGGGGGAGCTTCGGGGCCACGTTGGAGAGCACAGCAACAGGGGTGCGGAGGGCAAAGCGGAGAGATGCCCGCACACAGGATCAGGGCCGACCGCACTCACCAGTCCGGGAGGCTTGTATGCTCACCCGCCGGGGTGGGCGGGGCCTGGAGTTGAGGCTCAGGTTTCGGTCGGAGCACAGGGAGAGGACTGGGATTGGCGGCTCGAACACAACCTGAAGGGGTTAGTGCACCACGGCTAGCCGGGAGAGAGTCCAGGGAAAAGTCTGCACCTGCTGAAGAGGCAAGAGACTTTTTCTTCCCTCTTTGTTTC
>NW_006789250.1:0-1065 GCF_000442215.2 Lipotes vexillifer
GCTCTGCAGGCTGCATTTCCCAGGCTCCAGGTCAGCTGACTTCCATCGGCCAGTGAGAGATCCTGGTGGGAGATTGGAGGTTTGAGGAAGGGAGAAATATTTTTCCCTGTCTCCTTACACCTTGGGCTGCATCTCCATCAACAACTGCGTGTTCTCCACGGCTCCGACGCCCACAGGACAGTCCACTGTGTTTCCCACTTTGCTGAGTGACCACAGGCCCCGGGCTACTGTAGTGTTACTTCCTCCCTCAGGCCCTCCAGCTTAGAAGTGGCAGTGACTTTGCTGCTGCGGATTCTGATTCTTCACAATTTCTTGGTTGGCTTCTGGGCTCCTGCATCATCTTTGTAACCAATTCCCTGTTGGAAAGTCTCTCTGTTTAAATGCTCAGTGGTTTCCTTTCCTGATATGAGTGGTTTCCCTTCCTGATATGCAAGCAAACTGGCAAGTGGCCAGCCCAGCAGGCTTTTCCAGCCCTTTCCCCCTTCTTACAGATAAGAACCTGGCAGACTGCAAATGGGAGAGGCAGCTGGGTGCTGGGGATCAAAGGGCAGCCCTAGAGTCAGATACGCCTTGCTTTGTCCTAGTTCTGCCATTTGTCAGCTCTGTAAACTTCATCAAGTCATTTTCCCTCCTTGAGGCCTCAGTTTCCTCACCTGTCCTGTGAAGATAAGGATTGTACCCCTTGACACGGGGCTGTTTTGAGGATTTGATGAGATGTGGCATGGATAGAACTTAGCCACAACCTTAGAAAAGAAGAGTAAAGAGGGGGCTTCCCCATCAGCAGTTGAAAGCCGTATGCCATTATAGTAGAAGCTGTGTGCGTGCTGGTGCAAGGACACACAGACCAGCGAGGCGGAGCAGTGACGGTGGAGTAGTCCGTGGATACCTGAGAAGTAACGACACAAGAACGGCAGCCCCGCCGCCCAGGAGAAACTGTTCAGAAGATGGTGTTGGGAAAGTGGCCCCAAATAAAACTGGATCTTTAATTCATACTGAATTTTTGGGAGGGACTGGTCCTCCTTGCCCTCAGATGCTTGTTCTGCCCTTCCCTGGTTCTGTTCTGAG
>NW_006789251.1:0-12168 GCF_000442215.2 Lipotes vexillifer
ATAAAGAAAAAAGAATGAAAAGAAATGAAGACAGCATAAGAGACCTCTGGGACAATATTAAACACAACAACATTCGCATTTTAGGTGTCCTAGAGGAGAAGAGAGAAAGAAAGGACCCAAGAAAATATTTGAAGAGATTATAGTCAAAAACCTCCCTAAAATGGGAAAGGAAATACCCACCCACGTCCAGAAAGTGCAGAGAGTTCCATACCAGATAAACCCAAGGAGAAACACGCCAAGACACATAGTAATCAAATAGGCAAAAATTAAAGACAAAGAAAAATTATTGAAAGCAGCTAGGGAAAAAAAAAAAGTAACATACAAGGGAACTCCCATAAGGTTAACAGCTTATTTCTCAGCAGAAACTCTACTAGCCAGAAGGGAGTGGCATGATATACTTAAAGTGATGAAAGGGAAGAACCTACAACCAAGATTACTCGACCTGGCAAGGATCTCATTCAGATTTGTGGAGAAATCAAAAGCTTTACAGACAAGCAAAAGCTAAGAGAACTCAGCACCACCAAACCAGCTCTACAACAAATGCTAAAGGAACTTCTCTAATTGGGAAGCACAAGAGAAGAAAAGGACCTACAAAAACAAACCCAAAACAATTAAGAAATTGGTCATAGGAACATACATATCGATAATTACCTTACACGTGAATGGATTCAATGCTCCAACCAAAAGACACAGGCTCACTGAATGGATACAAAAACAAGAACCATATGTATGCTGTCTACAAGAGACCCACTTCAGACCTAGGGACACATACAGACTGAAAGTGAGGGGATGGAAAAAGGTATTCCATGCAAATAGAAATCAAAAGAAAGCTGGAGTAGCAATACTCATATCAGATAAATAGACTTTAAAATAAAGAATGTTACAAGAGACAAGGCAGGACACTACATAATGATCAAGGGATCAATCCAAGAAGAAGATATAACAATTATAAATATATATGCACCCAACATAGGAGCACCTCAATACATACGGCAACTGCTAACAGCTATAAAAGAGGAAATCGACAGTAACACAATAATAGTGGGGAACTATAACACCTCACTTACCAATGCACAAATTATCCAAAATGAAAATAAACAAAGAAACAGAAGCTTTAAATGTCACAATAGACCAGACAGATTTAGTTGATATTTATAGGACATTCTATCCAAAAACAGCACATTACACTTTCTTCTCAAGTGTGCACAGAATATTTTGCAGGATAGATCACATCTTGGGTCACAAATCAAGCCTCAGTAAATTTAAGAAAATTGAAATCATATCAAGCATCTTTTCTGACCACAATGCTATGAGATTAGAAATCAATTACAGGGAAACAAATGTAAAAAACACAAACACATGAAGGCGAAACAATATGTTACTAAATAACTAAGAGATCACTGAAGATATCAAAGAGGAAATCAAAAAACCTAGAGAAAAATGACAATGAAAACACGACGATCCAAAACCTATGGGACGCAGCAAAAGCAGTTCTAAGAGGGAAGCTAACAGCTATAAAAGCCTACTTTAAGAAACAAGAAAAATCTCAAATAAATAATCTAACCTTACACCTAAAGGGACTAGAGAAAGAAGAACAAACGAAATGCATAGTTAGCAGAAGGAAAGAAATCATAAAGATCAGAGCAGAAATAAATGAAATAGAAACAAAGAAAACAATAGCAAAGATCAATAAAACTAAAAGCTGGTTCTTTGAGAAGATAAACAAAATTGATAAAACATTAGCCAGACTCATCACGAAAAAGAGGGGGAGGACTCATATCAATAAAATTAGAAATGAAAAAGGAGAAGTTACAACAGACACCGCAGAAATACAAAGCATCATGAGACTACTACAAGCAACTCTATGCCAATAAAATGGACAACCTGGAAGAAATGGACAAATTCTTAGAAAGGGATAACCTTCCAAGACTGAACCAGGAAGAAATAGAAAATATGAACAGGCCAATCACAAGTAATGGAATTGAAACTGTGATTAAAAATCTTCCAACAAACAGAAGTCCAGGACAAGATGGCTTCACAGGTGAATTCTATCAAACATTTAGAGAAGAGCTAACACCCATGCTTCTCAAACTCTTCCAAAAAATTGCAGAGGAAGGAACACTCCCAAGCTCATTGTACAAGGCCACCATCACCCTGACACCAAACCCAAAGACACTACAAAAAAAGAAAATTACAGACCAATATCACTGATGAATATAGATGCAAAAATCCTCATCAAAACACTAGCAAACAGAATCGAACAACACATTAAAAGGATCATACACCATAATCAAGTGGGATTGATCCCAGGGGTGCAAGGATTCTTCAATATATGCAAATCAATCAATGTGAGACACCATATTAACAATTTGAAGAATAAAAACCATATGATCATCTCAATAGATGCAGAAAAAGCTTTTGACAAAATTCAACACCCATTGATGATAAAAACTCTCCAGAAAGTGGGCACAGAGGCAACCTACCTCAACATAATAAAGGCCATATATGACACACCCACAGTAAACATCATTCTCAATGGTGAAAAACTGAGAGCATATCCTTTAAGATCAGGAACAAGACAAGAATGTCCACTATTGCCACTATTATTCAAGATGGTATTGGAAGTCCTAGCCACAGCAATCAGAGAAGAGAAAGAAAGAAAAGGAATACAAATCGGAAAAGAAAAAGTAAAATTGTCCCTGTTTGCAGATGACATGATACTATACATAGATAATTCCTAAAAACCAGTAGAAAACTAGTAGCCACCAGAAAACTACTAACAACCAGAAAACTACTAGTGTTAATCAATGAATTTGGTAAAGTCGCAGGATACAAAATTAACGCACAGAATCTCCTGCACTCCTATACACTAACAACAAAGATCAGAAAGAGAAATTAAGGAAACAATCCCATTCACCACTGCAACAAAAGAATAAAATACCTAGGAATAAACCTACCTAAGCAGGTAAAAGACCTGTCCTCAGAAAACTCTTAAGACACTGAAGACATGAAAGAAAGCAAACATGAAAGAAATCAAAGATGAAACAAACAGATGGCGAGATATACCATGTTCTTGGATTGGAAGAATCAATATCATGAAAATGACTACAGTACCCAAAGCAATCTACAGATTCAATGCATTCCCTATCAAATTACTGATGGCATTTTTTACAGAACTAGCATAAACAATCTTAAAATTTGTATGGAGACACAAAGGACCCTGAATAGCCAAAGCAATCTTGAGGGAAAACACGGAGCTGGAGGAATCAGACTCCCTGACTTCAGACTATAGTACAAAGCAACAGTAATCAAGACAATATGGTCCTGGCACAAAAACAGAAATACAGATCTATGGAACAGAATAGAAAGCCCAGAGATAAACCCACACACCTATGGTCACCTAATCTATGACAAAGGAGGCAAGGATATACAATGCAGAAAAGACAGTCTCTTCAATAAGTGGTGTTGGGAAAACTGGACAACTACATGTAAAAGAATGAAATTAGAACACTCCCTAACACCATACACAAAAATAACCTCAAAATGAATTAGAGACCTAAATGTAAGACTGGACACTATAAAACTCTTAGAGGAAAACATAGGAAGAACACTCTTTGACATAAATCATAGCAAGATCTTTTTTTGACCCACCTCCTAAAGTAATGGAAATAAAAAGAAAAATAGGGGCTTCCCTGGTGGCGCAGTGGTTGAGAGGCCGCCTGCCGATGCAGGGGACGCAGGTTCGTGGCCCGGTCCGGGAGGACCCCACATGCCGCGGAGTGGCTGGGCCTGTGAGCCATGGCCGCTGAGCCTGCGCGTCCGGAGCCTGTGCTCTGCAATGGGAGAGGGCACAGCAAGTGAGTGGCCCGCGTACCACAAAAAAAAAAAAAAAAGTAAAAAAGAAAAATAAACAAATGGGACCTAATGAAACTTAATAGCTTTTGCACAGCAAAGGAAACTATAAACAAGATAAAAAGACAACCCACAGAGTGGGAGAAAATATTTGCAAATGCATCAATGGACAAAGGATTAATCTCCAAAATATATAAACAGCTCATATAGCTCAATATTAAAAAAAAACCCAATCAAAAAATGGGCAGAAGACCTAAATAGACATTTCTCCAAAGAAGACATACAGACGGCCAAGAGGCACATGAAAAGCTGCACAACATCACTAATTATTAGAGAAATGAAAATCAAAACTACAGTGAGGTATCACCTCACACCAGTCAGAATGGCCATCATCAGAAAATCTACAAACAACAAATGCTGGAGAGGGTGTGGAGAAAAGGGAACCCTCTTGCACTGTTGGTGGGAATGTAAATTGATACAGCCACTATGGAGAACAGTATGGAGGTTCCCTAAAAAACTATAAATAGAACATATACCCAGCGAAAACCATAATTCAGAAAGACACATGCACCCCAATGTTCATTGCAGCACTATTTACAATAGCCAGGTCATGGAAGTAACCTAAATGCCCATCGACAGACAAATGGATAAAGAAGATGAGGTACATATATACAATGGAATATTACTTAGCCATAAAAAGGAATGAAATTGGGTCATTAGTAGAGACGTGGATGGACCTAGAGACTGTCATACAGAGTGAAGTAAGTCAGAAAGAGAAACAAATATCGTATATTAACACATATATGTGGAATCTAGAAAAATGGTACAGATGAACTGGTTTGCAAGGCTGAAATAGAGACACAGGTGTAGAGAACAAACGTATGGGCACCAAGGGGGGAAAGCGACGGGGGGTGGTGGTGGTGGTGTGATGAACTGGGAGATTGGGATTGACATATATACACTAATATGTATAAAATAGATAACTAATAAGAACCTGCTGTATAAAAAATAATAACGAAATTGAAAAAAAAAAGAAAACGATGCTGGAACAGGATGAAAGGCTTTCCCAGGGACACAAGAACAAAAAATTTACATTTTATAAGTTGCAATATATGTTTTTACTCATGTTTAAAAATACAGCTCAAATAAGACTAGAGAAATAAAGCAAAGTAGAAAAAATATTTGACTATCTGAGGTATCTCACATAACTGGAATCGTACAATATGTCTTGCATATTTCATTTAGCACAATGTCTTCAAGGTTCTGCCATGTTGTAGCATGCATCAGAATTTCATTCCTTTTTAAGGTTGAATAATATTGCATTCTATTGATATACCACATTTTGCTGATCCATTCATCTGGCTGTGAACATTTTTGTTGCTTTCACCTTACTATTGCTATGAACATTGGTATATAAATATCCGTTCAAGTCTCTGTTCAATTCTTTTAGGTATATACCCAGAAGTGGAACTGCTGGGTCATATGGTAATTCTATGTTAAATTTTTGAGGAACTGTCATTCTGTTTTCCACAGCAGCTGCACTATTTTACATTCCTGCCAGAAATGCACAAGGGTTCCAATTTCTCCACATCCTTGCCAACACTTGTTACTTTCTTGGGTGTTTTGCTTGTTTGTTTTTCTTTTCATTGTTGCCATTTTTCATAATCACCATCCTAGTGGATGTGGCGTAGTATCACATTGTGGTTTTGATTTGCATTTGTGCCAACCCTCTTGACTCATTCAAAATATGGTCCCACTGCTTTGGCTGAGCCTCTTCTCTGGGGGCAGCCTGCCCACTGGGCTTGTCTTGGTCTGCTAGGGACACAGGACTTCATTTAGATATCAGGCTAACCCTAAGGCCAGGTCTAGCCCAGAGAGTCTGTGATTTTATGAGCAGCACTTCCCTCCTCTGCAGGTCAACTTCAGACACCAGGTCCCAATCTTGTCTTGGACGGCTTGGATCAGAGGCTCTTGCCAGATGTGGAAAAAGCCAACCAGCCTTTCCTCGGGCCGGCCTCACATGGATCCAGGTATCTGTCTACAGGTGAAGGGGGGCTGGCAGCAGCCAAGGTTTCAGTGCTCAGCCTCTGAAGGAACGTGAGGGCCAGCAGGCAGCACAGATCCACAGAGCAATAGCCTCTGAGTGCTGTTTTCAACTGAGCTGCCATTATGCCATTTGGAGCTGAGATGGAAAACTTGGATAAATTTCCTTCATGCTCTGAAGCCACAAGAATTTATATTGGTCAGAAGTCACACATTATGGAGCCCTGTTTGGGGACACAGAGAATTCCAGAGTATATTTTTGGTAAATTTGATGTATCCTTGATATGTCGTTGCTTAGAAACAGCAATTTGTATGAGTTATACAGTGACAATATTTTCCAGACCTAAGTCTGGCAAGAATGAGTATATTTATTGGGACACAGCATATTTGAAATTGGAACTCAACTAAAACTGCTCAGAGGTATGGACTCCCTAGAAATGCATGACACACTAAGTTCACAAACGATGTGATTCAGGGTGATTGATTTCTCCACACTCGCAGACTTGAGCATAGGAATGAGCTACTGTACAGAGCACAAACTGTATATTTTTAATTTAATTTAATTTAATTTTTTTTATACCTCAAGTTCTTATTACTCATCCATTTAATACACATCAGTGTATACATGTCAATCCCAATCTCCCAAATCATCACACCACCACCACCACTCCCGCCGCTTTCCCCCCTTGGTGTCCATACGTTTGTTCTCTACGTCTGTGTCTCAATTTCTGCCCTGCAAATTGGTTCATCTGTACCATTTTTCTAGGTTCCACATATTTGCGTTACTATACGATATGTGTTTTTCTCTTTCTGACTTACTTCACTCTGTATGACAGTCTCTAGATCCATCCACGTCCCTACAAATGACCCAATTTCGTTCCTCTTTATGGCTGAGTAATATTCCATTGTATATATGTACCACCTCTTCTTTATATGTATAGATGTTCCACCTCTTCTTTATCCATTCGTCTGTCGATGGGCATTTAGGTTGCTTCCATGACCTGGCTATTGTAAATAGTGCTGCAATGAACATCAGGTGCATGTGTCTTTTTGAATGATCGTTTTCTCTGGGTATATGCCCAGTAGTGGGATTGCTGGGTCATATGGTAATTCTATTTTTAGTTTTTTAAGGAACCTCCATACTGTCCTCCATAGTGACTGTGTCAATTTACATTCCCACCAACAGTGCAAGAGGGTTCCCTTTTCTCCACACCCTCTCCAGCATTTGTTGTTTATAGATTTTCTGATGATGGCCATTCTGACTGGTGTGAGGTGATACCTCATTGTAGTTTTGATTTTCATTTGTCTAATAATTAGTGATGTTGAGCAGCTTTTGGCCATCTGTATGTCTTCTTTGGAGAAATGTCTATTTAAGTCTTCTGCCCATTTTTTGATTGGGTTGTTTGTTTTTTAATATTGAGCTGCATGAGCTATTTATATGTTTTGCAGATTAATCCCTTGTCTGTTGATTCGTTTGCAAAAACTTTCTCCCATTCTGAGGGTTGTCTTTTCATCTTATTTATGGTTTCCTTTGCTGTGCAAAAGCTTTGAAGTTTCATTAGGTCCCATTTGTTTATTTTTGTTTTTATGTCCATTACTCTAGGAGATGGATCAGAAAAGATCTTGCTGTGATTTATGTCAAAAAGTGTTCTTCCTACATTTTCCTCTAAGAGTTCTATAGTGTCCAGTCTTACATTTAGGTCTCTAATCCATTTTGAGTTTATTTCTGTGTATGGTGTTAGGAAGTGTTCTAATTTCATTCTTTTGCATGTAGCTGTCCAGTGTTCCAAGCACCACTTATTGAGGAGACTGTCTTTCCTCCATTGTATATACTTGCCTCCTCTGTCATAGATTAGTTGACCATAGGTGCGTGGGTTTATCTCTGGGCTTTCTATCTTGTTCCATAGATCTATATTTCTGTTTTTGTGCCAGGACCATATTGTCTTGATTACTGTAGCTTTGTAGTATAGTCTGAAGTCACGGAGTCTGATTCCTCCAGCTCCGTTTTTCTCCCTGAAGACTGCTTTGGCTATTCGGGGTCTTTTGTGTCTCCATACAAATTTTAGGATTTTTTTGCTCTAGTTCCATAAAAATGCCATCGGTAATTTGATAGGGATTGCATTGAATCTGTAGATTGCTTTGGGTAGTATAGTCATTTTCATAATATTAGTTCTTCTAATCCAAGAACATGGTATACCTCTCTATCTGCTGGTATCATCTTTAATTTCTTTCATCAGTGTCTTATAGTTTTCTGCATACAGGTCTTTTATCTCCCTCAGTAGGTTTATTCCTAGGTATTTTATTCTTTTTGTTGCAGTGGTAAATGGGAGTGTTTCCTTAATTTCTCTTTCAGATTTTTCATCATTAGTGTATAGGAATGCAAGAGATTTCTGTGCATTAATTTTGTATCCTGTAACTTTACCAAATTCATTGAATAGCTCTAGTAGTTTTCTGGTGGCATCTTTAGGATTCTCTATGTATAGTATCATGTCATCTGCAAACAGGGACAGTTTTACTTCTTCTTTTCCGATTTGTTTTCTTTTTATTTCTTTCTCTTCTCTGATTGCCATGGCTAGGACTTCCAATACTGTCTTGAACAACAGTGGCAACAGTGGACATCCTTGTCTTGCTCCTGATCTTAGAGGAAATGCTTTCAGTTTTTCATCTTTGAGAATGATGTTTACTGTGGGTGTGTCATATATGGCCTTTATTATGTTGAGGTAGGTTGCCTCTGTGCCCACTTTCTGGAGAGGTTTTATCATAAATGGGTGTTGAGTTTTGTCAAAAGCTTTTTCTGCATCTATTGAGATGATCATATGGTTTTTATTCTTCAAATTGTTAATATGGTGTCTCACATTGATTGATTTGCATATATTGAAGAATCCTTGCATCCCTCGGATAAATCCCACCTGATCTTCGTGTATGATCCTTTTAATGTGTTGTTCGATTCTGTTTGCTAGTATTTTGTTGAGGATTTTTGCATCTATATTCATCAGTGATATTGGTCTGTAATTTTCTTTTTTTGTAGTATCTTTGTCTGGGTTTGGTGTCAGGGTGATGGTGGCCTCGTACAATGAGCTTGGGAGTGTTCCTTCCTCTGCAATTTTTTGGAAGAGTTTGAGAAGCATGGGTGTTAGCCCTTCTCTAAATGTTTGATAGAATTCACCTGTGAAGCCATCTGGCCCTGGACTTCTGTTTGTTGGAAGATTTTTAATCACAGTTTCAATTCCATTACTTGTGATTGGCCTGTTCATATTTTCTATTTCTTCCTGGTTCAGTCTTGGAAGGTTATCCCTTTCTAAGAATTTGTCCAGTTCTTCCAGGCTGTCCATTTTATTGGCATAGAGTTGCTTGTAGTAGTCTCTTAGGATGCTTTGTATTTCTGCGGTGTCTGTTTTAACTTCTTTTTCATTTCTAATTTTATTGATTTGAGTCCTCTCCCTCTTTTTCTTGATGAGTCTGGCTAATGTTTTATCAATTTTGTTTATCTTCTCAAAGAACCAGCTTTTAGTTTTATTGATCTTTGCTATTGTTTTCTTTGTTTCTATTTCATTTATTTCTGCTCTGATCTTTATGATTTCTTTCCTTCTGCTAACTATGCATTTTGTTTGTTCTTCTTTCTCTAGTCCCTTTAGGTGTAAGGTTAGATTATTTATTTGAGATTTTTCTTGTTTCTTGAGGTAGGCTTGTATAGCTATAAACTTCCCTCTTAGAACTGCTTTTGCTGCATCCCATAGGTTTTGGATCGTCGTGTTTTCATTGTCATTTCTCTCTAGGTATTTTTTGATTTCCTCTTTGATTTCTTCAGTCATCTCTTGGTTATTTAGTAATGTATTGTTTAGCCTTCATGTGTTTGTGTTTTTTACATTTGTTTCCCTGTAATTGATTTCTAATCTCATAGCACTGTGGTCAGAAAAGATGCTTGATATGATTTCAATTTTCTTAAATTTACTGAGGCTTGATTTGTGACCCAAGATGCGATCTATCCTGGAGAATGTTCCATGTGCACCTGAGAAGAAAGTGTAATCTGCTGTTTTCAGATTGAATGTCCTATAAATATCAATTAAATCTATCTGGCCTATTGTGTCATTTAAAGCTTGTGTTTCCTTATTAATTTTCTGTTTGGATGATTTGTCCATTGGTGTAAGTGAGGTGTTAAAGTCCCCCACTATTATTGTGTTACTGTCGGTTTCCTCTTTTATAGCTGTTAGCAGTTGCCTTATGTATTGAGGTGCTCCTATGTTGGGTGCATATATATTTATAATTGTTATATCTTCTTCTTGGATTGATCCCTTGATCATTATGTAGTGTCCTTCCTTGTCTCTTGTAACATTCTTTATTTTAAAGTCTATTTTATCTGATATGAGTATTGCTACTCCAGCTTTCTTTTGATTTCTATTTGCATGGAATACCTTTTTCCATCCCCTCACTTTCAGTCTGTATGTGTCCCTAGGTCTGAAGTGGGTCTCTTGTAGACAGCATACATATGGTTCTTGTTTTTGTATCCATTCAGTGAGCCTGTGTCTTTTGGTTGGAGCATTGAATCCATTCACGTGTAAGGTAATTATCGACATGTATGTTCCTATGACCAATTTCTTAATTGTTTTGGGTTTGTTTTTGTAGGTCCTTTTCTTCTCTTGTGTTTCCCAATTAGAGAAGTTCCTTTAGCATTTGTTGTAGAGCTGGTTTGGTGGTGCTGAATTCTCTTAGCTTTTGCTTGTCTGTAAAGCTTTTGATTTCTCCACAAATCTGAATGAGATCCTTGCCAGGTCGAGTAATCTTGGCTGTAGGTTCTTCCCTTTCATCACTAAGTATATCATGCCACTCCCTTCTGGCTAGTAGAGTTTCTGCTGAGAAATAAGCTGTTAACCTTATGGGAGTTCCCTTGTATGTTATTTTTTTTTTTCCCTCGCTGCTTTCAATAATTTTTCTTTGTCTTTAATTTTTGCCTATTTGATTACTATGTGTCTCAGCATGTTTCTCCTTAGGTTTATCCTGTATGGGACTCTCTGCACTTCCTGGACTTGGGTGGCTATTTCTTTTCCCATGTTAGGGAAGTTTTTGACTATAATCTCTTCAAATATTTTCTCGGGTCCTTTCTCTCTCTCTTCTCCTTCTGGGACCCCTATAATGTGAACATTGTTGCATTTAATGTTGTCCCAGAGGTCTCTTATGCTGTCTTCATTTCTTTTCATTCTTTTTTCTTTATTCTGTTCCACAGCAGTGAATCCCACCATTCTGTCTTCCAGGTCACTTATCCTTTCTTCTGCCTCAGTTATTCTGCTATTCATTCCTTCTAGTGTATTTTTCATTTCAGTTATTGTATTGTTCATCTCTGTTTGTTTGTTCTTTAATTCTTCTAGATCTTTGTTAAACATTTCTTGCATCTTCTCGCTCTTTGCCTCCATTCTTTTTCCAAGGTCCTGGATCATCTTCACTATCATTTTTCTGAATTCTTTTTCTGGAAGGTTGCCTATCTCCACTTCATTTAGTTGTTTTTCTGGGGGTTTATCTTGTTACTTCATCTGGTACATAGCCTTCTGCCTTTTCATCTTGTCTATCTTTCTGAGAATGTGGTTTTTGTTCCACAGGCTGCAGGATTGTAGTTCTTCTTGCTTCTGCTCCACAAATTCTTTTTAATTGTATTTCAACAAGCCAAATATTACATAAATAAATTCACACACACACACACACAAAATTAAAACAATACTAGTAAAGCCAAAATCTTTCCTGACTATTGTCCCCAATTCTAGTCCCATTTCAGCAGTAACTACTGCTATAAGTTTGATGTGTTGCCTTCTAGATCTTTTCTATACATCTACATAAATATATATATTTGTAAATACGTTGTTTTTAAACATAAATTGCATCATATATTTATATTACCTAGTAACTTACTATTTTCAGTGAATATATACTAGAGAGTTTTCCAAGTCTGAACATATTTGATTTCTCATTATTAACTGTTGTTGTATTTTATGGCTGCATACACTCTGTGACCTGCAGATACTGTGGTGGACTTAGCAACTCTCCAGTAGCCAGGCATTTAAGCCATTCCTAGATATTCATTATTATAAGCAATGCTGTGATGAAATATTTAATTGTGCTATTTAGAACACATGTGAAAGTGTTTCTTTAGGATGACTATTTAAAGGTGGTATCCAAAAATGATGAAGGAATTTCCTAGGCAGTTTTCAAGTTGCCTGTTGGGGTGTGGTTACCTTGATCTTGGCTGCAAATGAACTGTTTATGTACAAGGGAGGCCCTGCTGAA
>NW_006789251.1:12178-49487 GCF_000442215.2 Lipotes vexillifer
CTGCTGAACAGAGCACAGGTGGTAGACCCTAATGCCTATAGGGACCAGGTATTAAATATAAATGAGGTGAGCCAGTGAGTGTAAGACAGTCAGGAGAGATGGGGAACATGGTGAACAGCAGACCACTATGCCCCTATGTCTGGGGTGGCCTCTACTCAGCTCTAGCCAACTCTTGGAGTACAGGAATGAAGACTTGGTATTGCCAGATGTTCCATAAGAACCTGAATTTTTTTTTTTAATAATATAAATTTTATTTTATTTATTTTTTTATACAGCAGGCTCTTATTAGTTTTCTATTTTATACATATTAGTGTATATATGTCAATCCCAATCTCCCAGTTCATCCCACCCCCTGCCACTTTCCCCCCGTGGTGTCCATAAGTTTGAAGAACCTGGATTTTTTAAGTGTGAAATCTTCAGGTTTCTAAATGTTGCCATTAATTCCATTAAAATTATTTTTTATTTTTTATTTTTTTGGCCGAGATGTGCGGCTTGTGGGATCTTAGTTCCCCAACCAGGGACTGAACCCAGGCCCTCGGCAGTGTAAGCGCCAAGTCCTAACCACTGGACCGCCAGGGACTTCCCTACTAATTCCATTTTTTAGAAAACACTGTGAGGGCAAAAACAAAACAAAAGAACAACAACCCACTTTTTCAGACCAGATTCAGCGGTCTGTGGGCATCGGACTCCTAGGGGGTAGGTCCGTACGGAATGGCTTCTCTGGACCCAATTTTGAGCAGTGGGGATGGATCACCTGGTGCCGTAACCTTGGCAGAGAGCAGCTCTCCTCCAGGGAGCTGGAGACGGAGTGGGCTGGGGGGCAGAGCTCTGCAAAGGGCTCAGAAGTCAGGGAGACAGCGCTCAAGCAGTTCAGAAAATGTGACAGACTGGCTTCTGGGAGAAGGCTCTGAGGAGCAGATTTCAACTCAGCCCAGAAGAAAACACGGTAACAGGCAGAGCTGTCTAGAGCTTGAAGAGGTGCTTTGGGCATAATGAGTGTCCCCTCCCGAGAGTGGACAGAGAGAGGCTGGCAATCCACCTGAAGGGATATTGCAGCCGAGATTCTGGCTTAGATGTGGGCTGGAACAGAGGACAATTAAAATTCTCGTCAGTCTTGAGATCACCATTTAGATTTAAATTGAAGAGTTACTTAATGAGACCTTACAGGGTGTGAGAAGAAGAGACAAGGGCCTACATCTGTAGAGCACCTACTAAGTGCCACACAGGCCGTGCTGGCACTTCACAGACAACATCAAATCCAGGCCTCCCAACAATCCTTCCAGGCTAGCATTAAGCTCATCTTGCTGATGAAGAAAATGAGACTCAGAGCTAAGTGACTTGTCCAAGGTCACACGGCCAGGAAATGGTGGGGCCAGGCCTCCAACACTGGTCCTTCTGGCTCAGAATTCAGTGCTTT
This sequence comes from Lipotes vexillifer, assembly GCF_000442215.2. NCBI lineage: Eukaryota > Metazoa > Chordata > Mammalia > Artiodactyla > Lipotidae > Lipotes > Lipotes vexillifer. The sequence goes on from NW_006789251.1 coordinate 13,596, forward strand.
TCCCACCATGGTTCTCTATTTTATTTTTACCATGTAGGAAAGAGTTTAAAACAATGACAACCAGCCATCCAAGTGCACAGTGCTCTGTTGCTTACAAAGCTCTTCTACATTCATTTTTGCATGTTCCCAATGAACTCTGTTGAAAGCCTCAGACTCACATGCCTGCATCTCTGCTACCCTCAAACATTTGCTCCATACCATCAGTCAGCAAAACCAGGAGAGCCTGAACCTAACCCTCACCCTACACTGGTGCCATTTCTACTTCTGGGCCAGAGCAAAGGTAGTCTCAAAATTGGCTCTCAAATGCCCTTGCAGTATAGTTACAATTTTTTTTTTCTTTTTCCCTTTTAAATAATTTTTTTCCTTTTTAAAAAAATTTAGATATATTTGCCGTATTAGTTTCAGGTGTGCAACAGAATGATTTGATATTTGCTTACATTGTGACGGTGATCTCCACAATAAGTCTAGATAACATCCATCACTATACATGGTTACAATTTTATTTATTTATTTGCCCTTGCAGTATAAAGGTGACAATCACGATGTTAATTTCTAGTTTTCAGGGAAATCCCTGCCTTCATTTTTAGAGCATTCTACTTCTGCACACAGAGGCATCCAATTTTGGGGGAGAGTATTTGGCTGCAGGTAACAGAAATATAACCACAGAGGTTTAACAACCAAGAGGTCTCATGTTCTTAGCATATTAGGAAATCTGGAAGCAGCAGCCCAAGATGCAGCAGTGAGTCCGTGATGCCATCAGGAACTCAGGCTTCTCCCATCTTCCTGCTCTGTCATACCTAGCACCTAGCCCTCTTTCTCAGGCTCAAAGACAGCTGTAGCACCTCCAGGCCTTCATCCTAGTTTCAGGCAGGAAGTGGAGGAGGATCAAAAGGCAAAAAGCATAAGCCAGTTGAGCCTGTTGTTTTTATCAGGAAAATAAACAATAAATAGATTTCCCTGGAAGTCCCACTCACTGGCCTCACTGGCCATGCTTTGTGCATAAGTACCTGGGAAACTGAGTTTGTTTCAGCTGAGCATGTTGCTACCTACTCCTAATAATTAGGGTTTTGTTAGTGAGGAAACTGGGAGACTAGATGGATATTGGGTAGGTGCCTAGCAGTGTCTGCCATATTGAATGTGTTTTTTCCCAGATTATAGGTATTTGTTTACAGAATACTTTCTGAACTTTAGCAATACTCTAGGGTCATATCACCTTGAAATCTGAGGCGATTCATGGGATCAACCTACCGAAAGCTACAGAATCCACAGAATATAAAGGGATTAGGACTTTTGGAGCTATCCCACTGGTCCATTACCATCGGGTTGAGAAGCAGAGGCTCAGAGCAGCTGAGGGGTTTTTTCAGAGACCGTGATGGATGGCCTTCCAACCCGTGACTCCCAGTCTGGTCCAGTTCCCTCTCTGCTTTCTGGCTTTTTCTTTTCTTTTCTTTTCTTTTCTTTTTTAATATTTTTATTGCATCATAAAACACAAATACAGGGAACCACACAAATCAAATTATTGTCTAATTAATTATAATAAAAGGATCCCTGCCTGAGTCAAGGAAGGAAGAACTTTGTTGCAATCTCCTTCCTCTCCCCATAAAACAATTTGTGCATTGTTTATATAAAACAGTGTTACCACCCACATGTGCCTCTGAAGATTTAGCTTAGCTAGACCATTTGAAAAAAGGGATGTGTCTCTTAAATGTTTTTGAATCTATATGTTTCTCCTCCATCTCATTCATTTTATTACAACTTCTCACTTGATGAACCCAGGCTTTCTGACCCATAGAGCTTCCAGAGTTTTGCTGATTGCACAGTCTTGGTGTAGTTCTTCATGTTTTTCTATCCTTTGTATTTCCTGGAAATTTCCTAATCCAGACATGGGATCGGGTTTAATCCTTTCAGCAAGATTATCATCAGCGTAGGTCGAGATTATAGGAAGCATGTCAATTCCACTGTCTCTTTATGTGACCTTGGCAGTGGTTGATGTCTATGTTTCCTCTCACTCTTATATGAGAAACGCAGAGTCTGTAGTGACTAAAGCCTTTTGGTACTTATGTACTCCTGTCTCCCTTCTCCCAGGGGACCCCTGAAGTTTGTGGACGTACTTGTGCAAAAGTACATGGGCTCCTCTGCCTCTCTGGAGACTTGTGAGGCCCCTGTGCTGGTGAAGTGGGTTTAGGATGGATGCCCACCTCTCAGTCCCACTTGGTTCTTACTGAGGTAAAGGAGGATCCACTGCACATGTGGGAACACTGGTTACTGGAGGGTCAGAAGTCATGCAATGCTGGACTATGGGACACACACTGGGAATGGGGCAGGCTGCACACTGTGGGTAGGATCAAAGCAGCTGCTTATATGGGAGTGCCCTGACACATGTGAGTGTTCTGATAATGAGCGCTGATTGAGAAAACCACACTCACCACCTATGCCAAGGCCATTTCATCAGCAAAGTCCTGTGATCATGGATTGAACCAGATGAAGACTAAAGACTCACAACTGCCCTCACCCCTAAGGCACCCAGCCATGACTGAAGCCCTACAACATCATCACCTGGGTCAGGATAGAGTGATGACAATGAAAATGGGAGCCAGACCAGTCAGCAATACCTTCTTTCCTTCCACAGGCCATCACTCATATGGGCAGACTCTCCTGCTTCCCCACTGTCCCCACTGTTAGGCAAAGGATGGGAAGAAGGCCCTCCAGGGCACAGAATCAGATGGAAGGAGGAAAGAGAGAGAATACACAAAGAGGGAGCATTGGAACTGTGATCAGTGCTTGAGATGGTGTTCTTGAAGTTGAATGGACGTTTATCTACCTTCTTGGTTGTGACAGAGGTAGCAGCTCCCCTGGAAGCCCAGTTCTGTGGTGGTGCTCTGGGAACCACTTCAGCCCAGAGTCTGCCTTTCAACCCTATCGATTATTTGAAATTGAAATATCAATTATTTCTTCCGCACATATTGCTTTTTACTTAAAATAGCTAAGGTATTTCTTTGTACAACTAAATCTGTACAGGTACAACTGGATTAGGTAAAAACTGATGGATAGGACTGAGCCTATGTAATTTTCCCATTACCAATTAGGAATGTGAACTTGTCAAAAGATTCACAGAAGAATAAAGAAGGTACATTTTCTTTGGGAAAAAATTTTCTGTCTTTCCTGATCCTGAAACTCTACTTTGAATTGTGCATACATTCCAAAGAAATCATAATCAATCAGTTCAGCCAAGCACCTAGAACAAAAACGTCACAAACAAAAATCTGCTTTGTGCTTGCTGCCATTTCACATCCTGCACTCACAACAGACATTAATAATCAATCATGTACTCTTTTCCCCTGAGGCTACACAGCATTTCTAATTGATTAGATAGGGAAGCAAGACTAAAACTGTTTAGCTACAATTGCCCTGGAACAGAGATGAATTCAAAAGTGCCATAAAATTTTTAAAATCTTTCTCTCTCTCTTTTTTAACATTTAAAAAAAAATTTTTTTTTTGTTTTTTTGTTTTTACTGAATGCCTGTTATGTGCAAGGAAGGCTCTATGTTATATGCTTTAGAGGAATTTTTAAAAGTTTTTTTTCCAATTTTATTTTAAAAAATTTTTTTCTGCTTGCATCAACTTTTTTTTTTTTAGCATCTTTATTGGAGTATAATTGCTTTACAATGTTGTGTTAGTTTCTGCTGTACGACAAAGTGAATCAGTTATATGTATACATATATCCCCATGTCCCCCCCGTCTTGCATCTCTCTCACACTCTCCCTATCCTACCCCTCTAGGTGGTCACAAAGCACCAAGCTGATCTCCCTGTGCTGTGCAGCTGCAAAAAAAGTATTTCAATATGGATTCAGTCTCAGGAAACTTCTAAACCACTGGAAGTAGAGTCATGGACACAATATGAAAGGATAACATGAAGATGGACCTCACGTGTTATGAGGAATAAATGTTTCCTGCTGGGAGCTTATAGGGCAGAGTCTTATACAATATGTGAGCTTTAAATATGTGTCAATAGGGGGACAGAAGGAGTGGGGGAAGGGATTCTAGGTGGGAAGAAACTATAGGCAAATGCAGAGAAGTCAAAGCAGAGGCCAGGGTGAGCAGAGAGGAGAGCAGGTGGTATTATCTGGCTGGGTAAACAAGAGAAAGTGATAGGGAGTAAGAAGAATTGAGAACAGAACTGAGGTTTGCAAGGCAAGATGGCATTAGATTGCCGAGGCCTTGAATGCCTGGCTCAGGGGTTAGGGCCTCACTCACTCGGCAGAGGGAAGCCAAGCAGGAGGGTTTGGAGTGAGAGACTGGTAGGCCAGAGCTCCACCTAGAGACATGGACCTTGTTGCAGGGGTGAAAGATGCATTAGTGTGAGAGGCCAGAAGGTGGACAGGCCATTGAGGAGGCTGCTGCAAAAGGCCTTGTGTATCAGCCAAGGTTCAACCAGGAGACAAGCCACATCTATAACTTCGAAATTTAATATAAAGAACTTTAAAAAAATTGTGGTAAATTATATATAACCTCAAATTTGCCATTTTAACCATCTTTAAGTGTACATTTCAGTGGCACTAAGTACATTCACATTGTTGTGTAACCGTCACCACCATCCATCTCCAGAGTGTTTTCATCTTCCCAAATGGAAACCTACCCATTAATCAATCACTCCCCTTTCTTCTCCCCTCCCAGCCCCTGGTAATCATTATGCTATATTCTGTCTCTATGGATTTGACTACCTGAGATATCTATATAATTATAAAGGACTTTTAACTAGTAAAATATAGTTAATTATTAAAAGGGATAAAAGAGGACTCTAAATACAGCAGTAGCAAAAGCAGAGAGCAGTTACTACCTCCAACGTTGAGAGAGAGTGGACAAGGAAAGAATCAGAGCTCAGAAGGACTCCTCTTCCCACCCACCATTCCCCGCTTCAAGGCTGAGATTCAAATACCTTTGGAGAGCACATGGCTGCCACAGGATTATGTAACCTACTGGTGGCAAAGAGACTTGTCACACGCTAGTGTAAAAGAATAGCCTTCCAGGTGGCAGAGAAAGTTACCAGGAGATACAGTGCAGGCACGAGTCAGTCAATAGCCTCCCAGCAGAAGACATGATGTATTTTTTTAGTGTTACCACCCACGTGTGCACCCCAAGAATTAGTTTAGTCAAGTTCATTTTAAAAATTTGATGTGATTATTTTCTATTTTTATTTATTTTAAAATTTTCATTGATGTATAATTGACCTACAGTACCATGTTAGTTCCAAGTGCATAATATAGGGATTTGATATTTCTATACATTACAAAATGATCACCACCATAAATCTAGTTATCATCTATCACCATACAAAGTTATTACAATTTTATTGACTATATTCCCCCATGCTGTACATTTCATCCCCATGATTCATTTATTTCATGAATAGAAAGTTATACCTCTTAATCTCCCTCACCTATTATTACATATTATACCCCTCTCCCCTCTAGTGACTACCTATTTGTTCTGTATCTATTCCACATATAAGTAAAATCACACATTTGTCTTTCTCTGCCTGACTTATTTCACTTAGCATAATGCTATCTTGGCCCTCTCCCTCTTGATGTGATGATTTGATATATGTATATATTGTGAAACGATTACCATAATAAGATTAGTTAACACATCCACATAGTTACCTTTTTTTTTTTTTTTTTTTTTTTTTTTTTGGAGTGAGAACTTTTAAGGTCTTCTCTCTTAGAAACTTCCAAGTATACAATACAGTATTGTTAACTATAGTCACCGTGCTATATGATAGACCCCATAATTTATTCATCTTATAACTGGAAGTTTGCACATTTTGACCACTTTCACCAATTTCCCCCACCACCCCCCGCCCCTAGAAACCACCAATCTACTCCCTGTCTCTATGAGTTTGGTTTTTTTTTGGCGGTACGCAGGCTTCTCACTGTTGTGGCCTCTCCCGTTGCGGAGCACAGGCTCCGGACGCGCAGGCTCAGTGGCCATGGCTCACGGGCCCTGCCGCTCCGCAGCATGTGGGATCTTCCCGGACCGGGGCACGAACCCGCATCCCCTGCATCAGCAGGCGGACTCTCAACCACTGCGCCACCAGGGAAGCCCGAGTTTGGTTTTTTTAAGACTGCATATATAAATGAGATCATATAATATTTTTCTTTCCCTGTCTGAATTATTTCACTTAGCATGATGCCCTCAAAGTCCACACTGTTGCAAATGGGAAGATTTCCTTTTTTTTTTGCGGTACGCGGGCCTCTCACTGTTGTGGCCTCTCCCGTTGCGGAGCACAGGCTCTGGACACACAGGCTCCATACTGTTTTCCATTGTGGTTGTGTCCATTTACATCCCTACCAACAGTGTACATCCTCCACATCCTCGCCAGCATTTGTTAGCTCTTGTATTTTTGATCGGAGGCATTCTAACAGGTGGGAGGTGGTATCTCACTGTGGTTTTGATCTGCATTTCCCTGATGATTAGTGATGCTGTGCGGCTTTTCATGTACCATTCGGCCATTTGCATATCTTCTTTGGAAAAAATGTCTATTTGGGTCCTTTGCCCATTTTTAAATCAGGCTATTTGCTTTTTCTTCTATTGAATTATACGAGTTCCTTACAAATTTTGGATGTTAACCCCTTATCAGATATTTGATTTGTAAATACATTCTCCCATCCCATAGGTTATCTTTTCATTTTGTTGACTGTTTTTTGCTGTTTGCTGTAGTCCCCGTTGTTTATTTTTGCTTCTGTTGCTTCTGCTTTTGTTGTCGTATCCAGAAAATTACTTGCCAAGACCCATGTCAAGGAACTTTTGACATATGTTTTCTTCTGGGAGTTTTATGGTTTCAGGTCTTGTATTTTAAGTCTTTGACCCATTTTGAGTTAATTTTTGTAAATGATGTAAGATAGGGGTCTAGTTTCATTCTTTTGCGTGTGGATATAGAGCTTTGCCAACATTATTTATTGAAGAGACTATTCTTTCCTTATTGAATATTCTTGGTTCCCCTGTTGAACATTAGTTGACTGTACATGTGTGGGTTTACCTCTGGGCTCTTGATTCTGTTCCATTGGTCTGTGTGTCTATTTTTAAGCCAGTACCATAATATTTTGATTCCAATAGCTTTACAGTATAGTTTGATATCAGGAAGTATGATGCCTCCAGCTTTGTTCTTCTTTCTCAAGAATGCTTTTGCTATTCAGGGTCTTTTGCAGTTCCATACTAATTTTAGAATTGTTTGTTCTATTTCTGTGAAAAATGTCATTGGAATTTTGATAGGGATTGCGTTGAATCTATAGATTTGGGTGGTATGGACATTTTAACAACATTAATTATTCTAGTCCATGAACAGGAGATATCTTTCCATTTATTTGTGCCTTCTTCAGTTTCTTTTGTCAGCCCTATAGTTTTTACAGTGAGGACTAGATTTTAAGAAGGCTCTTAAGCACTGGTTCTCAAACTTGGCTAAACACTAGAATCACCTGGCCAGCTTTAATTTATATACATGCCTGAGTCTCACCCTCAGAAATTCTGATTTAATTGGTTCAGGGTAAGGCCTGAGTATTGAGATTTCTAAAACCTCCCCCAGGTAGTTCTAATGGGTAGCCAGTTGGCCCAGATCAGAAGTTACAGGTGGGTGGCCTGAGGGCCAAATCCAATCAGCACATCTGTTTGGTTTGGCCCACATGTTTCAAATTTGTTCCGCTGCCAACATTTAAAAATGGAAATTTCATATATATGCACAAACAAAAACCTATATTTCCTGCTTCTCTTGAAAAATCAGAAAATCTGGTGCATGCAGCCCAATTCCTACGTGGCCACAGTGGATGGATATTGAGTAGCTGTTGCCTCCTGTAATGGTCCTTCAGAAGCCCAGTCCGCCCCCACTACTGTCTCACCCTGTGGACATTTGGGTTTGTCAACCCAGATTGGACTCTAGAAGCACCCATTGGACCTTCTCCCTCGGATTCTGTCTTTGGCTGTGCTGCTTGGCTGGAAGAGAAACATTTCTTTCCAAAATCTGGTTTTAGATTTTCAAATTGCAAAACAGCCAGCACGTTGTAAATCTGGGTATCATGCCCATACATCTTAATCTTCAATATGTTACATCCTGTACAGCACTGTTTTACAAGAGTTCTTGGATGTCCCAAGACAAATTATGATCCCTTATTAGAAAACCATACGAACTACATGATGAATCCAATGCCTGGTCAGTTTTGGCACTTCAAATTAACGCCTCTATCTCATCATTCACTTCCAGGCATCAAGGGTCTGTATTTGCAGGTAGAATAGCAATGCTTTATGCATTCAGAGTTCTGCACACTTTAAAAAACACCTCCCCGGGCATTCTTTCATAGGATCTTCACAGTAAACTGAACAAAAGCAAATATATTATCCTCAGTTATTGACAAGAAAAACAAGGCTCAAAGAGGGTAAGTGACTTTCTCAAGCTGACCTGGCCTGTTATTCAGGACTCTTGCCGTTGTACTGATTCCTAACCCTGAACTTCCTACTCACCCATGCTGACTCTAGAGAATGTTCCTCTAAGAAATCCCATGAGAACTGTGATCCCTCACTGCAAGATGTTGATCTGGAAAACATGAGGCTTTGGAAGCGTTCACTCCTTAAGTCACATCTACTTTTCACCTCATACCGTTCAAGTTAGATTGCTCTTGGAAAAGCCTTGATTTACCAGAAAACAAAAGTTAGTAAAGGGTGCTTGGTACAATGGAAAGAACATGGACTCTGGAGTCATACAGACCTGTGTTCCAAGAGTCCCTAAACCTCACCTCCCATCAGCTCAGTCAAGGAGAAACCAGATGTACACAATTGGTTAAGCGTAGATCACAGCCAACCCTGGGGGGAAGGCAAAGATGTTAAAACAAACAAACAAATAAAAAACCAAGAGGACTGTTTGATGTAAAGGAAAGATGGGCAAGCAGAAAGAGAAAGACAACCTCGATGTCTAGCTTAGGTGGGTTTAGAAGGGCAGGAGGCCTTGAAGGGAAAGTAAAGAACTGTTTTTTACCATCTTTGGGACTTAATGTGTATGTGTAATAGTTTTCCAGGGGCCCCTCTGGTATCAGGCTGTCCTTTCCTACTCTCCCTTTCACTAGGAGAACAGTTGAGGTATTACACTTGCTTAATCAAACTCACTCTTGCTGTAAGGATGTACAGTACAGTGAGGTGGAAATGGGAGAAGAGATATCCGATTCTGTGTCCAAGAACATTTTTACTAATTATAGGTCTGGGCTTGAGGGAGTACAAAACAGTCAGTGGAACTCACCACTTCCATTGTATCTGCCCTTCTTTTTGTCCATCATCTCTCACCTGGACCACTGTATCAGCCTTGCTACCTCTCCCCATCCTCCACACTACAGCTAAGAGAAGTGGTCTCATCCTTGCCCATATATTGGACTCATCTGCGAAGTTAATAGATGAGGGAGGCTGTGTCCTATTTGGGAATGGTTAGGTAACGCCAGTTACAGAGTTTAGACTTTACCCTGAAAGTAGTTTCAGAAGATTATTTTAGCACAGTAGCCCTCAACCTTGACTTTAAATTAGAATCAGCTGAGGAACATTTGAGACTCTCCATACTGGACCACACCCCAGAGCAATTACATCAGAGTCCCTGGGGGTGCCACCAAGGCATCAGTGGGTGAAAGCTTCCCAGATGATCTCAGTTGCATCAAGGATGAGAACCACTGTCCAGACTCCAGTCTGGACAGATTGGAGGCGAACCACTGTCCAGACTCCAGTCTGGACAGACTGGAGGAAGCAGGGAAGGTAGGTTAAAGGCTGATACAGTGGTCATGGTTTGGGATGATAAGGCAGGAGCCAGGGCAAAAGTGGTAGAAACAGGAAAGGAAGGATAGGATCTAGGTTAAAGAAGGAGACGACTAGGATAGGCAGGACAGGAGAGGCATCAAGGATGATTTCCAAGGATTTCCCTGGCAGTCCAGTGGTTAAGACTCTATGCTTCCACTGCAGGGGGCGCAGGTTCAACCCCTGGTCGGGGAACTAAGACCCCGCATGCCATCCTCAAAAAAAGAGGATGATTTCCAGTGTTCTGTTTGGTCAAGTGGTTGAATGTGGCATCGTTACCGGGACGAGGAAGACTGGGAGGGAAGCAAGAGTCAGGGGGCCGGGAGGAGATGCTGAATGTGACAGGACTGTGGGACACTCAGGAGATGTTGAATTTATGTCTAAAGCTTAGAGGTGATGCCCGAGGGCAAGAGTACATGGATCTTCCCTGGACCAGGAGAATAGTTTGAGAAGCCTCAGCATCTAGGTGGTATTTGAAACCACAGGTGATGATGAATGGCCAGGGGAGAAGGTAGCAACGAAGTCAAGAACATCAGGCAAATGGGAAAGAATTAATGACGGAATAACATTAAACAAACAAACAAACAAAAATGGTGACTGAGGCTAAGGCCAAGGGTTTTTATCCCTCAGCAGCCTGGAGGTTATGACAGAGAAGAGGTGAACACACAATGGCTTCCCTAAATCGGCTCCCAGCTGAAGCTGCTATCGTGCCTAAAATACTGCTCTAATATTGTAAGAGACGCAGTCCCTGCCCCTACCCCACCGTATGCCTGAGCCTGAGTTAGGAGTGGCACCTGAGTTAAGAAAAGAAATCTGGGGGCAACATCCTCTTGTTCTTGTCAGGTGAGCATCCAGAATCCCAGTTCATCTCATAGCCCTGAAATCAGGAAGGAGTTCAACGTTATTTCACAGATTTGAAAACTGAGGTTCAGAGGATGGAAGTGCCCTGTCAAGGTGCCACAGCTGGTTGGTGGCAGGATCAAGGAGTCAGAATCCAGGTCCCCTGGGACCAGTCTGCAGCGTCCTTCATTGCAGGTTTAGACACTGAGTCTCATTGTTGCAAAGTTCAGCACAGCGCTCAGCGTCTACCCAGGCACTCAGTGCATCCAAGGCAATTTATAAGGAATTAATTTATAAGGCAATTATTATGAAGGCAAGAAGGTGCCAAGGGTCATCAGCTTGAAAGCATTCATTTGGGCACGATATTTGCTGAGAGGAGAATAAAGCCTGCTATAAAGAGTATTTCCTTGGATAATTAATTCGTCCACAGGTTGTTCTAACAACTATCAACAGACTCTAGCTAAGAAATGCCATCACAGTCTGGGGTCAGGAAAATTGGCTACGAGGAGAAAGAGCAGTGGAAAGAGAGGAGGTCATGCCCAGTTCTGCCATTTCTCAGTTTCCCGAGCTAAACATGTTCCCTTCCTGGGTTGCCTATAAATGATGAGGTCAGACTAAGTAATCCTTGAGATCCTTCAAAACCAATGACTTGGTTTATCCGTTGCCTTTCTCCAGATGCCCATGAGATAGCTACCGTAGATTCCTTCCCAAACATGGAAGGAGGACTTCTCTTTGCCCAAGGCCTGGCTCCCTCCTCCAGGTGGAATTAATTAGCTATCAAGGCTTGATGTGGGGAAGAAAGAATTCCATTCTCATGTCATATTTGTTAAGAACACATTTCCATATGAGCCCATACATCTGTCTTTGTGCTTGCACTGAAAGATGCTTCTGCTGATAGTTTCTTGGAGAGTTCAGAGAGCCACTTTTTCCAGTATTCACCTCGCTCAGGAGTGAGGGTTTTGAAACCCAATCGGTCTAGTAAACTTCGTGGTATTGGGGTGCATGTATCTCCCTTTTTAGCTTATAAGGTGCTTTCCCATAAATTATGTCATTGGGTCCTCACTGCAGCCCTACAAGGTAGGTAGTGTGGGTGTAATTATTACCATCTTATTGGTGAGGCATCTGAGGTTAGGAGAGATTAAGTGACTTGGTCAAGATCACACAGTGGTCGCTGGTACCAGTCAAGGTAACTTGACCCCACAGCCAACCCTCTTACCATTACTCGTTCATTCATTCATTCATCCACTGGACATGCATTTACTAAGCAGCTCACATGAACCCAGTACTGTGATGGGCTCTGAAAATACAAAGATGGGTTGGCAGATCTGTGAAGCATTAATGGCAATGCAAGTGCTGTGCTCTGGGAGGAGAGAGGAGAAAGAAACTAACTCTGCCTGGAGAAACCTTCTCAGAGAAGCAGATGTAGAGAGTTTTCAGAGCAATAAAGAGGGAGAGTTCCTTTCACTGTGAGGAAAAGGAAGAGCGTGATATGTCCAGGGGACGCTGGAAAGTTCCATGTGGCTGAAGACTGGGGTATGGGGGGACATAGTGGTGAAGGCTACCTGGCTTTCTGAGTGGAGCTGAGCTTGATGCAGTAAGTGATGGGTAGTTGAGCAGTCAGCAAACGGAAGTTCCCGATTTTCCTGCTTGGTTAAGGAGGCGTCAGCTGCTGTCTGATACACAGTGACCTGAGCGGTCCCACTGTCTCCTCCTCCCCACACACAGCTGACGTGACCCTGTTACCCCTGAGCATTGCTTAATCTCGGTATAGCTTCCATAAGAGGCAAAAAAGAGAAGGAGGGCTTCCCTGGTGGCGCAGTGGTTGGGAGTCCGCCTGCCGATGCAGGGGACACGGGTTCGTGCCCCGCTCATAATGGGTGAAATTTAAAAGGCTGATCATACCAGGTGATGGCTACTATATAGAATAACTGGAACTCTAATACATTGCTTGTGAACATGTAAAGTGGTACAACCACTTTGGAAAACATCTTGGCAGTTTTTTAAAAAGTTAATCTTATACCTACCTTATGATTCACCAGTTATTCCACTTCTAGGCATTTAATAAACATGAGGAAAGAAAGCACAAGTCCATGTACAAGAAAGTCCATAGCAGTTTTATTTGTAATAGTCAAAAAACTGAAAAGAATCCAAACAAACATCAGTTTATAGAAGGACAAACAAGCTGTCATATATCCCTACCCAGCAATACAATGGAATGAACTATTGATTTCTACAGCGTTGATGAATGCCAAATAATTAAGTTGAATGACGCCCCCCAGACCAAAAAAAAAAAAAAAAAAAAAAAAAAGGAGGAGACAGGGAGAAGGAAGAGAGATGCCTGAGCAACACCCGAGGCCCACGTGGGCTTCACATTCTCAGGGAAGTCTTTACCATCCTCAAAGGCGAGGGGGAGTAGGTTCTCCACACACTGGGTGAGCACAGGTCTAGGCCTGGATGGGAGTGAGTCAGTGGCCTGGGGGTTGGCAGGGTTGGAAGGCAGCGGGGTAGCTGATGGGGGGCACGGGTGGAGGGGATCCCGGGAGGGTATTCTTCCGGTCAGGGGGCTTTTCCAGATCCCAAAGCTCCCTCCAATCATCAAAACTCCCCGGATTTCCTCTTGTCCCCAAAAAGACAAGGGTAGGAAAAAGCGCCTTGTCAAATATGAAAGGTGAAGGGGAATTCCCTGGTGGTCCGGTGGTTAAGATTCCACGCTTTTATTGCAGGGGGCGCAGTTCCATCCCTGGTCGGGGAACCACGATCCCGCCTGCCGCGCAGTGCAGCCAAAAAAAATAATAATAATTTAAAAAAATATGGAAGGCGAAGAGAAAACCATTGCAACTCTTGTGTTTCTAGCCTTCATTTATTGTCAGCAACAAGAGCTTCCAACCACAAATACACATACACTGCCCAGGATTTGCACAGCCCCTTACAATTTACGTGTTTACACTTTATCATCCAAAGTGGAGCCCTTGAGAATGGACACTTGGACATCAGTTATAAACTGAAATGGTTTGGGACACACTGTGATGTATGGTCATACTAGATATTTCCAAATCCAGTGGTTCACTAAACCCTCACGGCCTGGAGGTGGATCTTACTATTTTCATTTTACGGGCGAGGAGAAACCTGTGTTTCCTGTTAGCTGACTCTATCTGAGTGGGGTGCTGCCGGGGATGGAAGAGGCAGCAGGTCCAGCAGAGGCTGGGTGGGGTCAGCAGCTCCCTCGTGGGCAGCAGGGACCGCGTCCTAAGAGGGAAAGGGCCAGGTGGAGCCAGAAAGGAGGCCTCTATAGGTGAGCACTGGGAATAAGTCAGGTCTTGCCTTCAGCTCTTGTACGATTGCCTCATTTAATTTTGCCATTTTAGCCCTGCAGGGAGATCATATTTGGCTGAGGAAAACAAGGTTCAGACAAATCAAGTAACGTGTCTAAAGTCACAGAGGTGTTACGTGAGGAGCTGAGATTCGAATTCAAACTCCCTTTCCATCACACTGTGCTGCCTCCGTATTGGTCTCCTGGGATGCAGGTTATCAAGGAGGTCCGTGTTGGGTGGTGGTAGCTATTCCCCCACGTTCTTGTCTGCCCCCTTTAGTAACCAGGTACAACTTTAGCCTTCAGGCACGTATCTAGATACGCTTTGAATCTAGCCAGAGTTGTGCCCAGTAGGAAATGTACATGGCAAGAGCCAGCAAACAAACCATCTTTCACTCAACTTCTCCCCTCCGGCAGGGAGGCTGCTTGAACAGACAGGTTCTGCAGAAACTGAGTGAGAAAGCAAAGAAGTGGGTTACAGATCTCTGGTTGGTTGGTTGGTTGCAGTTCCAGAACTACCACTGGGACTGAGAAAGCTGGAGCTGCCAATGTGAAGGGCACAGCCCCCTGGCTCTATCTGTGCTCCTGGGATACTGTGGTTTGCTTCTTATCCTGTCCTCATGCCAGCAAACTCCAAGAAGTCTTCTGGCAGCCCACTCACTGCCTCTCTTCCCAACTGACAAGGCAAGGAGCCCAGTAGCCATCACCCTGTCCTGCCCATGAACAGCAACGTGCACACAAGGCAATGGGAGTTGGGAGTGTAAATTCTCTTCAAGCTGCTCCCCTGTTTCATAACATGAGTCTCCATGGCAGAGTTACGTCATCCTGGATTGCTTGTCCAGGTGGCTGCAGGATCTTGCCAACTCGTCTCTAGAACACTGTGAGCCCTATTAGGTTCCTGTTTGTCTGAAATTTTCCTCTCCTGTCTTGTGAGTCAACGCCTAACGTGGTCCATTCCCTTGCTACTCAAAGTGTGTACTGCAGCTCAGTTGCATCAGTAGCACCTGGGAGCTTGTCAGTAATGCACACTCTCAGGTCCCACCCTCGACTAGCTAAATCAGACTCTGCCTTTACTAAGATGATAAAGTTTGCAAAGAAGTGCTCTAGAGGTCCATGAAAGTTCAATTCCAAACCCCCATCACCTCTTAAAATAAGCTTCATGTAATGGAGGATTGAAGATGATGGCCAAGTGCTACATGATACTATTAAAATGTTGCAGAGCACTCCTCTACTCAGGCTGTAAAAAGTTATTTGAGTACTAGTTAGCGAGATTAGTAAAACTGGCCTAGCCAAAAAAAAAAAAATTTGCTAAGTCTGCCTTAAAAGCCAAGGCTCAATTATTGCTAGTGGCTGCATGGAGCTCTGTGTTGAGGATGGTTTGGGCTAGGCTCAGAGACTGAGTTTAGGTTGAGTGGAAATGAGCTGTGATGGATTAGCTGTGTCTGCCATGCACCAAGGGGGTCAAGGTGGCCACATGTGTCCCGTACCTGCCCTCCCTGTCCCAGGCACTCAGTCTCATTTATCTCTCTCAGCAGTTTCCCCACTTAACCCCTGGCATTTCCAGTAACTCCTGGGGGGCTGAGAACTGGATGTCTCCAGACCTGACCATTTGGGATAAGGACTAAATCCAACACCTGCTCACAGCCCCGCGGACAGTGACCCCTTGTTTCGACCTCCTTCTACCCCATGGTCCCAGCTACATTTCTACAGGAAGAGAGCACAAATGTGACTCTGAAATGGGCTCCCCTGCTCTGTTTGATCCACTTTTCTCCATGCAAAGACTGGGGGAACCATGGTCTTCTTACCACAGGGTCTGGGACGTCTCACGAGTCCTGGAAACTCATCCAAGTCACAGGGGCATTACCCTAAGCACCAAGTTTGCTCAGAACACACTGTTCAAGGATTTAGACACAGTCACCTTCAGCCTCAATCTGTCCTGCTCAGCCCAGTACCTACTAGGAGTGAGGATGATGACCAGCTAGTAGGAAACCTTATGACCTAGGAGTTTATTAGTAAGGATGCCTGAGGCCAAACGTGGGGCCCAAAACCCTGCCCTCATTTCCTTCTTGGACAGAATTAGCTGCCTCAACTCTCAGGCCTCTGGATCAATAACCCTTTTCTTTTCTCTGAAAACAAGCACTGATGAGGCTTCCAAAACAGAACCTGAGGACACCAAGACCTCTTCCCTGGGGCCATCCCAAGTTCCCTGCCTTTCCACAGCTGCCTAAAAAATGGGAATCAATATGTACTGAGTGCCTATTAAGTGCTATGCAATTTCATATAGTTTATCTCACTTACACTTAGAACAATCCTACACGGTGAATGTCATTATCTAAATTTATAGACAGGTTATGTGACCTGTCCAAGGTCACCCAGCTGGTAAGTGGTGGAACTACAGTCCAAACCAAATCCTATTTGGCTCCCAAACTGGCATGCCTCCCATGTTCACAATGTCTGCAATGAGGTTCAATGATCTCCTTGTTGCCAAATCCAATGGTGACTTTAGTCCTCATTGTACTTGATGTTTTAGCTGGCCTATGTCCTCCCTGAAACACTGTCTTCTCTTGGCTACTACGCGTTGTTTTTGTTTGTTTGTTTGTTTGTTTTTGCGGTACGCGGGCCTCTCACCGTTGTGGCCTCTCCCGTTGCGGACGCGCAGGCTCAGCGGCCATGGCTCACGGGCCCAGCCGCTCCGCGGCACGTGGGACCTTCCCGGACCGGGGCACGAACCCGCGTCCCCTGCATCGGCAGGCGGACTCTCAACCACTGCGCCACCACGGAAGCCCTCTTGGCTACTATGAACTCTCACTTGCTGATGTTCCTCCTGCCTCACTGGCTGTTCCTCTTCAGTCTCCTTTTCAGATTCTCTGTTTTCTGCTTAATCTCCCCACTTTAAAGGACCCAGGACTCAATCCTGGGTTCTTCTCTTCTCCATCTACACTCTGCCTGGGTGATGCCACCAATCTCCTGATTAAAATACCATCCACATATGGAGGTTTCCAAACCTGCAATTCTTGTCCTGACTTCTCTCTGGAAGTCCAGACTCACACAATCAATCCTCTGTTTGACATTTTTCTACTTAGACAGCTAATAGGGTTAGTAATTTTCCCCTGAAAACTTTGCTTCTCCAAGTTTCCTCATCAAAGTAAACAGCACCAAGTTGCCCAAGCCAAAAATCTAGGAAATATCTTTGATTCCTCTGTTCTCCTACAGCCCATGCCCAATCGTTCAGCAAGTCCTATGACCTCTACCTCCACAGGATACCCCAACATCCACTCCCCTCCTTCACTGCCAACACCCTAACCAAACCCCTGAGCATCTCTTGCCTGAATCACTGCAATACCCTTGGAACTGATGTTCCTGCTTCCAATCTTCTTGCAGTCCATTTGCCAAACAGCAGCCAGAGGTTCTTTCTAAAAACATAAATCTGATCAAGTCACTTTCTTACTTAAACACCTTCCCGTGATTTTCCATCTCGCTTTGAATAAATTCCCAAATCCTTGTCCTCCCTCACACAGCCCTGCCTGATCTGACCTTATCTCATGCGGCTTTCACCCTCACCCACCACACTCCAGCCACACTAGCCTTCCTTCGTATCTCACACCCACCAAATGGGCTTCTGCCCAAGAGCGTTTGAACATGCTGCCCACTCTCCGGAATATTCTTCCCCTGAGCTTCCCAGGTTGGTACCTTCTTGCCATTAGCTGAAGAGCTACCTCCTCGGAGAAGCCTTCCTTGACCACCAGTCTAAAGGAGCCACTATCACAGCCCTGAATTTTAATCCTCTGCGTAGCACTTATTACTATCTGGTTGTTTCTTGTTCATGTATTTGTTGCTTTATTGTCTTCAATTCCTCATTATAAACTGGGATCCAAGACCTTCCCTGTCTTGTTCACCATCGTATATCCAGTGCCCAGAATGGTGTCTAGCACATAGGAAGCTCTCTATGAATACCTATTAAGTGTATGGATGAATGAACGACCAAGGAGACAAAGTGCTGTTGTTTATCATTCAGAGAGACAAAGCCATCCGGCAGCCTTTGGAGAGATAAGAGCATGGCGAGCTAGCCTAGCATGGCTCAGGCACATCAGAGCCATATTCTTTAGCGGTGAGGCACTGGTCTGGGGGTGCTGTGAACCTCCTTCACATCTTCAGGGACAAAGCCCATAGTCAGAGTTTACTTTCTTTCCTTCCTCCTCCTCCTTTTTTGTTGATTATAAAATGATATTTAAAAAGCTACCACAACCCCATCACCCTAACAAAGAACTTCTTTTCACATATGCATATTTCCTTCAAGTCTTTTTCCATGAGCAGGAGTAGTTTTCACAAAATTGCAATCATAGAATTTATACTATTTAGTGGGGTGTTTCGTTTTTGCATTTTCCATTGTGTCATAAATATATTCCTGGTTACTCCAGATCTACATATTTTTCTATAATATTAATAATAGCTGGTATATATTGAGGGTCTCTGCCACTATATGATTCAAACATTATCAAGGATTGTCTCATTTTATCCTCACAATAACCTTATAAGATAGATACTATTAGTATTTCCATTCTACGGATGAGGACACTGTAACACAGAGACGTTAAATCATTTGTCTGAGGTAGCACAGCCAAGAGGTGGTGCTCTGATTCCAGAGGCTGAGCTCTCCCCACTATGTTTTAGTGTCAAGTGGAAGTTACTTTATCATTCTCTGGCTATTGGATATTCAGTTCTTTAGCTGTATAATAGGGATAATGACAGTGCCTCCTTCATAGGGCTGCAGTTTTTAGGATAAAGTAAGAAAAATGTGTTGAGTATATGTATAGACGATGCATAGACTTCAAGCAGCCAACAAAAGAATTAAAAGACGTTCCACTTTGCTAGTAACTAGCAAAGAATAATGAAAGATCAATATCAAATATTGGCAAAGATTTGGGGAAGGGAGCACGTTCACACATTGTTGGTGGGAGCAGAAACTGGTGAAGATTTTTTGAATTGCAACTTGGCAGTTGCAAGAAAAAGCATAACCTGGAATTTGGAAATTCCTCTTTGAAGCATCTTCCCTGACAAAACATCTGTCCATGAGCATAATATGTATGAACAAGAACACTCATAGTAGGATTATTGATAATATTCACTGTATACCACCTCAATATCTAGCAAAAAATACAATGATTAAACTATAACACACCTGCACAATGTAAGACTACCATTAAAAAAGAAGTGCATAGATCTACATAAGCTATAATGAAAATAGGTGTCATTAAGTAAAAAAGTAATATTCAGAACATTATGTGCATTATTATCCCATTAATTTTTTTTTTATTTAAAAAGTTATATGTGAACGGATAGGCAAAATGTAGTATATACATACAATGGAATATTATTCAATCTTAAAAAGGAAAGAAATCCTGACATATGCTGCAACATGGATAAACCTTGAGGACACTATGCTAAGTGAAATAAGGCCATCACAAAAGACAAATATAATGCTCCTACTTATATGATGCTATGGACTGAATGTTTGTGTCTCCACTCAATTTTCACGATGCTATGGACTGAATGTTTGTGTCTCCACTCAATTTTCATTTTCCTAACCCCCAATGTGATGGTGTTGGAGATGGGGCCTTTGGGAGATAATTAGGTCATGAGGGTGGAAACCTCACGAATGGGATTAGTGCTCTTATAAAAGAGACCCCAGAAAGTTCCCTTGCCCCTTCTACCATTGAGGGCACAGCAAAAAGACAGCCATCTATGAATGAGGAAGCGGTTCTCACCAGACACCTAATCTGCTGGCATCTTGATCTTGGACTTCCAGCCTCCAGAACTGTGAGAAATAAATTTCTGTTTATAACCTTCTCAGTCTATGGTATTTTGTTAGAGTAGCCCAAATGGACTGAGACATATGAGGTACTCAAAGTAGTCACAATCACAGGTAGACACAGAAAATAGAACAGTGGTTACCAGGAGGGAGGAATGGGGAGTTATTGCTTAAAGGATCTATAGTTCCAGCTTTGCAAGATGACAAGGGTTCTGGAGATGGATGGTGGTGATGGTTGCACAATATAAATGTACTTAATGCCATTGAACTGTATACTGGTTACAGTTAAATGGTTAAAATAGAAAAAAATTTTATACATAAAAAAGGTATATGCAAGATACATATACATACATATGACTTTACACGTAAACAAAGAGGATGAGGAGAATGTACACACAACTGTTGATGCAGGTTGAGGAGAAAGGAAGGTATGAAGATGTAATGTTAAAGAGGGAATTTCATTCTTTTCTACTTTATATCAATCTAATCTTTTGCATTGAGAATGTATTGGAAATGGATATTCACACAACGATTCCTTCTGTCCTTGGCTATGTCAAGTGATCAGCTCAACTGCATTATTCTATACTTCCATCCTCCACCAGTGCCTAGGAAGGGCACAGTCCACTGTAGATTCCAATGTGGAAATTTATGATACGGTTTCAAATTCATACTGCAGGACGAATTGCTACAGTGAAGTTGGCACACGAGAAGAGGGGATTTTGACTTTGAATTGAGAAGTGGGTGGGGAAATGGAGCGTGAAACACTCTGCACAGCCTCTCCTTCCTTCCTCTTCTTTCCAGGTCTTTGTTTGTTGGGCTCCTTTAGTTTGATCGGTGGCTGGGGCATGCTGAACTCTAGCTGGGTGGGTTGGAGACGGAACACTCGGTTACACAGTAACTAACAATAAATGGTTGTTGAATGAAGGACAGAGCAGTGAGAGAAACTAAAGGAATTACTTCAAAGGAACCAAGGGGTACACAATGCCATATGCTGAGGACTAAGCATGAGGGTGTTACCTTGGTTATCAGGGTGTAGCTGGGCCATTCTATTCTATGTCATGATGGGGATGTCAGGTGGGGAGAAAGCATTGTCCCCTTCTATCCTGAGGGAGGATATCAGGAAAGTCAGGCTAAGGGTCTCTCGTCTTAGAGGTGATGTTGGCTGCTGTTCGGTGCTTTCTGCCTGGTGGTGTACAATGGGCTTTGTTACTGAAGTGTCAAACATCCACCCAAAACAGTAATGATGACTTAACCAACCTGTTTGGATTGTTAGAAACCTTCCCACAGGATCAGCTATATCATTTGCAGGTGGTAGTGAAAAATGAAAATGTGAGGCCCCTTGTTCAAAAAGTATTAAGCATTTCAAGAAGGTGACATCAGAGATTAGGACAGGGGCCTTCTGAGCAAGAGGCCTTGTGAGAATGCCTGGGTCTCAGGCCCAGGAAACTGCCCCGCCATCCACACAAACACACACTCAGTCCCCATCTTTCTCTGAACCTCAGTCTCTCATTGTCTAATTCCTCCCACAGTTTCCTTAAGCCACCCCCTCAGTCCAGCGACCCCTCACCTCCCTGACTTGCAGAATTCCATCATCCTCACGTGGTAGAGTTCTGACTCTTAGCTCTTGCATCTTGCAAACTCTGGAAGCCCAATTTCACCAGCTATTGCCAGAAGTGCTCCTCTACCTGTTTTCTGAATCAGTCCTGTCGGTTGGGATGAGGAAGCAGGTGGGGAGATTTGGGATGCTCTAATTATAGTTTGAAGTCCCCAACAGAGAAAGCTTTCACTAGCTCCTTCTGAATTACCTGAGGGCAACACCCCTCCAGTGAAACCATTAATCTTCTTCCAAAGGGAATAGTCTCATCTCATAGGATGAATATATATTTCATCTATTAAGAAAATATTAACCCTTTTCCTCGTAACACTATAGTCCTGTCATTATTGTGCTCAAAGGAACTTCCTTGGCCTACTTTTATTACAAAGAGCCCCACATTACCTGAATTTTTTATCTGACTGGCATATCTGGAACTATTCTAAACAGTTCCTCTCTGATTCCCCAATTTTTTCTTTGATGGAAAGAGGAAGCTGAGTTTCTGTCATCCCACCACATCTCAGCAGGTCAGAGAGAGGAAGACGGTAAGCCTGATTCTTAGGGGCTATCTCTGGGTGGGTAGAAACTCATGCATAATATGTGACAATTCCTTATTTATGGTTTTGATTAATCCTGCTCTAGGGATCCTTTGTACCACGCCCCGTCCTCCTCCACACCTACATGCTTCCTTTCTGGAGGAGCAGAGGGAACTTCACCGGGCTCTCAACTTACACTGACAGAGTCAGTGGACCCATGATGCTGCTACAAAATTCTTTTATCCAGCCCTTGCATCTTTACGGCTCGAGCCTTTCAAAAATGTTTTGCCGGGACTTCCCTGACGGCCCAGTGGTTAGGACTCCGCGCTTCCACTGCAGGGGGCCTGGGTTCGATTCCTGGCTGCGGAACTAGGATCCCGCATGCTGTGTGGTGCAGCCAAGAAAAAAAAAAAAAAAGTTTTTCCTCTTCTCACACCCCAGACTTTCCCCAAAGTCGCTCATCCTACAGAACTTTGTCTCCTTCTCTACCCAGGGAATGCCTGATTCTCTCCATCTCAAAGTATCTCTGTATTTTTGCTTATCTTCTTTCTTTCCCTTTCCCTGTTCTCTGAACCCCTTCCATCTCCTTCAAAACTCTGTCCCATTGACTTCCCTCTTTTTCTGCCTCTGATCTTCAATTATTCCCTCTCTGGGTTCAAAAGTCTCCCATATTGAAATGACTTTCCCTTCACCCTGCCTTGCCCTTAAGTTTTCATCACATCTCTTTCTTTCACTTCACAGCCAAATAAATTGAACAAATATCCCTCACACCCTGTCTCTACCTCCTCACCTCCCACACATCCTCAACCCACAGCAACCTGGTTTCCTCCTGACCTCTCCACTGGAACTGCTTTGACAAAGGTCAATAGCCTCCTTCTGCCAGTCCCAGTGGGCGCTTTCCAGTCCTTGTCTCCCTTGACCTCTCTGAGAGTGTCATGTCAATCACCCCATTCTTCAGGAAACTCACTTCCCTGGGTCTCCACACCTTTCTCTCAAGGTCCTCCTCCTACCTTCTTGGCATCTTACTCTTTTTCATGGTTAAATCATCCTCTCGTGTTGACAAGAGAGAGACAACACCAGTAATTAGAGGTAGTCCATGAAACGTGGGGTCCCAGTGATGTTGCTTACTGGGAATAAGAGAGAATCCCATGAATTGTGAACCAAGAGCTTGGCAAACCCAGCACAGAGGTGCCTCAGGAGCTAAGGATGGTGTGTCCAGGTGTTTAAGTACTACAGAAAATGATGCATGTCTTTTCCTTCTCCAAGCTGTCTTTCAAGTTCCCAGACTCCTTCCTCCCAGGGTGGAGATATCCGAAATAGACACATAGCCCCAGCACTCAGATGCCATCTGGCTCCAGGACACTGAATAAATGCAAACAACCCAGCCTTCCAACTCTGAGGATCATGGGTGATGAGTGCCTGAGGTGCAGTCTCTCCCTTCGTGCACTAAAAGAACATTACTCTAGCAATTCTTCCCCCCTCTCTCCTACAGGATCAGTTTTTCACTCTCCACTGGCACATTCCCATCAGCATAAAAACATGCTGCTCTGGGCTTCCCTGGTGGTGCTGTGGTTGAGAGTCCGCCTGCCGATGCAGGGGACGCGGGTTCGTGACCCGGTCTGGGAAGATCCCACGTGCCGCGGAGCAGCTGGGCCCGTGAGCCACGGCCGCTGAGCCTGCGCGTCCGGAGCCTGTGCTCCGCAACGGGAGAGGCCACAACAGTGAGAGGCCCGCGTACCGCGAAACAAAACAAAACGAAAAAACATGCTGCTCTTCTTCCGTCTTTGAAAAAAGAATTTCCCCGTCTCCCTTCCTCTCTGCTCCCCCTTCGCAGGCAAAGCTCCTTGCAAGAGTCATCCATACTTGCTGTCTTCCATTGCTCTTTTCCCATTCTCTCTTAAACCAACCCTAATTAGACTTCCTCTCCAGTTGCCCCAGGAAAAAGCATTCTTATCACTAACATCTTCCATGTTGCAACTTTCAGTGGTCAATTCTCATTCCTTCTGTTATTTAACCTATCTGTGGCATTGGACATAGTTATTTATTCCCTCCTCCTTGATATGTTTTTTTTTACTTGGCTTTTGGGTCATCTGTCTCTCATTTTCCACCTCCTACTTCCCCAGTATCTCCTTCTTAGTTTCTCTTGGTTCTGTCCACCCCCCCCCACCCCACCTTGGAATGGCCTCAGCACCTAGTACTTTTTCCTTTCCTTTCCTCTATCTACACTCACTCCTTGGTGATCTTATTTTCAATTTTATCTCTAAGCTAATGATTCCCACATGCTTATCTTCAGCCCAGATTCCTCTGCAAACCTTCTGACATCTCTCCTTGGGCATCTAATAGACTTCTCAAATTCAACATGACCAAAATGAACTGCTATTCTTCCAGTCTGCTCCACCCACACACTGTCCCAACTCGGTTGACAGGAACCCCATCCTTCAGCTGCTAAAGCTAAAAATCCTGGAGTCAACCTTGATGCCTCCCTTCCTCTCACACTCCACATTCATCCATCAGAACTGCTGTCGGCTCCACCTTCACAAGCTATCAAGAATTCAACCACTCTCCCCCTCCAGTACTATCGCCTTGGTCCAGGCCTCCATCATCTCTCACTTGAATTATTAACTAGCCTCTCATCTAGTCTCCCTGATACTACCTTATCTCTACCTTTGCCCTCTTCTGCTTAGTCTGTTCTCAGAACAGAATCAGAGTGATCCAACATCTCTCCAATTCCCCCCTCCCACCTCCAGCTTCTGGTAACCACCGTTCTGCTCTCTGTTTCCTTGGGTTCGGCTTTTTTAGGCTTCACATATAAGTTAAATCATAAAGTATTTGTCTTTGTCTGACTTATCTCTGACTTAGCATAATGCCTTCAAGATGCATTCATGTTGTCAAAATGGCAGAATGTCTTTCTTTCTTATGACTGAATAATGTTCCATTGTATATATGTACCACATTATCTTTAACCATTCATCCACTGGTGAACACTTAGGTTGTTTCTACATCTTGGTTATTGTGAATATGCTGCAATAAACATGAGAGTGCAGCTAACTTTTTGATATCCTGTTTTCATTTCCTTTGAATATATATCCAGAATTGGGCTTGCTGGGTCATATGGCGACCCTATTTTTAATTTTTTGAGGAACCTCCATACTGTTTTCCATTGTGGCTATACCAATTTACATTCCCACCAACAGCCAACAGGTTTTCTTTTTCTCTATATCCTTGCCAACAACTGTTACCTGTTGTCTTTTTTGAGAACAGCCATTCTAACAGGTGTGAGGTGATAGCTCACTGTGGTTTTGTTTTTGATTTTGTTTTTGTTTTTGCCGTACGCGGGCCTCTCACTGTTGTGGCCTCTCCCATTGCAGAGCACAGGCTCCGGACTCACAGGCTCAGCGGCCATGCCTCACGGGCCCAGCCGCTTCACGGCATGTGGGATCTTCCCGGACCGGGGCACAAACCCGTGTCCCCTGCATCGGCAGGCAGACTCTCAACCACTGAGCCACCAGGGAAGCCCTCATTGTGGTTTTGATTTGCATTTCCCTGATGATTACTGATGTTGAACACCTTTTCATGTACCTCTTGGCCATTTGTATATCTTCTCTGGAAAAATATCTATTCAATTTTCTGCCCATTTTTTTCATTGGACTGTTTTTATTTGTCTTTTGTTATTAAGTTGTATGAATTTATTTTTTATGTTTTAGATACTAACACCCCTTATCTGACATATGTTTTACAAATGATTTCTCCCATTCTGTTGATTTTTTTGTTTGTTGATAGTTTATTTTGCTGTGCAGAAGCTTTTTAGTTTGATGTAGTCCTGCTTGTTGATAGTCAAAGCAGACCTGAGAATGAACAACAAAGTCAGAGGCATCATACTTCCTGATTTCAAACTATATTATGAAGCTTTTTAAATTAAAACAGTGTAGTACTAGCATAAAAACAGACACATAGACCAATGGAACAAAATAGAGAGCCAAGAAATAAACCCCTGCATATAAGGTCAACTAATATTTGACAAGGGAGCCAAGAATACTCAATGGGGAAAGGATAGTCTCTTCAATAAGTGGTGCTGAGAAAACTGGATAACCACATTCAGAAAAATGAAAACGGGCCGCTAACACCACCCCAAAATTAACCTGAAATGGATTAAAGACTTAAACATAAAATCTGAAACCATAAAACTCCAAGAAGAAAACAGGGGGAAAGCTCCTTGACTTTGGTCTTGGCAATAATTTTCCGGCTATGACGCCAAAAGCACAAACACCGAAAGCAAAAATCAACAAGTGGGCCTATCACAAGCTCAAAAGCTTGTGCACAGCGAGAGAAAAAGCCTCTTAAACGTGAATTCATTCCTCTTTTATCTAGGCAGTTTCACACTCAGACCCTCCCCACACTCCAGAGCAGTATCCATGTCCAATAGCAGCAGCAGTGCGTCCATAAACATTCAGAGTATTTGGACTCAGTTGCCTTTTGATTTCAGGACGTAGGCCAGGAAATCTGAAGGCGTACTCCCTGAGGGCTAAATGGAGTCAGTTACGAGAGCACATATTGATGGCACTGAGCACCAGGTCTCAAGTGACAGAGGCACCCACATGTTCTTCAGCAACTGTATCTGTGAAATGTCCCCTAAAGCACAGGGCTTAGAGCAAGTCCCTCTCCCCTGGATCTCCAGGGGGTGAAACTGCATCTGCTGACGGAACACAGAGGAAAAGACTGGGGGTCCAGGGCCTATGGCTGGCCATTCCTGCTTTCCACAGGCAGAAAGGTCATTCCCTTCCCTCTGCTCTGGGTAAACTGCCTAAGGATCGACACGGTAGTATCTCGTGAAAGCTCTGAGCCTTTGGAAAATCGCTTCTCCTTGAGGGGCAGGAAGAGTGCTGGTGCTGCGACCAAACTAGTGACTACCAGTGGGGAGGGGGGTGCAGTCTAGGGGTGGGAAAGTGGGAGGTACAAACTATTAGTTGTAAGGTAGGCTCAAGGATGTATTGTACAACACGGGGAATATAGCCAATATTTTGTAATAACTGTAAATGGAAAGTAACCTTTAAAATTGTATTTAAGTTTTTTTTTTAATTTTTAAAGAGTGCTTACGCTTCGGATTCATGGTATTGTGCTGCGTCTGTCAGCTCCAAACCCAGGCTTCTCCACTCTTCTTTATGATGCTCAGGCTGGGGGCCTGCAAACCTCATTTCTGCTTTGCCAGTTGGTTCTGCCGACGATAAGTCCTGTCCATAGGGGGCGCTAGTGGGAAGGGACCTGCTCTTTCCTGTCTGTCTC
Source organism: Lipotes vexillifer (assembly GCF_000442215.2). Taxonomy (NCBI): domain Eukaryota; kingdom Metazoa; phylum Chordata; class Mammalia; order Artiodactyla; family Lipotidae; genus Lipotes; species Lipotes vexillifer. The sequence continues at coordinate 40,778 of NW_006789251.1, forward strand.
CTGACCCTGTGAGTCACCCAGCTTTGCTTCTGCAGCCCACCCCCACCGGCACAGTGGCTGTTCCTCCTGTAGCAGCCCCTGAATCCCGGCTGCAGTTTGCCAACGCTCGCAGGTCCAGCTTCGTCGTGTCCACCTCAGACACGTCAGCGCCAGCTGGCTGGCACCCCCTGCTCGGAGATCTGTGTTGCAGCTCCATGGGGTCCCTCGTCTGAGTTTTTAAGTTTGGGGTTTGTTTGTTTTTGTTTTGTTTTGTTTTTGTTTTTTGTTTTTGGCCATGCCACGTGGCTTTCAGGGTCTCAGTTCCCTGATCAGGGATTGAACTCGTGCCCTCGGCAGTGAACGCGTCAAGTCCTAACCACTGGACCACCAGGGAAATCCCCCTGAGTTTTTAAGTTTTAATAATTACAGCATCTTCCCTTCCTTCCCTCCACTCTAGATTTCCACTCTTGTAGTTGCTTCCTGCAATGGCTACTCTGTAATTCCTTAGAGTTTTTCTTTTTACTTTTTCTATTACCTAGTTATCAATTCTTTGTGTTAAATGCACTCTTCACATGTCTGAGGTATTGTTATGGGTTAAACTTGTTCCCTCTCCCTTCAAATTCATATACTGAAATCCTAATTTCCAATGTGATGGTATTAGGAGGTGGGGTCTTTGGAAGATGATTAGGTCATGAGGGTTGAGTCCTCATCTGTGGGATTAGTACCCTTATAAAAGAGACCCCACAGAGCTCCCTAACCCTTTCTGCCAGGAAACAAGCTCTCAGGAGACGTGGAATCTGTCAGCACCTTGATCTTGGCCTTCCCAGCCTCCTGAACTGTAAGAAATAAATATTCGTTGTTTACGCCACCCATTCTACGGCATTTTGTTACAGCAGCCCATGTGGCTTCTGTCTCCCATCTGGGCCCTGACTGGCACAGGTTTAAATCCCAGCCTAACTCTTCCTAGCCGTGCAATTGTATTAGTCAACTTGGGTCAGGTTATGCTGTGGTAACAAAATAACCCAAATCGCAGTGGCTTACAACAGAAATTTGTTGTGTACTCATGCATATGCTGGCCATTCTTGGCCATGGTCCTGGGATCCCGGCTGAAGGAGCAGCCCCCAGCAGGGACATTGCCATTTCTGCAGCAGAGGAATAAAGGAAAATGATGGGACCAGGCAAGAGTACTTTGGCTTGGAAACTGCATGTGTCATTTCTTCCTGCATTTCACTGGCTAAAGCAAGTCACATGGACAAGTCTGACATCAATGGGGCAGAAAGTGCCATCCTCCATAAGGGGGAGCTCTATAAGGGAAACGTTCAAATGTTTTAAACAATAATACATTCAACCTATCATAGTGATCTTGAGCATCCCCAGGTAGTAGGATGGGCTGTTGTAGTAGCACTGAGCCCTGTGGCACTGTGGGGTTGCCGTGTGTGTACGTGTGTGTGTGTGTGTGTGTGTGTGTGTGTGTGTGTGTGTGTGTGAGCTAAAACAGCCTAAAGCACCGTCCCCTGGAAGCTGGCTTCTGCAGTGTGTCCCTCCCCTGAGGGAGACAGCCTCCCATTCTGAGAAAAGGCCTGGGGACCTAGCATCAGCGGCAGCAATCAGCGATGCATGCCTCAACTCTTACTGAGAACTTCCACGCAACGCTGGACCAAGGGAGAGCAGTGGCAGGCAGCAGTGCTGGAGACGGCCTGGTAGCCGCCTGAGCACCCAGCCCTCCCTGCAGCCCACACACAGAGACAAGCACTGGCGGCCCTGCTCCCTGTAGGTGGCAGCAAGGATGCCCCAGGGCTGCCCCTGGGGTCAAAACCCCACTTCTGGGATTTTGAATTTACCAGGACAGGGAAACCAGTAAGTGGGGCGGGAAGTAGTCTTGGAATCATTCCATTTGAATTTTAAAAGAAATCTGACTCCAGCTGTTAAAAGTGGTTAAGTTTCAGGCTTCCCTGGTGGCACAGTGGTTGGGGGTCTGCCTGCTGATGCAGGGGACACAGGTTCGTGCCCTGGTCCGGGAGGATCCCACGTGCCGCGGAGCGGCTGGGCCCGTGAGCCATGGCCGCTGAGCCTGCGCGTCCGGAGCCTGTGCTCCGCAACGGGAGAGGCCACAACAGTGAGAGGCTCGCGTACCGCAAAAAAAAAAAAAAAAAAAAGTGGTAAGTTTCAGTTATTTGTTCTAGTTATCTTTCATATTGAAATTAGATTTTTTTCTCATTACATAAATAACATGATGATTTTTAATAATTAGAACTATTCATATAAATATCTAGACAAAGAAAAGTCACCTAAAACCTCACACTCTAAGCTCACCACTGCTAATATTGGTGATCAGCCTCCTTGCACCTCTTTATGCATTCATATATACACACGGGTAGATATAAGTTTCCATAAATGAGACGGTATGGTGAATTTTTTTTTTTAAGAAGATGTTGGGGGTAGGAGTTTATTAATTAATTAATTTATTTTTGCTGTGTTGGGTCTTCATTTCTGTGCAAGGGCTTTCTCTAGTTGTGGCAAGCGGGGGCCACTCTTCATCGCGGTGCGCGGGTCTCTCACTATCGCGGTCTCTCTTGTTGCGGAGCACAGGCTCCAGATGCGCAGGCTCAGTAGTTGTGGCTCACGGGTCTAGTTGCTCCGCGGCATGTGGGATCCTCCCGGACCGGGCTCGAACCCGTGTCCCCTGCATTAGCAGACAGATTCTCAACCACTGCGCCACCAGGGAAGCCCTGTGAATTTTTTTAATCATCAACCCCTTCCACTCCCATCCCCTACTGCATACGTGCCCCGCCAGTGACCCTTGTTCCCGGTCTGGTATGTGTCCTTCTCTTCCTCCACAGCCATACAATCCTACAGTTTGTTATCTATGGCCATGCTCTATTGGTCTTTGTTTTAGAAAATGAGATCACCCGTTTCCTTGCATCTTCTCTCTGTCATCAGTGCTCTTGGAAATCCCTCCAGGTCACCTGAAAGGGCTCCCACTCTTCTTAAATGGCTGCTTAATATTCTACAGCAAAAAACTGCATTAAGTTGGAATTTCTCCACCCACTTTCTCCAAGGACTCTGATCCTTGCAGATGTGGAAGAATTCTGAAGATGCACTGGGAAGACAGTGTGGTACAGGGGGAGGCCAGGAATTTTGAGACTGAGGACCTAGTTTTCTTAGTACCAGCTGAGACTAAACTAGGAAGATTATGGCAAAAGAGCCTTTTAAATGATGATGATGTCAATGCTGCTGCTGCTAACGGCCATTATTTGCATTTATTGGTTTTGACTTTCTTACTAACTACTGGTTTTTTTCTAAGTTTATTTTTTCAATAATGAATGCCTTCCCATGTTTCAAAATATCAAAACGCATACAGGGCACACATGGAAAGCCTCCTTCCTGCTCCTGTCTCCCAGCTGCCTGGTTCCCCACCCATAGAAGACCACTGTTACTGGCTTCTCATATATGTACTTTACAAATTATAAATAATTTTGATTTTCTTTATTCCATTTACTCCTCCACCACACAAAGCAGTAGAAAGATCCCAGCCTGTGTTACACATGAGGAAGCAGAGGCCAAAATTCAGAGACTAAGCACTACCTGGCCCGTGACCCCCATGGATCGGACCCCAGGTCTACTCAGCTGGCTTTCTATGCACCAAATGAGCTCACCCGGTGGCTCAACGAAAGGGATCTGATCAGAAACCCTTCTCTAAGGACTTCCCTGGTGGTCCAGTGGTTAAGACTCCAAGCTTCCACTACAGGGAGCACGGGTTCGATCCCTGGTCAGGGAGCTAAGATCCCACAGGCCACATGATGTGGCCAAAAAATAAATAAAAGGAACCCTTCCCTACAGAGAGCACTCACCCATCCCACTGATTTATCACTTTAGCAAGCCTGGATTTTTCTCCCCCAGAGGCTTTTTTCTTTTCCTTGCCACAGAGCGGATTCCCTGAGCAGCGGGATGTGGCCGAGCCAAAGACTGTCCCGCCCACGTTCTTGCAGCTGGAGCTTCTGGGAAGGCCAGTGCCTGTGCAGCTGGGCCTCCTGTGCCTTCACTCTCTCTGCCCGTGGCTGCCCCCAGGGCCTCAGGACAGAGGCTCCCTGTTCATGTGTCTGTTTTGCTTCCTCTGCTGGGAAGCTTCTCCTGATGCCCCTTGATTAAAATCCCCTGACACTTGGTTGAGGAAGAGCACCTGGGTGTTCCTGGCTTCATTCACCTGGTCATCACAACAAGCTCACAAGACAGGCATAAGGAAGCTGAGGGTGGCTCAGAGACGCCAACTGACCTGCCTAAGACGCCACAGCATGCACGTGGCCCCGCTGGGACTTAAACCAAGGCTTTCTCCTGCCAGTTCCCATGCCTGGTCTGGTGTACCAGGCCACCTCCATGGACCGCCCATGCCCTTGGCTTCTGCCTGTAGTGTGCGGGCAGGATTATGCAGAGGTCTCAGGCTTGCGAATCAACAGAAGGGTGTTGAGGCCTGGCTTTGCACTTGCCAGCTCTGTCATTTAGGGCACATTCCCAATCACTCTAAACTCTGTGCACTTGAAAAGTGGAGATGCTAAGACAAATCCTAAGGCCACTGTGAGGTCACAGCATGAAACGAGAACATGAGGCCATGCACATAGCACACACTCATCTCAGGGCTTGGCTGGATGCGAGCAGTAAAGGCTGTCGATGATGATTTAAAAACTCACTTACTGGGGAATTCTCTGGTGGTCCAATGGTTAGGACTCGGCGCTTTCACTGCTGTGGCCCAGGTTCAATCCCTGGTCGGAGAACTAAGATCCCGCAAGCTGCGCGGCGCGGCCAGAACAAGAAAGCCCCAAACTCACTTATTAGATCCAGTTCTCCTCCCTTGCTCCTGGCACACAGAGGCCCAGACTCTTCCCAGTCTTTGCGTTTGAGGCACTGTTTTGCACAGAACGGCTGACATCTCGAGCTGGGCCATGAAGGATGACTAGTCAGACAAACAAGGGAGAGGCTGCCAAAACCAGCAGGTGTGAGGGTGCTGGGGTTTTCCAAAAGTCATGGCTTCCCATGTGTCTGGACCCTGCAGGTGGCCTGAGGGGGCACAGGGAGAGCTAAGCCTAGAGAGGTTAAAAGGGACCGGTGCAAGGGGAACAGATAACAGAACTGGCTTATGGCTTGGGGTGGGTCCATGATGATGGGGGTGGGTCCATGATGGGGGTCAAACCAGACCTCTAAGTCTGAGGCTATTTTAAGCAGGATGGAAAACCCCAGAACTTCTGGGTTGTTTTTTTTTTTACATCTTTATTGAAGTATTATGGCTTTACAATGGTGTGTTAGTTTCTGCTTTATAACAAAGCGAATCAGTTATACATATAAATATGTTCCCATACCCCCTCCCTCTTGCGTCTCCCTCCCTCCCGTCCTCCCTATCCCACCCCTCTAGGTGGTCACAAAGCACCCAGCTGATCTCCCTGTGCTATGCGGCTGCTTCCCACTCGCTATCTATTTTACGTTTGGTAGTGTATATATGTCCATGCCACTCTCTCGCTTTGTCCCAGCTTACCCTTCCCCCTCCCCATATCCTCAAGTCCATTCTCTAGTAGGTCTGTGTCTTTATTCCCGTCTTACCCCTAGGTTCTTCGTGACCTTTTTTTTTTCTTCTTAGATTCCATATATATGTGTTAGCATACAGTATTTGTTTTTCCCTTTCTGACTTACTTCACTCTGTATGACAGACTCTAGGTCCATCCACCTCACTACAAATAACTCAATTTCGTTTCTTTTTATGGCTGAGTAATATTCCATTGTATATATGTGCCACATCTTCTTTATCCATTCATCTGATGATGGAGACTTAGGTTGTTTCCATGTCCTGGCTATTGTAAATAGAGCTGCAGTGAACATTTTGGTACATGACTCTTTTTGAATTACGGTTTTCTAACCCCAGAACTTCTGAGTGCTTCCAGCTACCCCACAACTGACTGGCAGCAAGAACAATATTTTTGTTGTTGGATGAACTCATCTGTTTCTCTTCCCAACAGCAAGCTCCTTATGGATAATTGTTTTCCCTAGATTTACCCATCTATGTTCCCCACTGCTAGGAAAATTTCAGATAAAGATGATCCCTTATGAATTTGGGAGGAGAAACACTTAGGAATGTTCAATCGTAAAATCAGAAAGGTTTTGATTATTGGGATGAAGGAAGGATCAGACTAAAACAAGAAAAAACAAAACAAACAGAAAGCTGCCTCTTAGCATGGCCTGTCTGCAACACAGCAAAACAAATCGATAGGTTTCTTACTAAAACCGTGGGGAGAAAAATTCTCTAAAGTTTATATTGAACGAGAGATGGTACATAGAAAAGAATAGCATAGTACACGTAATTTCCAATTGTACACATACAACGTGCACCAGCACTTGCTTTGTTTGATATGCCATCTTCATTGTTTTATTTTCATGAACATATTTATAAGCATAACCTAGTTTCCCCAGGCCTTGCCAGCCTGTGGGTAGTCTTGGGGTTGCACTGAACAGTAAAAACTCAATTTTTTCAGTTTATGCCTGTGGGAAGCAAAATAATGCCTCCCCTCCCCCTGCCCAGAGGTCCACGTCCTTATCTCCAGAAACTGTATGTTAGTCATATGGCAAAAGGGAATTAGGGATGCTAATCAGGGACTTCCCTGGTGCTCCAGTGGCTGAGACGCCGTACTCCCAATGCAGGGGGCCCGGGTTCGATCCCTGGTCAGGGAACTAGATCCCACATGCCGCAACTAAGAGTTCGCATGCTGCAAATAAAGATCCTGCATGCTGCAATGAAGATCCCGCAGGCGGCAACGAAGATCTTGGGTGTGGCAACTAAGAACTGGCACAGCCAAATAAATAAATAAATAGTTTTTAAAAAAGGATGCTAATCAGCTGACTTTAGGGTAAGGAGATAATCCAGGTAGGCCCACTGTAATCACAAGGGTCCAGATAAGAGGGAGACAGAAGTGTCAGTTGAAGGAGGAGATGTGATGATGGAAGCAGAGGCCTGAGTGATGTGGCCATAAGCCAAGGAATGTGGGTGGCCTTTAGAAGATGGAAAAGGCAAGGAAACAGATTCTCCCTTGACATCTCCAGAGAGAGGCACAGCCCAGCCAACACCTTGATTTTAGCCCTGTGAGACCTTCCGACCTCCAGAACTATAAGATATTAAATCTGTGTTGTTCTAAGCTGCTAATTTTGTGGGGATTTGTTGCAGCTGAAATGGGAAACTGATATAATGCCCTTACTTGCTGACCCAGGAGCTGAGCCCTCTCCACCCACCCCAGGTCTCACTGTTTATTCTGGACAGGCATCCCTGGCTGACTCATGAGAACTCGTAAAAACACCCTGCACATTCTTCCACTCCAGCTCCTTTGGTGATATGTGATGCCTCTGTTACCTTTGGGCCATGCCATCTACTGCCACAGGTGCCCTCTGAGAGCGCCCAGGCCTGTCCCCAGGGGATCACCTTGCAGGACACACAGAGCACCAGATGCTTGCGTTTCCAAAGCGGCACTCTGTCCCTGCTGTCCTCAGCACTTCAAACTGTACACTGTACATTGTCCATGAAGGAGCTGAGGGAATTCTCCTTCCCCCACTTCGTCTTATACCTGGGCACCTGGTCTCACGGAAGTGTTGCCCATGACCCTGTACGATACCTTCAGCTGCATCCCTATCCCCTCAGGGGGCGGTCTCTGCGGAAGGATCAGGATCTATACCAGCCCACCCCGGCCACCCGTGCCATCCTGGCTCTCCCGAGGCTGGCGCCGCAACCTGCCCTGCTCCTTCAGCCAAACACCCTTCCCCTACCCATGAACTTCCCGCACACACACCCACTCTTGCCAGACGTGCCCGGAGGTATTTTCATCCCCGCTAAGGCCACAGGGACCCCCTTCCACGACCTCAAAAGAACTTCAGTTTTATTTCCCTCACCTGCTCCCTAATCCATGGCTCTAGAACCCCGAGTTCCTCCACAGTGAACTCGGCCACCGTGGGGGTTTTCAGGACCTTGGCCTGCCGGCACTGCATGGGCTGCTGCAACGCTCCACTCCCGGGCGTGAGGGAGCCCATCATCCCGCTTCCCACCTGCAGCAGCCGCACACGCGGAGCAGAGGCCAGGTCTGCGCCCTCAGAGACTCATCTGCCAAGGCAGCCTCTTCATGGGTGAGATGAGGACGTGGCAGGAGGTGAACTATCGCTGACACCCCCATTCCATCACTCCCCCTAACCTCACCCACAAAGCTGTTCAGCCCTCACCCCTGACGGCCATGGGAAGCCCCAGCCTCTCTGGAGGGCCCCAGGTGGCTGCCTCTGGCTGACAGCACAGTCGGGGGGCCGGGGGTGGGGTGTAGGGGGGAAGAGGAGGGATCTCCTGCAAGCTGGGCCAGAACCCACCAATCAGACCCTGTCTCTGCAGCTGAGTCTCTCGTGGAGCTCATTTGCATCATTTAGTTCAATATTTACCGAGCCAACCTCATTTTCTGGGCCGTCTCCGTGGCCTACAGCTGGGAAGGCTGCAATTACGGCATTACACGCACGCAGGGAAGCCACGGAGAGCAAACACGGAGACGCAGCTTCCAAACAAACGCAGCCCTGGGGAGCTCCCGCCTCGTCTACCCCAGATCTCTGCAGCTGGAGTTCTCCCTGGGCCACATCTGCAAGCCGGCTATACCCAGACACAGCCGACAATGGCAACGGAAACAATAACGGTGACTTTTTTTTTTTTTTTTTTTTTTTTTTGCGTTAC
>NW_006789251.1:49504-52404 GCF_000442215.2 Lipotes vexillifer
CGCGGGCCTCTCACTGTCGTGGCCTCCACAGGCTCCGGACGTGCAGGCTCAGTGGCCATGGCTCACAGGCCTAGCCGCTCCGCGGCACATGGGATCTTCCCGGACCGGGGCGCGAACCCGTGTCCCCTGCATCGGCAGGCGGACTCTCAACCACTGCACTACTAGGGAAGCCCTAACAGTGACTTTTTATTAAACTAATCCTAATAATTGACCGCGGCTGGGGCTTAGGTGTAGGCCTTGGGCTAAATTCCCTCCGTGGAATTTCTCACTTAATCCTCACAGCAGACCTGGGAGGCAATGAATCAGTGAGGACTGTTTCAGGCCATCATTCAGGTAGAATGAGACTTTGTTAGCCCAGGAGGAGCCCCGGCTTCAGGCACAGCTGGGCTCAAGATGAGAAAGACATCATCAAGACTCAGTTTTTCTCCAAGTAACTGCTGACCTCACTCAAGTAGGCTCCCGGCTGCGGCAACTCCAGCCCTACCCTTACCCAGGTCTAGGGGGTTCGAAGTCTGAGCCCATCCACCAGGGTCCTGAAACTCACTTGGACTGGACAGGCAGGGAAATTTACTTTTCAAGGGAAGCCCTCCGTGGAGCAAGGGGAGGAAGGGGAGGACAGGGAAGGATCGGGGGCAGACAGGCAAAGGACTGGCACACTGGTCCACAGCTCACTGAACCTCCCCTGGAATGCAGGTTCCTTCAGGGCAGGGACCCATCATGTTTACTCCCCAGTGCCTAGAAGTGTCTAGACGTGAGAGGCTTTCAGTAAATACCAACTGACTGAGGCTGATTCCTGCTTCTTGAGGGACTGGAACATATCTGAGGGTTAGTTTCGACAGCCACTGTGTGGATTAAAAATAGCCATTCAAGTTGGATTGTGATGATTAAATGAGAAAATGTAAGTAAACATGACAGACAACACATAGGGGCTCCATAGAGGATTGTAGACTTCACAAACTCATCCGTTTTCCAGTTGTACCTGGCCATGGTAATCTGACCCAGGTGAACAATGATTTCCTATAGACTACTTGTGTCTCCTGATACAATAAAGTAGCTTTAAAAAATAATAGCACTAAGGTGGTGGGGAAGAGAGAAACAGGTGAGGGAGATTGAGGCACAAACTGGGCTTCCCTGGTGGCGCAGTGGTTGAGAGTCCGCCTGCCGATTCAGGGGACATGGGTTCATGCCCCGGGTCCTGGAAGATCCCACATGCCGCGGAGTGGCTGGGCCCGTGAGCCATGGCCACTGAGCCTGCGCGTCTGGAGCTTGTGCTCCGCAACGGGAGAGGCCGCAACAGTGAGAGGCCCACGTACCGCAAAAAAAAAAAAAAAAAAGAGGCACAAACTTTCAGTTACAAAATAAATGAGTCACAAGGATGAAATGTAGGGAATATAGTCAATAATTAATTATGTGATATCTTTGTATGGTGACAGATGGTAACTAGACTTACGGTGATCATTTTGAAATGTATAGACATATCGAATCACTATGTTGTGCACCAGGAAGTAACATACTGTTGTAGGTCAATGATACTTCAAAAACAACAAAGAAACTCATATAAAAAGAGATCAGATTTGTGGTTACCACAGGTTGGGGTGGGTGGGAGGACTGGATGAAGGCGGTGAAAATGTACAAACTTCCAGTTCTAAGATAAACAGGTACTAGAGATGTAATGTACAGCATGATAAATACAGTGAACACTGCTGTATGTTATACATGAAAGTTGCTAAGACAGTAAATCCTAAGAGTTCTCACCACAAAGGAAAAAATTTTTTCTGTCTTTAATTTTATATCTGTATGAGATGACGATGTTCACTAAACTTACTGTGATAATCGTTTCATATGCATGTAAGTCAAATCACCATGCTGTACACCTTAAACTTATAAGTGCTATATGTTATTTATGTCAATAAAACTGAAAGAAAAAAATAATAGCACTAATCATTTTTTAGCATGCTTTGCCACTTACAATGCACCTTTACAATAATGATCTCATTTGATTCTCTCTAAACGCCCATGTGAATTAGACAGTAACAACTAATGTTTGTTGAGAGTTTATCCATGCCAGGCATGGTTCTAGAAGCTGTGCATTTATTAATTCCCTTCATCTTCACAAAAGCCCTATAAAGTGGATGTTATCTCCCCACGTCACAGGTGAGGAAAGTGAGGGCCAGAGACGCTAAGTAACATGACAGTGGTCACACAGCCAATAAACAGAGACCCAATTCATCTGTCTTCAGCCCACCATCTTTAACCACTAAGCATGATGCTGTTTTAGTGAGTTCCATGAGAAAACTGGACCTGGAATAATGCAAAGTCCTCACAAGTAGTAAGCAGCAAAGCTGGGAAGAGAATGCAATAATCTGTATTCTCCCCACTTCCCAACCAGTAAAGCTCAGTCTCTTTTATTCCATAGTATAAAGGCAGTGTGCTCAGAGCACCACAGTTTTCAGTGAGCAGCTGCCAGGGGGCTCCGGACCCAACCAGACACACAGCAGGCACCTAGGAGGTCTGTGAGGTAGCTGAGTGCTGTGGGGATGAGAACAGGGGTCCCCTACTTAACTCCTCTTTGCTTCATGCCAGACCTCAGAGCCAGTGAGCCCGGGGGGTGGCCGGGTGAGAGAGGCAGAGGTGAGCTGGCTGGGAGCTCCGGGAGGGCAGCACCAAGCCCCCAGCAGCTCTGGGCGCCCTGGTACAGCCCCGACCCCCACACACACCGGAGAGCACCAGGAAACGTTGGAAGGGCCAAAGCAAAACAAGCCCATCACTGAGCTGGGCCCGGCGGGAGTTTTCTCCACACACCAGCAGAGAAGAGACACTCACAAAGAAAGCAGTGAGCTAGTCAGCATGCTACATTCTGGGGCTGCGTACACACACACACACACACACACACACACACA
>NW_006789251.1:52533-57660 GCF_000442215.2 Lipotes vexillifer
CACACACACACACACACACACACACACACACCCCTGGGGCAGCGAGCGGCACCTGAACGGTTTACGGCCACAAAACTTCTGTGGGAACAGCAGACAGTAGGGCAGACAGGTCAAAAGTTTACACCTAAGAGTTCAAATCTCAGGGATGCAAAATGCAAGGTGGTATCTTAGATTTGATCTTGGAACAGTAAAAGGATATTAGTGGAAATGCACATCAAGCCAGTGATTTTGTCAACAGTAAAGTGCTAATTTCTCCGCTGTGACAAATGTACCATTGTTGTAAGATGATAACATCAGGAAATGCTGCGAGAAGAGTATACAGGAGCTCTATGTATTATCGTTTTCTGAAAATTTTAAATTACTCCAAAAACGTTTTATTAAATGTTTAAAAAAATTCTCCAGAGGGAATCTCAACTCCATTGCATGCTATGCAACCTTGACTAAATCATTTACGCTTTTCGTGCCTCAGTTTCTTCATCTGGGCACAGAAACATGAGGATAATGATGGTCCCTGCCTTAGAGTACAAAGGGCACTTAGCCTCATCCAGCTCCGTAAATACTCAATAAACATGGGCTATTATTACATCCACACAGTCTGCCTTCACACACAAACTATCAATACGTTCCCGGGTTGTGGAAGACATCGGGACCGCTCCCAGATGCCCCTTCGTGGAAGGACCTGCTGCCAAGCTGCAGAGAGCAGCCCTTCCTGGGGCAGCCGCACCTGCTGACCAAGTGATGGGGGAGGGGAGGGCGGCACAAAGGCCCAGCCACTTCAGCCAGATGTGTGACAGCTCTGCCCAGCAAGCCTGGCTCCAGGTCTCCCCACGGACTGGCCGAGGCTTTGTCAGGCCTGCATCGCAGTTGCCTCCCTCCTCGGCCCAGTTAGGTGCTGGTCCCCAACAAACCTCTTGCCCCCTGAACTCCACTGCAGTTTTTGCTTCCCGAGAAACTAACCTGCGGCAGCTGATTCTGGGAGAGGTCCAAGAAAGCAGGTGGTTAGATGGTGCTTGGGACTGCATCACTCCCCTCTCAGCTGGCAAGGAGGGCCCCATCCCTGGTGGCAGGTGAAGCACAGGCAGGCCCGAGCACAAGGTTGATGAATGGATGGTGTACCTGTGGGTGGAGTGTGCAGGCAGGCCATGAGTGTACTAGACATTTGAGAGTGACGGTGGGGTGGGGAGTAATAGTAATAGTAATACTAAAGATACCAATATTAAATGGCCATGGCTAAGTACTATTGATACTCCCACTGAAAGATAATTCACAGCTGAGGCCTAGTAGCAGCCAGGGGAAAGCCAGGGATGGAAGCCACAGGGCCTCTTTAATTGGATACAAGGAAACTTTCATCTTCTATCCAGGGCAAGCCCACAAGCCCAAGACGTAATAGTCTGAGTGGCTGAACTTCAAAGACAGTTAACTGCCTACCAGGGCAAGCCCAGTGAGGGCAAGGTAAAGTCCTGGGATCCCGACCAATGAGATAGGAACATCTGGGGAGAGGCCACTGAATATGTCAGTTCCCCAGACTCCACTGAACCCTCCGAGCCGGAAGCCTGGTGCAGCCCGCCCCTCCCCCGCAAGACGGTACAGAGGCCCCTTCCTACAAGGCAACATCCACTCCTCAGAGCCCACCTCTGCCCGTCTGGAATCTCCTTTAAGAAATCCTTACCAGGGGCTTCCCTGGTGGCGCAGTGGTTGAGAGTCCGCCTGCCGATGCAGGGGAGATGGCTTCGTGCCCCGGTCGGGAAGATCCCACATGCCGCGGAGCGGCTGGGCCCGTGAGCCATGGCCGCTGAGCCTGCGCATCTGCAGCCTGTGCTCCGCAACGGGAGAGGCCACAACAGTGAGAGGCCCGCGTACCGCAAAAAACAAAAAAAAAGAAATCCTTACCTTCCCTGAGGTTAAAATGACGCTCAAATTCCTTTTATTAGTGTTTGTTTTCTCCCCAGCATCCAAAATCTTTTTCGTAACAAGGCAGGATCTGGGGTTGGTTTCTGTAGCCTTGGCTGGCGCGTTGGCCTCCAGACGGGCGTTCTTGAACTCCCGGCTGTGCGGGTTCCCGGGCCTTGCCCAAAGGCCTGTGCACCTCTCGGCCCTTGCGAGGACCAGAGAGCGGGATGGGCCGCACCCCGGGGGAGCGCGGCGCCAGCGGGCGGCGGTGAGGACGGCGCCCCTCCCCATCCTCATCCCGGGGGTGCGGCTCCGGCGCTGCTGCCCCCGCGCGGCGCAGACCTTCAGCGTGGGCGCCTCCGGACACGCCCAGCCTCCTTTATAGCCCCGCAACCAGAGCCGTTTGTTTTTCCGGCCCGCGAACTTCATCTTCCGGATCATCCAGGACAGGGACAGAGGCGGCGAGGCGGTGCGACTCATGCACAATCTGTTTAGCACAAACTGGTTGAAGATGGAGTGGTTTCCTCCGGGCCAGAAACCGTGCAGCTCTACGAACAGCTTCTGTAGATGTCCTGGCTCCTGGGCTCCGTGCACCGAGAATTTTGGTCCTCCTTGTGGTGGATATCGACTCCCGTGATGGCGCCTTCTGCTCAGACAGGTCTCTGAAATGTCCTTTTATTCGTTTTCAGTTTTCCCTTTCACATTTAGGTCTTAATTAACCAAAGATAACTGAAGACACGCATACATATGACTTTATTTTTGTCCAGATAGAAGCCAGTCTCCCCAGCAGCATTTACTAAATATTCCATCCTTTGTCCACAGATACTTGGTGTTAACTTCCCTCGCATATGAGGCTCTCCTATATTCCTAGATGTGCTTCACGATTTCTGGCTTTCTTCCGTTTGCTTTGTCCTGTGCTGCTTCTTGGGCTATGGCTTTGTAATGCATCTTAATCACTGGTAAGTGAGGTAGGTGTTAACAGGAGTTATCATTACAGATGAGAGCACTCAGGCTCGGAATATTGGAGTGAGTTGGCCAAGATCACAGGGCTAATAAGTGGCCACATCAGGATTCAAACCCACGTCTGCATTATTTCAAAGACTGGGATCTTTCCACTCCACAAGGCTGTCCTCAGAGTTGTCTCTTTCCCAGGGAGCAGAAGGGGTTGGTTGTGATGGTAGTTTGAGTGCACTGGCGTCATGCTCCCTGCCTCAAAGGAGGTCATGTTCTGTCCCAGATGCAACTGACATTTCCTTTGGCTCCTGGAACCAGAGAGAAGCCACATTATCTGCCACTTTTGTCTTCCCTTGGGAGCACCCAGCAGGGCCAAGAGGACCAGTCCGGAGCTCAGGACCCAGAGAAACAGCCTCCACTTTAGTGGGCAGTGGGCTTCCTGCTTCCTGTACTGTGACTGTAAGGAAGGGCTGAGAAGCCATAGAATTGTCTTCATTTCTTTGAAAATAGATCTGACCACATCTGTCTCCTCTGCTAAAAACAAAATAAACAAATGACACTACCCCCCCCACCCCGCCGCCCCCAGCAAGAAAAAACAAAACCTACGGTGGTTCCCCAAGGAAGCAATAGGGTACAGACTTTTGTTTTTTCTTTCTGTGTTTCTTATTAGCCAATGACCCTATTTTTTCCTATAACAGAACAATATACAGAAGCCTCAAATGTAAAACATTAAAGTGTAGCTTTAGAGGCAAGTGGTCTGTTCAGCCTCCTCCTTGTGCCTGGCATACAGTAGGTGCTCAGTAAATACTGATGGCTGCAGGGGCCTCTAGCTGAAGAATCCACATGGTTAAGAGAGGGCCACTGCTCCAGCTGGAGAGTGGCACATGGACGGGTCAAGACCAGACAGCAGGGAGCAGGGAGCTTCCGGTGGTGTCAGCCTGGGATATCTCCCTCACAGCCCCTTGGAGAAGTCTCTGTGTGGATGGGTTTTGAAGGAGAATAGGCTGATTCTCCTAAAGGGAGGGTCTTCTCCACCCCAACCCTGCTTCATGTACAGTAATATAAATCTGAAGGAGAAAAAAAAAACCATCTGACTCCAAATCCTAAGAGCTTTCCCTGCGCTGCTCCCTCCGGGTGTGCCATAGGAGGGCAAAGGTACAAGAGCATGTCAGATGAAGAAAATCCCACTGTCTCCCCAGCTCCCATGCTCGTACAGACAGAAAATCGGCCTAAAGGGGGACATGGCGGGTGGATTGGAGACAGGTCCCTATCCTCCCCGGGCTATGTTCTAGTTATGTCACCCTCTCTGAGCCTCAGCTTCTCATCTGCATGGCAGGATTAAATGAGTCAATGTAGATATAGCTTAGCGCCCACGGTCCTGTAGGTTTAGTTCCCTTCCTTCCTTTCCCCCCACCACCGCACAGAGCACCCCACCGTTCCTCTGGGCAACAGAGGGCCAGTGTGCGCTGGCTTTTCTAGACCAGCATTTTCCCCCTCCTCCCCTGAGCCAGATTCCCCACAGGTGCCTTCAACTCTTCCACGATGCAGAGGTGCTGCTTCCCCGTCACGGGCCCATTTATTTCTTCCCCATCCTGTGCTCCCACCTAAAACACTGCTGGCTCTCCCTCACCACAAGGGGGCGTATCAGGGCATGGTGGAGAGCATTTTCCATTATTTCCATTCCCCTTCCCAACCTGTTCTGTCAGGTCCTGGCATTTCCCCATCACTCAGTTGGGCTTTGCATTTTACTTTCCCTCTCCAGTGCCAGACCAGCCTCCCTTCCACCCCAAACCTGTAGCCAGGGCTTCAAAGCACAATTCCTTCCAGTTCCCTTGTTAGCTGTGAGTGCCGAGCTCCTACTGCTGCGGATTGATATGGCAAGTTTTGTTTTTGGCTTTGACATGTCCATAAAACAAATGTGCACATAAACAATTATGGTCAGATATGCAGTCAGTGCACTACATTGTTCAGAGAGTAGAACAGGTGAGCAGTCCTCTGCTGGCTCCTCGGCAGGAAAGCCTTCCCAGTGCATGTAACGCTGAAGTGGCTTTTTAAGGTGGAGTAGGAGTTCAGATGAGAAGAGAGGAACATAGGAGAATTTCTAGGCAGAGTGACCAGCACGTGTAAGTGTGTACAGCTGTGGAAAGGCCTGGGTCATGGAGTCGTGTGGTATGGGGTGGAGAGGGAGGGAGACGGGCTGAAGGCATACACTGAAGCAAGCCTGTAAAGGGCACTGAAAGCCAAAGAGAGGAGTTTGTGGAGTTCATTACCCTGAAAGCAGGA
>NW_006789251.1:57670-58992 GCF_000442215.2 Lipotes vexillifer
GGCATTATGGCAGAGGGGCACCAAACGAGCTCCAGGTATCAGTTTCCCAAGCATATCTGCAGCAGACAGGAGGAAACCTTTCACCAGCAACCCAGTGACCATCCCAAGTTGTGTTTTTGGGGTCATTTGACAAGACTCAAGTGGAAAAACCATCAGTTCTCAAACTTTCCAGTTTTAGGACCTCTTCTCCCTCTTAAAACTTGAGCAACCCAAGAGGTTTTGTTCGTGTGGGTTGCATCTATCAATATTTACTTGATTAGAAATTGAGAAATTTTAAAAGTTAATTCATTTGAAATAAACTTGGTGTATGTTGAAGTGTTTTTTAATCTTTATGAAAAATAATTATTGTTAAAGGAATTAATGACAGGAATGGTGTTGTATTTGATTTTTGCAAATCTCTGTTATCTGGCTTCATGGATTTCCACATGTGCTCCTTCATTCCATCTGTTGTGATATCACATGCCATGCAGCCTCTGGGAAACTCCACTATACACCTATGAGAGACTGGGAGTGAAAACAGCAAGCAGAGTCAGTGTTATTATGAAAATAGCTCTTATCTCACAGACCCCTCCTGCAAGTGGTCTTCAAGTCACATTTTAAGAACTGCCAGGCAAATCATCAGAGGAGCAAATAGCTGTGAGAACAGCAAGGAGGGACTTTTTAAAAAATCACAGGAAGGAAAAAGACTTAATTCAGGGGATATGAAGAGGCAGGGATGAAAGCAAGGCAATGTCACCTAGGGTGACACAGGTTTGCCTCCTGGCTCTGCCACTAAGTAACTGTGTAGCTTTGGCCTGACTGACCTCAGTTAACCCATCTCTAAAATGGCAATAATGCTAGTATAAGTAAAGCATGCAGCACAGGGTGAGACATTTGGACTTCTAAAGGTTAGCTCCCTCCTCTTGGGCCAAAAGAGGACTTTGTGAAAACAGCTTTGGTTCAGTAGCTAAGAGATACATGTAAGTCTGGGATAGGCTGTTTTTGCTTCTGTAACATGGGTCAGATGTGACCTCCAAATGCACGGGCACCTTGAAAACTTTGGTACTATTAGCACAGCTGCTCAATCCAAGGCCACAGTGTAATGTGGCTGTCAAACCAGCAAGCTCAAATTCAGGTTGCATTAATGGAGACACCATGCACAGAACAAGGGAGGTGAGAGCTCCTCTAGGTATTGGGTTGGCCAAAAAGTTCGTTTGGTTAGTGAATACGTTGCTCAGTAAAGTTCTTCGTGAAAATGAAAAATGTCTTTTATTTACTTAAAACTGAACGAACTTTTTGGCCAACCCAATACTTTGCACTGCTCAGACCCCCCCCCCCCCCAG
>NW_006789251.1:59079-102911 GCF_000442215.2 Lipotes vexillifer
CCAGCCCCCCCCCCCCCCCAAGTATTGTGTTCATCAGGATGGGCAAAGCACTCTGTGTAACTCACTCCAAGTGAGGGATTTTTTTCAGCATGGAGAAGACTTGGCCAGAGGCGGGGAGGCGGTCAGGGAGACACAATCACTCTTCTGAAAGACCTGAGAGGTTGGCACACTGGCTCAGGGTGACCCCCAGAAATGTATTAGGTCCTGAGGATGGCCTATCCGGACAGGCAGAGGGGAGAGGGGAACTTGACAATCCCTAGAGTGTAGGAAGTCTGAGCTGGCAGTAGTGAGGGCCACATCACTAGAAGTGTTCAAGTGGAGGCTGGAGATGAGGCATGAAAGAGGCCCTGTGCTTGGTCACTGGGTGGCACCCATAGGCCCTTCCCAGTCTGAGTTCCTGTGCCTCTGGCACCTCGGAGACTGTCAGAGGAAATCAAAAGGGAACACTGAGAGTCCCTAGGTGTGGGTGAAAGGGGCAGTGGGCATTCCGCCAGGCATTTTTGCTGGGTTCTCTGCCAAATTTGATCCAAAGATGAGATGTAGCTGCTAATTCCTTGGCCTAGAAATGGACAGGAGAAAATTCAGCATTGCTCGGAAAGTTCGTAGACATTAAAGCTTTCTGTGCCTGAAATGCCAATGTTTGTGCCGCGCTGCCCCCGCTGAGGGGGAAGCCCCCCAGCCCCTTGGGAATGTGAGGGGCCAACAGTGAAGGAGGGAGGACCAAGGCACCCAGAGATCAAAGAGGCGCACTCAGCACCATTGAAAATAACTCAGTCACTCTCTCAGTCCTTTAGGGGCCAAGCCTCATCATTGCAGAAAGGCAGAGAACTTCTCCCAGCCTGCAGGACTGGCAGTCTGCAGCCACATTGAACAGTCTTGGCCTTGGGAAAGATGTTCACCAATCCACTCTCTAATTTGACCCCTACTAGCAAGCTGTGAGGCAGGCTCTGCTTTACAGATGAGGAAATCGGGACACATGGCCGAAGTCACGCAGCTGGCATGGGGTGTGAAGACAGATCCAGGCCTAAGTCCAAACCCTGACCCCCAAGACCCTCTGACCTGGCCCCAGCATGGGATTCTTGGGACTGCAGCTGTTGCTCTGCTCTCCATTTAAGTCTCAGATGTAGGCCCATTTGGAATTTGTCAACAGAATCCCGCTGTCCCTACAACCAGCCAGCTCACTGTATTATGTGTCAGGTCTTCAGAATCTGGTGCCAAGGTCCCTGGGCTGAGGAAAGAAAAACAGCGCAGGCTTTGGGACTCTGTTCATTGTCCTTCAGCTTCTTAGTCGGCTTTTAGAACTGAAGGGATGGCAGACAGGGTAAGGAGAGCCTGGAGCCCTAGTAAAGATGACAAAGGTTGTCCCAACTATTTGTTCATTGCCTGTTTATTCCATCCAAAACTGACCAGGCATCTCCGCCCTTCACTTGTTCTGGGGGTACAGAGATTAAAGGCACAGGCATTGCCTTTAAAGAGCTTGTCAGGTGTTCTCTCATTCACTGTGCAGTTTAATGGGAGACACAAATAGACACTTTCAATTCAGGGTTTTCACTTTTATGGTAGATATGTACGTACAAGTGGCTGAGGGAATAGAGAAAAAGAGGTCTCTGGCCCAAACTGGAGGGCAAAGGAGGTTGTGGGCAAGCTTCCTGAAAGAGGGGTCTTTTATGGTTTTGAACAGAGGAATCAGCAAGATAAAAGCGGTAGGAACAATTCCAAACCAAGTGCCTGCCTGGCTTTAGGCAATTGCTCATTAGTTGCTGAATGCATGAATCAGGCTAATAGCATGTGCCAAGACAAAGACACCCCAGAGCGCAGTCCTTGCAGGGGAAGCATGACTAGTGTAGCATGTGGGCTGCACTCCTGTCCGTTAGTCTGCTCCTCCTGCAGTCTCCCTGACCACCACTAGCACCTGAAACACACTTAGGCAGCTGAGTGCCTACGAAGATGGGTTACACGCAGGGGAGATGACAAATAAGTAAACACATTGAGCATAATGGGAGCTAAGTCTCTCACTGTCCAAGAAAGGAGTTATAAATAATGAAAGGGAGAAGCTAGAATGAGCCTTGTGGTGCTGGACTAGAATTAAAGGTACCAGTGTGACTGGTCAGAATGGCCATCATCAAGTCTACAAATAATAAATGCTGGAGGGGGTGTGGAAAAAAGGGAACCTTCCTACACTGCTGGTGGGAAAGTAAATTGGTGCAGCCACTATGGAAAACTGTATGGAGGTTCCTTAAAAAACTAAAAACAGAGTTGCCGTATGATCCAGCAATCCCACTTCTGGGCATATATCTGGAGAAAACTCTTAATTCAAAAAGATACATTGGGGCTTCCCTGGTGGCACAGTGGTTGAGAGTCTGCCTGCCAATGCAGCAGACACGGGTTTGAGCCCTGGTCTGGGAAGATCCCACATGCCACGGAGCAACTGGGCCCGTGAGCCACAACTACCGAGCCTGCGCGTCTGGAGCCTGTGCTCCGCAACAAGAGAGGCACCGCGCACCACAATGAAGAGTGGCCCCCACTCGCCGCAACTAGAGAAAGCCCTCGCACAGAAACAAAGACCCAACAGAGCCAAAAATAAATAAAAATTTTAAAAACGATACATGTACCCCAATGTTCATAGCAGCACTATCTACAATAGCAAAACATGGAAGCAACCTAAATGTCCATCAACAGAAGAATGGGTAAAGATGTGGTACCATGTATACAACGGAATATTACTCAGCCATAGAAAAGAATGAAATAATGCCATTTGCAGCAACATGGATGGACCTAGAGATGCTATTATATACAGTAGTTTGGAAAAGGAATAGTAGAATGGAAAAAAATACAAAAAAGAATATATATATAAAATATATTACATATATATATAACTGAGTCACTTTGCTGTACAGCAGAAACACAACATTGTGAATCAACTATACTTCAATAAAATAAAGGGAGATGACAACTTGTTAGGAAAAAAAGGTGCCAGTGTGAACTGAGGTGTTCAATACCCATATGTAGATATAGGAATACAGATGTGATGTTTGTGTATTTATTTTCTATGTATCTACTGAAATGCTTGGGAGCAGTGAGACTCCAGTAGCAATGAACACACCTAGAACAAAGTTTTGGTTTCTAAATACAATCTACTTGAAGGGGAACGGAGCTCGCTGGAGAAACGGTGAATTCCAGGGCTGGTGTACAGCAAGTACAAGAGCCTGAAATATATTTACTGTGCCAGAAAATAAGGAAGTAGTCGAAAGAGATAAAGACACGCCAAACACAGAAGTTAGCTTTAAGAACTAGGACACTGGGACAATTTGAGCATCAATATAATGAGTTATAAAAATGCATGACTTGAGTCTAGTCATGAGGAAACACCAAACATAAATTGAGGGACGTGATATAAAACAAGTGCCCTGTAATCTTAAAAAAAAAAAGAGTTAAGCTCATAAAGATCAAGGAAGGACTGAGAAAGAGTACGGATTGAAGGAGACTAACTAAATGCAGTGTTCTGGATTGAAGTCTGCTGCTATGAAGGACATTACTAGGACAACTGCAAAACTTAAATGGGTTTGGGGAAGTATGGAGTGGGGGTAATTGGGAGCTTTTTGTGCTGTTCCCACAACTTTTCTGGAAGCCTGAAATTGTGTAAGGATGAAAAAATTAAGGCTTTTTGCAAAAATGCAAACATGGTATAAAAATAACTCCAAAATTTAAGATACAGAACTATTTTACAATTAAAGTAACAATAAATTAGTGAAAAGATTTCTCTCCTTAATTTCCTTAGAAGTGGAGATAATATAAAAATTAGCTTAAATGATGTCAAACAAGCAGAAGCAGGCCTTACTGACAAAGAAATCTGAAAATGAAACAAAAAAACCCCACAAAATGCCCCCACCAAAAAATAGACTAAAATGCTAAAAAGTTGCAAAAAAAAAAAAAAAAAAATCAACTCCAGGGTTCATAAAATCACCCAACCAAAAAAGTAAAAAATAAAAAATTCTAACCTCAAGCTGTTCTCAGGCATAGCACTACCAGTCCCATTCATTCTCATCTAATTCTTAACCAATTTTGAGATAATTTATCACATGTTCTTCTAATCTGCTATTGTTGGCAAATAAAACCCAGTTGGCTTCTATGATTTACAATTTTGGACTTTGTTATAGAGATGGAAGCTGTCAATAACAAAACTCAGGATCCGTATCAAATATCCTTTGAGCCTTAAGGTGGCAATTCAACAAGCAGTAACCAATCCTGGCAGACAGACACATGCTTGAAGTGTGGAAGGCCATGGACAGGAAGCCCATCTACAGCTAGTACAAGTGTAGGATAGAGGTGCCCAACAGTTTCATCACAGAAAACCTAATAGTTAAAACATTGGAGAAACAGGGTGAGGCTGCTCGGGGCGAGGGCTGGAGGCCAGCCTCCCCGGTCACCCTGAAGACCACCTCACGGTCTGGAAAGGAGTAGTACTATCCACAAACATCTATAACTCATTCTGAGCCAGGTGAGAAGAGAGGATCAGTAAGAATGGAAAATACGTTTGGAGTGAGACATGAGGCAGAAGTCTGGGATGAAGGTTTTCGAATCTGCGCTCCTAGAAGACAAGTTATGCTGCACCTGTTGAAGGATCCATTACTATTCAAACGGTCTCTAAGATAGTATATCAAGCTCAATGGCAGAGACCGTGTTTCCATTCACTTTGGAATCCACAGCACCACACGTGAAGCAATCTGTCATCGCTGACGTTTCTTTGGTCCTCCTCGCCTCCTCTCCACAGTGCAAACCCTGCTTGTGGGGCCACTTTCCATGTCAACTATATCATGACAGGGAAGGCCTTTTATAACCGATTTGTCACTAGCAGTGTCCCTGTGGCTCCCCAACCTTTAATGCACAGCGCTGTATCTCTTGCCTACCAAGTCCAAGCCTTCTCCTGCCTCCTTGTCACTGCTCCTCCCATCCCCAAACTATCCACACACAGTTCTGGAAACTAGTCTGTCACCCAACAGGTCCAACTGCTATATCCCTCCCTCCAAGGTTCCATCTACTCTCTTCCAGCTGTGGTTAAGATCCTTGTTCGAATTGCCCCAGCTCTGATCCCAGAGCGCAAGGATTCCCAGATGCATTCATTTTTTTTCTGTTCTGGTTGATTCATCACTATGCCAGGTGCTTTTGACAGCGCTTAATGCTGAATTTAGTTATCTTGCTAAAGAGAAAGACATAGCATAGGAACAGCAAAGAAAAATTTTAGACACCACATACGTGCCAAACGAGCACACCAGGCACACGATGCGCTCCTCCCTTTGATAATGAATACATGGGGGTGATACCACCCCTCTGGAAAGAACCCACGAGGGTCACAAGCAAAGCAAACTGAAGCTAAGACCTCAAGAGGCCAAGAATGCCAAATAGAGGGGGGGAAAGCATCATAATTTAACACATGATGGACCTGGTTGCAATTTTTTTTTTTTTGCGGTACGCGGGCCTCTCACTGCTGTGGCCTCTCCCATTGCGGAGCACAGGCTCCGGACGCGCAGGCTCAGCGGCCACGGCTCACGGGCACAGCCGCTCCGCGGCACGTGGGATCTTCCCGGACCGGGGCACGAACCCGCGTCCCCTGCATCGGCAGGCGGACTCTCAACCGCTGCGCCACCAGGGAAGCCCCTCGATTGCAATTTAAAACGGGCGGCAAGCTTTTCTCTGTAAAGGGCCAGATAATAATTATTTAGGTTTTTGCTGGCCATAGTCTTTGCTGCAACTATTCAACAGCAAACCTCTTGAGCACAAAGGCAGCTGCTTATAGACAATATGTAAATAAATGAGCATGCCTGCGTTTCAGTATAACTATTTATGGACACTGGAATTTGAATCAATCTTCACATGTCACAAAATCCTTCTTGTAAAAACAACAAAAACAAAACCAAAAAACATTAAAAAATGTAAAGGCCATTCTTAGCTCATGGTTCATACAACAGACGGTGAGCCAGATTTGGCTCATGGGACTGCAGTTTGCCAGCCCCTGGCTTAGAACAAAGTGGAACAAAATGGACACTGGGCCGTCAATTGGAAGGACACATTGTACCCTGAGATGCACAGCTAGGGAACTCATCAGCACACAGACGTGGTCAGGAAAGACTCCCCGAAACTGCTTACTTTTGGTTGAATATTTTGTAGCTATCTTAGGCTGGCTGATACAAGAAAAGAAGTATGGAAAAGGGGGAACTCACTGAAATCTCTAAAAGCTCTCATGAACTTTGATTACATTCTATCAAGTATCCCATCTCTGTGTTGATATTTCAGCTGAGAACACAGACAGGAGACCCAATAAAATCGACCTAGTGCCTGGCCTCCTACACACTATGTTCACCAATTAGTGAAGAAAACAGAAGGATCAGTGATAGAGGCACCATCAACTTCCAATCTAAGATTCCATATGGTAAAATCATTTAAAAAATGAGAAATGCCATGTTGGATATATTGAAAATATTTTATAATTAATTCTCTAGAATCCTAGCCATCTAGCACAGGAAAAAATTGTATGGTGGAACACTTCAGTATTTTTAAACAATGTAAAGACATATTTGACTAGGGGATGGCAGTAAGAATTGAACAAATATAAACCTATGCTTCCTCATTTTCCACAGAGCAACTCAACAATAAATATATTTCAGGAAACAGATGACAGAATACCTCAAATGCAAAATTCCAAAGTCATGTAGTCACTTAGATTAACCAAAACTGTTTGTAAATTAAAAGATAACAGCAAAAGGTCACAAAAAGCCTATTTCTTTCATAGCGTCATGGGTGATTCTTTAAGCAGATAAACAAAGTACTGTAAAGAATGGTCAAAACTTGGCTTGAACTGTCTTCTGGTAATTATTAATCCCACTATTTGTAGTTTTGTTGTCCAAGGACAAAAGCTCCATGTGATCGATCACCTTCTGCTGTCACTTTCCAGAGAAAAGAGAGGCTGCTGCTGGTTGTTTTTTCCCTTTTCCAGCTTTCACTATGCTCTAAGCAATTAGTGGCAGATAAAATATCGTTAAAATAAAGTATCCCATTTTCTCACCAGAACTGCCACCCCTCTTCCCAATTCATTGTTCTGCCTTGAAAGATGAACATATTTAGAAATCCTCATTTTATTCTGAGACATTTCTGCATAATCCATTATAAAACATACAGGTTATACAAAGTCCAAAGGTCCTGTTGTGTTTATGGAATAAACACGTGAAGATTAAACTACATGATGACACCATGGGGATAAATCATGGTTTCATTTATTTTCATGAGATAGTTCATGAGTGCATGACATAAAAGCTTAAAAGTTGTCACCAAACTGTGCTAAGTATTATTAAGAGATTATGCAGGAAGAAATCTGTGCAAATTCATCTTCTTCACTCAGTATCAGATAGTAGAAAAAAAACATTTCTTTAAACAGTTTTTTTTATATTCAGGAAAACAGATTTGAAAAACTGAACAAGTAGACACCTGCTCCCTCTTTATGATCAAATAACAATGACAATGAAGGAGATTCCAAAGAAAAAAGCTGAGATGAAAAAAATCCAAATAAAAGCCAACACTGCGATTAAGATTTTTCTTTTAATATGCCATGAGATATCTTGATTGTATATTTTCCAAAGTACTTTTCCAGCCGCATCTCCCAGCCCTTCCAAAAGATTTCTCCAGTCTGTCCAATGCAATAAAGGATGCTAGATTATAGTTCTGTCCACCTTCTCTTTTCGAAAGCAAATAATCCTAAATGACTTTAATGGTCATACATTCTTATCTAATAAGGAAAAGCATTTACAAAGATCAGAAACCCAGTTTTGAGACATTTGCATTAATTTTGATCTGAATCAGCATTTTGTGGGTTTTAAAAAAGGCAGCAGTTGGAATTCACGACTTGCTGACCAACACATTTCTGCTGAGGGAAGGGGAAAACAGGGATAGTGAATGCTGCATTTCTCCATTGGCCCCAAAGTGCTAATTCCACAACGGGATACATCAAAAGCAAACATGCAACTGTGGTTTTAAAACTTTTTACTGCAATATAACAATGAAGTAAACAGTAATTAGACACCTACCAATTTCCCCCCCAAAACAAACCCAAAAAATGTAAACAGGAAAATAACTCTGCCTATACTTGTACAGCTTCTCAAATCATGTTAGAAGGGTCTCACATTCAATGATCAAGAAATTTAAAATAGCAGTAATTATTTTCATTTTAAGAAAAGATTCCCCCTCTCCCCCCTCAACCCCAAGTATTTATCATGAAAGAATGGGCTTTCTTACACATTAATTTTATACTTATTTGAAGCAGCAACAATAACCATCAATAATTTGGCATTTCTGTTTACAGTTGCTCCAATTTTTTTTTTTTTTTTTAAATTTCACAAAGCCATTATCCAGTGTTGCCATAAAACAGGGACTGTAGATTCTAGGTAGCAAAGATTCTTTCTGAAACCACTGTTAAGTCAAAGAAATATAAAGCAGGGCATTACACTAAATTTCTGGATCTAGTACACTAAAAAGAGTGAAACCTAGGAAAAGTTACCTACTGTTTTATAGAGGAAATAAAGACCTGCAAAAGCTGACTTTTGGTTGTATAATATTTTAGACACTGTGTGGATCTGCGGCATCTGCTAATTGAAGCAGACATGCACGGTTTTTATCCCTGCCCTGTATCCTAGACCCCCCTCCCCACCCCCAAGAATCTACTACCTTATACCAAGTATTGTGGATATGAGCCCAAGTCATCCCAGACAATCCAGTGAACAAAGTTAGTGTAATGCACTGGTGTGAAGTGTGAGATAAAAAAAAGTCCCTTTCAATCTTCATCAAAGTTTTGCTGTAGAAGAAAATTGGCAGCCAAGTTCTCGTTCTTCTCACAAGCAAAATATGCTTGTATCACAAGTCCTTCAGGAAATCCTAATGCCTTTAACTGGAAGAAAAGAAAGAAAACATATTATGGGGTCTAGCATAGCACTACTGACAGATCATCACTTGAAAACATACTATAAAGGACACAAAGAAGCTTGAGAATTTTACATGAATTCACCCCTATCTGAATATGGAGTCATTGTCCAATTCAAGGGGCTAGACAGAACCCAGGCCCTTTCCTGTAACCACCTACAAATTCTCTGTTCCTAGTTAAAGCTATTAGGCTAAGAGATACTTTGATAACACTCATTGGCATTAACACTAGAAATTAGCTTCTGTGGTGGTTTAAAAATAAATGACTTTACAGAAATCTGTAAATCAAATGGCTTTCAGTACATAAGTGGTGAAGCTATGGATGAGAGCAACCAGAGGTTGCTAATTATTTGTAAAGACAGCCACATCTTTCATCAGGGTCATATATTACTCAACCTCCTTGCCTTATGAAACACTTCATACTGAAAAATGGGTGGTCAATTATTAGTAATATTACATGATATATTTTTGAAATCAAGACATATGGTGTTTGATTTTTATTTGCTTAATTTTTATAGCATTTTAAATGGTGATACGACCCATTTAATTTTTGTCTTCCTAGTCTATTAAAAATCACTTGTAACTCAGTAATTGCTGCTTTTAAAAAGCCTTTAAACACTCAGGTCAACTGTCTAATTCCCTAGGTACAGCCAAATGTTATTATGTCAGCCAAATGTTATTTATGAAGCCCCTTCCTCAACTGTCTCAATCGTCTTGCATTACACTATATCAAGAAATGACTTTTAAAAACTGGGCAAAAGTCCTGATTCAGCATGATTATATTCATCCATGAAAGGAGAAGAAACTCAAAAATGATTTTTTTACCTAGGTCTTGTCCAGATTAAAGCTGGGCTAGCTGAAGTAAAAGGTAGATAGGGCATGATCCAACTATATTGCTTCTACAAGACACACACTTTAGATTCAAAGACACAAATATGCTGAAAGTAAAAGGATGGAAAAAGATATATACCATGCAAACAGTTACAAAAAGAGAGCTGAAGTGGCTATATTAATATCAGACAAAACAGACTTTAAGATTAAAATTGGTACTAAAACAAAGGACATTTTATGATGATAAAACCATCAGAAAGACTTCATTATAAACATAGAGAACAACAGAGCCCCCAAATACATGAAACAAAAACTGACAGACTTGAAGGGAGAAATAACCAATTCAACAATAGTTGGAGACTCTAATGTCCCCATGTTCTGTAATGCATAGGAGAAGGCAGAAGACTGACAAGGATATAGAAGACTTGAAAAATACTATAAACCAACCAGACCTAACAGACATTTAGAGAACACTTAACAACAGCAAATTATACATCCTTCTCAAGTATACACAGAACATTCTCCATAAAGACCATGTTAAACCATAAAACAAGCCCCAATAAATTTAAAAGGATTAAAATTATACAAATTATGTTATCTGACCACGATGGAATGAACTTAGAAATCAATAACAGAAGGAAATTTGGAAAATTCATAAATGTGGAAACTGATACAATCCTAAATAACCTACAGATCAAAGAAAAAAATGACAGAAGAAAATAGAAAATAGTTTGAGATGAATGAAAATAAAACCACAACACACTAAAACTTATGGGATGCTGCTGTAGCAGTGCTTGGAGGAAACCTTCTAGCTGTAAATATCTACAGGCATACCTCAGAGATACTGCAGGTTCGGTTACAGACCACTGCTATAAAGCGAATATCGCAATGAAGCGGGTCACACGAATTTTTGGTTTCCCAATGCATATGAAAGTTAGGTTTACACTATACTGTAGTCTATTAAGTGTGCAGCAGCATCATGTCTAAAAAAAACAATGTACATACTTTAATTAAAAAAATGCTTCATTGCCGAAAGATGCTAACCATCATCTGACAGCACAGGGTTGCCACAAACCTTCAATTTATAAAAAATGCAATTAACTGCAAAATGCAACAAAGTACAATAAAAAGAGGTATGCCTATGTATTAAGACAGATATAAAATCAATAATCTAAGCTTCAACCTTAAGAAACTAGGAACAAAAAGAGGAAATTAAATCCAAGGCAAGCAGAAGGATAAAATAGAGACTAGAAAAAAACAGAATCAACAAAACCAAAAATTCTCACTTTTTTTCTTTAAATCAACAACATTGACAAACCTTTACCTAAACTGACAGGGGAAAAAAAAAGAAATCTGAGGATTCAAATGACTAAAATCAAAAATAAATGTTGGAACATTACCACTTTTTATAGAAATAAAAACTACTATCAGGGAATACTGAGAACAACTAAGTTGTTGTATGCCAACAAACTAGATAACATATATGAAATAGACAAATTCCTAGAAAGATAAAAACCACCCCAATTGACTGAAGAAAAAAAGGAAAAATCTGAATAGCCCTATGACAAACAAAGAGATTGAATTAGTAGTCACAAAACTTCCCCAAAAGCCAGGCCCAGATAACTTCACTGGTGAATTCTACCAGCCGTTTAAAGAAAAATTAACACCAATTCTTCATAAACTCTTCCAAACAACAGAAGAGGAGGGAACTCATTCTGTAAGGCCAATATTACTCTGATACCAAAACCAGACAAAGACATCACAAGAAAACTACAGACCAATATCCCTTATGAATACAGATGCAGAAATCCTCAACAAAATACTAGCAGGCCAATTCCAGCAACACCCCAGGAATGCAAGGTCAGGCCAACATACAAAAAATCAATCAGTGTAATAAGGCATATTAACAGAAAAAGGGACACAACCACACGACCATCTCAATCAACACACAATTTGACAAAATCCCACACCCTTTGTGATAAAAACATCCAACACACTAGGAATAGAACTTCTTCAACCTGATAAAAGGGATCTAATGAAACGCACAGCTAACATCAAACTTAATGGTGAAAGACTAAATGTTTTATTTTCCTCTAAGATCTGGAATAAGATAAAGATGTTGGCTCTCGCCACTGCTATTCAACTATACAGAGGCGGCTCTAGATAGGACAATTAAGCAAATATATATATATATATAAAATATGTAAATATTAATAATAAATAAAGGACATCCAGATTGAAAAAGAAGTAAAACTATGTCTACCTGCAAATGATATCTTACATATAGAAATCCTTAGGAACACACACACAAATTATCAGAATAAATGAGTTCAGAAAGGTTGCAAGATACACAAAATTAAATTGTATTTCTATATAACTAGCAATGAACAACCCAAAAATGAAATTAAGAAAAACAACTCTCTTTATAACAGCATCATAAGGAATAAAAATACTTAGAAATAAATTTAGCAAACTGAAGACTAAAGAAATTTCTGAAAGAAATTATGGAAATTCAATATGGAAAGACATCCCATTCTGTGTTCACGGCTTGGTAAAGACTTAATATTGCCAACATGGCAATACTCCCCAGATTGATCTACAGAAAAAAACACAGTATCTATCAAAATTCTAGCCAGTTTTCTTTTTGCAGAAATTGGACAAGCTAATCCTAAAATTGATATGAAATTGCAAGGGAACCACAGAGCCGAAACAATCTTGGGAAAGAAGAACAAGTATGGAGCTCTCACACTTCCAGATTTCAAAACTTACAAAGCCAGAGTAATCAAGACAATGAAGGATTGGCATAAGGATAAACATATAGATCGGAACAGAACTGAAAGCCCAGAAATAAACCCTCACATTTATGGTCAACATATTTTCAACAAGGATGCCAAGACAATTTAATGTGGAAAGAACAGTATTTTCAATAAATGGTGCTGGGGCAACTGGATATACACAGGCAAAAGAAATGAAGCTAGGCTCCTACACCTCACACTGTAAACAAAGAGTAACTCAAAATGGATTATTTTACATTACATAAATGTAATAAGAGCTATAAAACTCTTCGGAGAAAATAGCGGCTTAAATCTTCTGACCCTGGGTTAGGCAATGTTCTCTTCTATGACACCAAAAGCACAAGCAACAAAAGAAAAAATTTCTCCAACACAGAAATTAAGGTTTGATAACTGTAACCTCAAAAAAAAGTTGCTCTAGAACAAGTGAGGCAATTGTCTATTTTCACTTCTATTTATTTGAGGGGGAAAAATAACACTGCAATATCTAAAGTATCTTTTAAGAAATACATAGTTACAAACCTGAACACTTGATATGTTTGTCATAAACAAAGACTAATTATAGTTCCAATGATTTTCTAAGTATTAAGTTAAAATGCACTTTCTCTGATTTGCATCTCAAAACACTTTGTAAGATAAGACAGGGCAAGTACTATGATTTCCTATTTACAAATGTTAACAATGGGGCCTAGAGAAAAATGAATGACTAGTCACAGTATCATAAAAACTAGCTTACTGCAGTGCCACATGTATGGGCAGACATGATAAGGATGAAAAGAGAATCAGGATACCAGGTTCTGATGTTTACTATACATGTATTTTATGAAAATATTCATATACATATCTATTTACATTTTAGAGACAACAGTGAAATAAAATTTTAAATATAAATTAAAAATGGATAATCTTGAATTGGGCATATACTTTAAGATCATTTTTCTAAAACATCAATGAAAATTTTAGTTTCTTGATATATTGATAACTATTTCATGCTAGACTGGTATTCAGTGCTAGTCCCTTGGCTTCACAAAGAACACAATGGAGAGCATGGCTGAGAAGAGACTGTCTCCACTGCAGTCCCTAGGTTAATAATGCTCTATTTGGCTCTGTTCAGTAAGAGCTATCTACTGTGATGGAAATACTCTACATCTGGGCTATCCAGTGCAGGAGGCACTAACCCCATGTGACTACTGAGCATCTGCAATGTGGCTAGTGTGACTAGGAACTGAATTTCTAAGTTTTACTGAAACTCACCCTTTCTATAGCTTCTTTTTCCTGAGGCGTTACTTGAATGTAGTTCATATGACCACTTCCAGCTTCTGCAATTCCTCCACTGCCACCTCCACTGCCTCCTCCTTGACTACCAGCTTCTTGAACTGGTTCATTTAACATCTGAATAAAATGCTCCTGATGTTGGCTAATTTGCTGCAGTGATTTGAAGGACAGAGAAAAACAAGACATTGATATAAAGTATCTTCAGGAAAATAAGAATTCTAATACAAGTAAGAGAGAAAGCTGTAACTTTGCAACTGCATTATTTTAGAATGATTCTGGATTATTCAGTCTTTGGAAGGATATGATTTCTTGTACATTAAAGAAACTTCGTATTTCTGAGGTAAACAGTGAAGAATTAAAAGAATCCAAATTCTCTTTCATAAACACTCCCCCCCCCCCCTCATTGTTAAAAAACTACTTGATGTATAAGAAAAAATAGAAGTTATATATATGTATATATGTATTTTTTATCCTCCACACTAGTAGGCAGTAGAATGTTATAACAGGGGTCCGTGATCCCCGGGCCATGGACCGGTACTGGTCTGTGGCCTGTTGGGAACTGGGCTGCACAGCAGGAGGTGAGCGGGCGGGCGGGCAAGCGAGCCAAGCTTTAACTGTATTTACAGCTGCTCCCCATTGCCCCCCATTACCGCCTGAGCTCCGCCTGTCAGATCAGCAGAGGCATCTGATTCTCACAGGAGCGCAAACCTACTGTGAACTGCGCATGCGAGGGATCTAGGCTGCGTGCTCCTTATGAGAATCTAATGCCTGATGATCTGAGGTGGAGCTGAGGTGGTGATGCTAGTGCTGGGGAGCGGCTGCAAATACAGATTATCATTAGCAGACAGGTTTGACTGCACAGAGACCATAATAAATCAACTGCTTGCAGACTCATATCAAAACCCTATCAGTGAGTGGCAAGTGAAAACAAGCTCAGGGCTCCCACTGATTCTGCATTATGATGAGTTGTAGAATTATTTCATTATATATTACAATGTAATAATAAGGGAAATAAAGTGCGCAATAAATGTAATGTGCTTGAATCATCCCAAAACCATCATTCCCCCACCCTGGTCCATGGAAAAATTGTCTTCCACGAAACCGGTCCCTGGTGTCAAAAAGGTTGGGGACCGCTGCTATACAAAACTCAAATATTTCATGACCTGAGCATTAAAATAAGCCCACAGGGCTTCCTTGGTGGCTCAGTAGTTGAGAGTCCGCCTGCCGATGCAGGGGACACAGGTTTGTGCTCCGGTCTGGGAAGATCCCACATGCCGCGGAGCGGCTGGGCCCATGAACCATGGCCGCTGAGCCTGCGCGTCCGGAGCCTGTGCTCCACAACGGGAGAGGCTGCAACAGTGAGAGGCCCGCATATCGCAAAAATAAATAAATAAATAAAATAAAATAAGCCCACAGGTATGTTTTCTATGAGGCAGTGCGCCACTAGTAATAAGCTTGGGAAAGAGAGACCTAGACAGTTAAACATTTCCTTTTGCTAGAGTTTCTCAGATTCTTTAATAGTGTTTCCCAAACAAATATCTAACCCAATCCCCACCCCCAATTCTCGTTTTATCTGTACATCTATCTATAGCATATTCTACTAAGTGCAGCTTAGAAGAACAGTTTATAGACTTGGTGAAGGAGAAGGGGTGCTCATGGACTTCTACAAAATGTGATACACTCTAAACCCATTTTTGGAAATTAACTGATTAAATAGTCACCTGCAGTAACTGAGGATTTTCTCGACCTATCTGTTGTAGCAATGCTGGAAGCAGGGAAGGATTCTGTTGAATAATTTGTCTCATCTGTTGAAACTGAGGCTGATTCCGTAAAAATTCAAGAGGGTGTCCTAAAATACACATGAACATTTTTAAACAAAAATAGCAATTACATATACAGACATAATCTAGACAGCAAACACTGTCAAGAAAAAATATGATTTGAATTCTCAGATGTATATAAAATGAAGTAAATAATGAAAACATCTTCAAACTGCACCAGCTCGCAAGTCTCATACTGCAGAAATTATTCCGATTAGCTAAGGTAGAGAGTACAGAACACTAAAAAAACAAAGTTTTCCTACAATTGCCCTGGGCATTCAATATTATCAAGTAACACCGAGAACTTGTGCCCTTCGTGCACTCTATCAAAATAAAAAGTATTAAAAGTTGTTCCTGATGCTCAAAAGTTCCTAAGAAAAATATATACCAGGATTAAGAAACGCAAAAAACTTACCTACTTTAATTGCATACAAGAGAATTATGCTTTTGAGGTTACTAAGAGTAATGAGAATTTTTTAGATGTACACTGTCGTCTAAATTATTCAAGACAATCATTCAAATTAAAAATGGCCACATTGGGCTTCCCTGGTGGCGCCGTGGTTGAGAGTCCGCCTGCCGATGCAGGGGACGCAAGTTCGTGCCCTGGTCCAGGGGGATCCCGCATGCTGCGGAGCGGCTGGGCCCGTGGGCCATGGCCGCTGGGCCTGCGCATCCGAAGCCTGTGCTCCGCAACGGGAGAGGCCACAGTGGTGAGAGGCCCGCATACCGCAAAAAAAAAAAAAAAAAA
This sequence comes from Lipotes vexillifer, assembly GCF_000442215.2. Taxonomy (NCBI): domain Eukaryota; kingdom Metazoa; phylum Chordata; class Mammalia; order Artiodactyla; family Lipotidae; genus Lipotes; species Lipotes vexillifer. The sequence goes on from NW_006789251.1 coordinate 75,510, forward strand.
AAAAGGCCACATCATATGGTTATTTATTCTTCTTTGTGTAGCACCAGTTTTACAGAAGAAGAAAACGAGACTCAGAAACTAAGTTACCCAATAACTGCCACTGAATGGGACAGCACCCCAAATCTGAACCAAAGCTGTGGCCTCCTCTTCTATTTCCATGCTGAATCTCAGGAAATGAGAGCCTATCCTCCGGGAGACTGCACACAAAGTGCTTAGGGATTTCTGTCAACCAGAGATGACTGCCATAATTAGAGCTAGGAAATACATAAAAGAATGGTCTCTTCAAAAGTAACAGTTTGAATTACTTTATCAATTTTACAGAAGAAATAACGAAAGAGAACATTAAATAATTCCTGGGACTACCACGGGCTCCCGGCTTTACTTTCTAGTCAAACCTTTGCCAATGGAAGAGTGGGTGCTGTAAAGACACCTGAATTCAAGCTCTGCTTTCACCTCTAGATTCAAGATATTAAACCTCCCAGGTTTTATTTCCTTGGTTCTATAATAACCATTAAGATCCTACTGGCTTTGAAGACATTTACTGGGACAGAAAGAGACAAGGTGAGCAAGCCGTTCCAAACGGCTTCAGAATATAACACTAAATGCAAACTGGGAAGCATCTCTTCCCTAGAATAAGCTAAACAGAATATGCCCTTTACCAAAACTGCAGTAATGATGTTTAATGTAAGTGAGAATATCTTTTATATCCACTTAGTATAATTTCTTTTGGGTCCTTCTCAAACACTGAATAGAGAATTTAAGAGTTACTGAGATGCTCTGGGAATGAACCTCATCTCACAAGTATTTCAGATTAAATTATTTTATACTAAAGATTCAGGACTATTTCCTCCCCATTGAAAGATTCCACTTTACCTCCAGAACTTGTTGTTGTAGTCGTTGCTGTCGTAGTTGCGGCAGCTGCAGCCACTGAAGACTGAGGAGCCCCAGTACTCGCTGCTGGAGGGGGGTCAACCACAGCCTGACTTTCTCTATCTCCGGGAATTCCCTGTAACACAATTTCCAAGCTTTAAAATAGCTCATCATTCAAAGTTAGTTAAATATAACACAGTGTAAGAGACTTATGAATCTATTTAATATCCTTGTCTAATTTCTAAAAGCATCAAACAGATGTCTGCTTCAATTAAATGTAAAGGATCAAGACATATCTGAAATCTTCACATATTCAGATTAGATTAGAAATGGCCTCAGTGTGGTATAGATAAACCCATACTACTATAATACACAGTAGCATTGTCCAACAGAACTTTCCATGATGATGGAACAGCTCTATATCTATGCTGTCCAATAAAATATCCATTAGCCCCAAGTAGCTACTGAGAACTTGAAATGTGGCTAATTTTAACTTACTTTTTTTTTTTTTTTTTTTTTTTTTTGCAGTACGCGGGCCTCTCACTGTTGTGGCCTCTCCCGTTGCGGAGCACAGGCTCCGGACGCGCAGGCTCAGCGGCCATGGCTCACGGGCCCAGCCGCTCCGTGGCACAAACCCGTGTCCCCTGCATCGGCAGGTGGACTCTCAACCACTGCGCCACCAGGGAAGCCCTTACTTTTAATTTTCTTAAATTTAAATAGCTACTTGTACTTAATAGTACTCAACAGCTACCCTACTAGACAGTGTACATCTAGGATATAAAGTAAATAATTTTGCAATTAAAAAATTAAATCATGAAATGTTTATCCAGCAACACATGTTAACATCTAACACCAAAGTATCGGGCAAGACCCTAAACTTGCATAGAAGTAATGGTGTCTAGCATTATGAGGCTAATTATTTAAATTTTCAAAATATCAACACAAATCTTATTAAAATTAGACATATCTGGCTTTTATGTTATATATATGACTCTAATTGATTTTTGAACCTCACAGAAACCTTCACCAGCTCAGTGACAGAAAGGATTGTATTTTTAACCCTAGCCTTAAGATCAGCCAAAGAGATTTTGATGCACACATGGCAGTTGTGAAGTGATCGCTGGAAAAAGAGTCTAATGGAGACAGAGCAGGTGATGACAGCGGCCAAGCGAGGAGGATGTCCTCTACTGATTCATGGTTCTGAGAGAGCGTCATCCAGAAATGTATCACGTACAAAAACTTAAAACTGATTATTCAAAAATTACAAAAAGTAAAGGGAATTCCCTAGTGGTTCAGTGGTTAGGGCTCCACACTTTCACTGCCGAAGGCATGGGTTCAATCCCTCGTCAGGGAACTAAGATTCCACAAGCTGCATGGCGCAGCCAAAAAAAAAGTAAATAGGTATAAAAGAATCTTAAATAATTAAGTATTTAGGTAATGCTTTTTCTAAGTTTGTGGCATTTATCTTCTGAAGTTATTATAACTTAAAACTGCACTAAGATTTTTGGAACACCCCTATTTTGATAAACGATTTATAAGACTTCTCATATACAACTTATTAAAGTCTTTAAGAAATCTTCATAGATTTTGGAAGGAGAATAAAGGAGAAAATATTGTATTTGAATATGAGATGGTAATAGTAATTGCTTCCATTTCCCAGTAAATCAGAAGCCAAAATCATAAACATATGAAGAATGAATGGTAATAAACAGCAGGATAATGGCTGCCTATATTAGAAGTTTATTGTAGGCATTGCAAACAAATGTTTTTCACAATCCACCAATTCAAACCCTTAGATGAGGAGCTATCAAGTGCTAACAAACTATATAGACTGAGGATCCAAAAGCCTCCATCAAATTCTCAAACAAGTTTGCTAAACTAAAAAGTTAATCACCATTGCTACAGATCTACCTCAAATTCTCACACATAGTATTTAGCCCTTTATTAGATCATTATTTCTCCTTTCCCATACACTCACCCTCACTTACACAGAAGTGTCAAAAACTAGTAACAGTTAAAGGTAGCCCCTTTTTTCCAGTCTATGAAACAAACAGTAAATATATAAAACTTTAAACTGTTTCATGAACTTATCTCTCATCTATTCATTTGTATTTGATGCTAAATAGCAGCAACTGTGAAAAGTGATCCATTTTTTTATATCTCAAAATTTCAAATCTATTAGATCAAAATATTTGATATCATTAAATTTATGCAGAATTCCAAATCAGGTATAAATTAAAGCCATTCTATGAAAGGAAAGGCAACATTTTAACGTAATATGTGTTTTTTGGGGAGGGGAGGAATGAGCAGCAACCACAAACAGATCCACAGTAACTATCAATCCAGTATGATTCCTCAATTTCAAACAAAATGATAATTAAATGAACTGCCAGCATTTTAAAGACTCTCAAGAGAACAATGGGAAAAAGAATTCAAATGATAAAATGATATGCTAAGAAAAGGTTTTGTGACTCTCATGCAAATAAGTAGGCAAATGACTGGTGGTAGAGAAGCACAGTTATCTGCTCATGACAGGGACTCTCCTGAAACTACGCTCTCAGGAGTTTCTAACAGAAGTACAACTGGAAACAAAGGAATGGATTAAACTTGTGGAAGGTATTCCCCAAAGAGTTAGGATCTGAGATGATATTTAAGGCAATTGAGACTTTTGATAATATTCCAACACACCAAAGAATTATAGAATAAAATGTTAAGACTAAAAAGTTAATCCAATGTTATTGCAAACTTCTACACTTTGCTTTTGACCCATGTCACATTTGTAAAACAGACATTCATTGTCATAAAATATCACGGGTTTCAGTCCATGCCCACACTATCTATTTCTCAAAAATCTTCATTAGGAGAAAACAAAACCCAATAATTTATTCAAAATTCCCTCGACTGCTACTGACTATAAATAAGCTAACAATTCAAATGCCAATAGAACCAGTCATAATATCACACATTAAATTAAATGCATGATGCTGTCAGGTAATAGGGAATGGACAGGGAGACAGTGAATTAAAGAGTCTACAACCCAAAACTTTTCCTAAATCTGGGATCTGATTTGTCCAGATAAACCAGATTATCTGAACTTTTAAGTGAAATCTCCCAGTTTTTAAAAGCTGGCAACTAATTAAGAAATTTACACATAGCACAAAATTTGGCTTGGGCTTCCAACTTGAAACTTTTGCTCTAAATAGCACATCCAGGATTATGCTTGGCAGGCAAAAAAGCTACTAAAATGTTGGATTCAATTAGATTTAAAATCTGCCCCACCCCTACCCCTCTAACACACAGCTGTCATCCTTTGAGGGTACTACTCCACGTGGATAGCAAATTTTACAACCCATTTAGCCACGTTGTTTTCTAATTGAAAATCCTATCAAAATGTTTTAGAAGAGGTTACATTTTATTAACACAAAATGTTAACATACTAAGAAAAATAAAAGCGTTATGTAAATTATCTAGCATACATCATTATTATCTTCTGAATTGTTACTATCCCTTTAAAATCTGTTTCTTAGAGATTTTGTTCTTAAACAACTAGAACAAAGAAAGCAAAATGTTTCTCACCATTAAAAGATACTCCACTGCTCTGTCAGGGTTGTTGAAACTGGCTCTCAGGGCTGCAATTACTTGCTCTCGTTCGTAGCCCATTGACATGATCTCAGTTACCATATTCTCATAAGACTGACCTGTCACTAAAAAAAGGTGTGTGTGGGTGGAAGAAGGGGAAAGAAAAAGAAAATTTAATAAATAAACAATTTCCATGTAATCTGAGTGCATATATGTATACACTGTTTCAGGCACTACAGTGCCAGGAATACAAAGATGAGTAACAGTTATCAACTACAATGTATATGTGGTAGGTAGAATAATCCACCCCCTCCCATCCCTGGAAACTATAAGTAAGTCAGGTTACAAGGCAAAAGGGAATTAAGGTTGCTAATCAGCTGACTTTAAGATAGGGAAATCATCCTGGATTACCTGGGTGGGTCCGATGTAATCATAAGAGTCCTTAAAAGTAGGAGGGAAGCAGATGAGAGGGTCGGAGAAATAGATGTAAGGAAGAGAGGGACAAAAGCAGGGTCAGAGATGCTATGCTGCCACCTTTGATGACAGAGGAAAGGGATATGAGCCAAGGTATGTGGTCAGCCTCTAGAAGTTGGAAAGCACACAGAACAAATTCTCCTCTAGAGTCTCCAGAAAGGAATGCAGCTCTGATTTTAGCCCAGTGAGCTCCATATCAGACTTCTAACCTACAGTACTATAATAAGATAATTAATCTGTTGTTTTATACCACTAAGTTGTGGTACAGAGCAGCAATGGAAAATACAGTTATGTTTAATACACATAATAAAAATATCAAGTACAAGTGTAGCACAAACATAGAAAAGAATTAGCAAGTCAGGGCAGGCAAACTGGAAAAAGAGACAGATGAACTGATTTCTGAAAACAAGTAAGTAGCAGGGACACTTCACGAGATCAACTGTGCTGTAATAATTAGTTGTTTTCCTTGGACACCTTCCGTTATCAAAGCAGAGGGGAAAAGGAGGTTGGAAGCTAGAAAGTTAGAATGTCCCATACCGTATAAAACTGGTACAATTATCCCTGTAAGGCATTTCCCACAGGATCTCTCCAGCTCTGACTCACTCTTCATGGAAATGTCAGACAACACTCTGATTTAAAGAAAGCCAACTCTCTCCCACTAAACTTAAAGCTACCACACTTCTTGCCCATCCCCCAACCTTTCCTGCCCACCTAATTATCTTGATCAGCAGTTAACTATGTCCTAGAATGTCATCCTAAAAACAAAGACACGCCTCCCTGGCCTGCATCCCAATTCTCTTTCAGGAACTGGTCCACCCGTCTGCTCTCCTCCCTTCACAGCCATAGCTGTCTGCACATGCTGTGTCCACTTCTCACATTCTGCTCACTCCTCAACCAATATCAGCATGTGACTCTGGATCTCAAAGATCCCCCCTCAAACATGTCCCACCACTTATCATCTCCCTTCTCCACTTCAATTAGCAGCACCTCTATCCATCCAAGTGCTTGAACCAGAAACCTTGGTGATTTCAATTCCCTTTCCCCTCCTTCTGCATCTAATCCACTAGCATACCTGGTAGGTCCTATCTCTAAAATATATCCCAAACCTATCAAGCTTCCTCTTTCTCCCTGCCTTCACTCAAGACCAGTCCACAACAATCTCTGGTCTAGATTATGCCCTGCTTCCTCTCCTGCCCCCAAGCCTACAATCCATTCTTCAGCCAGTTGCAAAAGTGAGCTTTTAAGAAAGAAAACCTAATCTCATTTTGGGCTCCCAACCTCAACAACCCTGCATGTGCCACACTCCAAACAATCCATTTCTTGCTTCACAAGTCACAGCTTCTGCCCCAGGACCTTCACACACACCAGGCTTCTTTGATGGTCTGTTCCTTTACATGCTCCAGTTCTCAATTTAAATGCTACAGTCTCAGAGAGGTACTGCCTGACTAGCCTAAATATAAGTGCCTTTTGTTCTTCTTTATGGAAGCCATTAATTTTTAAAATATCATTTAGCATGATTTGCAATTTATGTTTCACGCTATTTTCCTTCCCCCATCACAGGTTCAACCTTGCAAGGGACCATGCCATTTTTGCTTTACTGTTTCCCTGATATACAGGTGACAAAATCAGTTGAATGATTTTTTTCTGCAGAATTTTTTCTTATTTCCTATAGTATATTACACTAAAACTCTGGTCTATCTACCCCCCCAACCCAGTTTCATTGAGACATAATTGACATACATCACTGTATAAGTGAAAGACATAGAGCATGATGGCTTGACTTACGTATACTGTGAAATGACTACAACAGGTTCAGCTAACATCCATCTTCTCATATGGATACAACAAAAAGAAAAAAATGTTTTCTCCTTGTGACGAGAACTCAGGATTTACTCTCAACAACTTTCCTATATGCCATACAGCAATGCTAGCTACCTAGTCATCATGTTGTACACTACATCCCTAGTATTTATCTTATAACTGAAGTTTGTACCTTTTGACCATCTTCTTCCAACTTCCTATCCCCCATCCTCTGCCTCTGGAAACCACTTTGAGTTTGATGATTTGTTTTGTTGATTTGAAGAGTCTACATATAAGTGAGATCCTATAGGAGCTGTCTTTCTGACTTATTTCACTTAGCATAATACCTTCAAGGTCCATCCATCTTGTTGCAAATGGCAGAAACTCCTCACTTTTTATGGTTGAGTAATACCCCATTATGTACACACACACACACACACACACACACACACACAACCCCGCTTCTTCATCCATTCATCCATCGATGGACATTTAGGTTTGTTCCATGTCTTGGCTATTGTAAATAATGCTGTTATGAACATGGGGATGCAGGTATTTTTTCAAGTTAGTGCTTTCATTTCCTTTAGATAGATTCCCAGAACTGGAACTGCTAGATCATATGGTAGTTCCATTTTTAATTTTTGAGGAACCACCATACTGTTTCCAACAGTAGCTGCACCAATTTACAATCCCACCAACAGTTTACAAGGGTTCCCATTTTCCACATCCTCACCAGCATTTGCTATACCTCGTCTTTTTGATGATGGCCATTTTAACAGGCCTGAAGTGGTATCTCATTGTGGTTTTAATTTGCATTTTCCTAACAACTAGTGATGTTAAGCATCTTTTTATATACTCGTTGGTCTTTTGTATATCTTCTTTGGAGAAATGTTTATTCAAGTACTTTGCCCATTTTAAATTGGTTTGGTTTTTTTTTTTTTGCTATTGAGTTGTATGAGTTCTTTATACATCATGGATATTAACCTCTTATTATATATATGGTTTGCAAATATTTTTTCCCATTCCATAAGTTGCCTTTCTACTTTGTTGATGGCAAAATTTTCAATAAAGTTATCTATTAACTATGAAAGCATAGCTTAAAAAACTAAGTATCACTGAGCAAATTCAGCATTTGATACCTTGTTTAGAGTAATGACTTTTCCCTACCTATTCCATAAAGCACTTAAGCTATTTTTACCTTTTAAATTACCCACTGATATAATTCTAGCACAAATCATTCAGGTGCCAATACACTTTCAGTAATCTAGTTCCCAGAAACAGAAAATATTATCAATAATAAACAAAATTAAGAGTTGTGGAGTACCATAACTGTACTATTTTAACATAGTGTTTCTCATTTAATTCATACAGGAACTCTATAAGAAAGGTTTATTTTCCCTTCCTTTTAAAGATTATGAGGTTGAGGCTTAGAAAGATTAACAATTTGATCAACGGCTGTTAAGTCACGGTGCAGAGACACAACAAACACAAGCTGTCTAGACTCCAGAGCTCCCATGCCTCTCCCTGATGCTATGCCTCCTAAAATCACGCTTCTTAGTCAAGTTATAAAAACTCAAAAAGAAATGCCTACACTCAAGTTTGATACTCTTTAGATCCTGAAAGTATGAGGGAAATGACGCCTAGAAAAATTAGGGGCAATGAACAACATGAGACAGAGCTAATGAGACTGAAGAAGCAGTGATGAAGAAGATGTCATTAAGAATGAGTTTGGGGGGACTTCCCTGGTGGTTAAGAATCTGCCTTCCAACACAGGGGATGTGGGTTCGATCCCTGGTCGGGGAACTAAGATCCCACAGGCCACAGGGCAACTAAGCCCGCATGACACAACTACTGAGCTCACACACCACAACTACAGAGAAGCCCACGCACTGCAACAAAGAGCCTGCACGCCACAAGGAAAGATTCCGCATGCCGCAACTAAGACCCAACACAGCCAAAAATAAATAAATATTAAAAAAAAAGAAGTCTTGTACTTATCTTCTAGGTTAGGAGGTGCTGTGAAAGGAACAATGACCTCATTTAGATTTGCCTTTCAGAAACTCCACTGTGGCAGGGAATAGACCAGCTAAAAGAGGGTAACAGAAGAGCATCAGTAAGGTAAGGACATGAACCAAGGCAATTAAGTGGCAGTAGAAACAAATATTCCAGAGACTTTAGGAAGGAGGATCAATAGGACTCCTGGCCTCACTGGGCCAAGAGAGGCAGAGGGTCAAGGTTGATGCCAATACTTTGGTAGAGAGTGGAAGATGATGCAAGCAAGAAGGGAACAAAGGAGAAGAATCAGATGGGAGAATTAAAAATTAATAAATTTGGAACCTAAGGAGTTTGTGGAGGTTATACGTTTTCCAGCTGGCAGCTTAAAGAATGAGTCTGGGAAGTCAGAGGGAGATATGCACTAGAGTTTTAATTCTGAGAATCCTTGTAGTACAGTTAACCCTTGGACAATATGGGTTTGAACTGTATAGATCCACTAATAATCAGATTAAGTCTATTCCTAGTACACTACTACATGATCCATAGTTAGTTGAATCTGCAGATGCAGAACCGTGGATACAGAGGCCTGACTGTAAAGTTATAGATGGATTTTTGACTACATGGGGTCGGCGCCCCTATCCCCTGTGCTGTTCAAGTGTCAACTGTATATGGGTGGTATTTGCCATTCCCATGTCTGAACTTTGAACTACGACCTAGAGCAGAACCAAAGAAAACTCATACATTTAAAAGCCAGGTGAGATAGAAAGAATTAACCAGAAAGCCTGAGAAGGAATAGTCAGAGGTACAGTTCAAGAAAAGAGTGGTGTCACAGAAGTCAAAGAAGAAATATTTAAAGAAGCAAGGTATCAACATAAAGACTGGATAAATTAAAGATGCAAGAGTAAAGGGGTCCCGAGACTATACAGTTGAGAACTGCTGTTCTAAGAGATGCAAGGTGTAAAAGGTAAGACACCACCACCAGAGACCAGAGCAGGAGCAACTAGAGCTGTGGACTCCTGGGCTTCCGCCCAGCAGCATCAATGCATTCCAGCTGAAGCAGCAACGGCAACAGCCACAGCCTCCGACAGCAGCAGGGGCACGTGCTAGCTGGTTTCAGCTCTGAGGCTACAGAGCCCTTTACTCATCTCTGTGTAATCTTGAGCTGTTCCAGCACCTCTGTAACAATTTCCTAAGATTAAGCCTTTTCCTGTTTGAAATAGAGTGATTTCTGTTTTCCTGATTGTTGGACACTAACTCATATGAAGCAGAGTAATCCCAGAAACAGTCTCTCAAAGATAGGAATGTGGGTTTGGTACATCCAGGTGATCTTAAGTTGATTAAACAACTATTTTGCCCCTATGTGCTATGGAAAATCAGCCAGCCATTTTCCATGGCAATGAGGGCACCATGGAGTTCAAGTTCAATTAGGTCAGAGGGCCAATCCCATATCTTGTGAGATACTACTGCTGTTGGAACCTTGCTGCTGTAGCAGCTAAACAAGGAATCCAGAAGCCCATGCTCTACTGAAGCTGCCATTCCCACCTGTTCCCAGCCTTCTACCTCCCTACCATTTCATGTAACAGAAGAGTACCAAAGGGCAGGAATGGGGTTGCCACCCAACAGACCAATAATGAGTACTTATAGCAGGCACTGTACCAGGTATAGTTACAGTGGGAAAATGGGCAAAAAACCCCAGACAGATTAGAGATTAGGTGTGAAGGGAAGGATGGAAAGACATTATTCAACAGGTAAAACTGAAAGTCAGGATAAAAAGGCACTTTCACTGCAAGTACAATACAAGCAACAAGATGCAGATGGGGACCTATAAGGCTACAAGGTGGAATAAAGGCTGGAGGTGAATAAAGATGAAATGTGAGACAGATTTAGTAACATCTTATACTCATTTCAAAGATACTTTGTAATAAACCTGTACACAGATCAAACTTTGTTAAAACCTCATTTAAAACCCACTTTGGAAAATGGAAAATTATCTGCTTTAAGGCAAGAAGTATGCTTAACTCTAACAATACAATTTAAAGGATTCAATATATAAAACATTAACTTACAAAAGTCTTCAGTAACATCAACTGAATTATCTAAATCATTTAGCCGCTTGATTATAAGCAACCATGAAAATGAACATTTTCGTGATCTAGAAAAATGAAACTTAAACCTCCTCCCTATCTCCTACAAGGTAATTTACAATGTAGATACTTACCAAGTGCACTTGTTGCATCTTCAAAAAGGTTTGACCGAGAAGAATCACCTGATGTACTGTAAAATGTTTTTAGAAAATCATGTATCAGAAAGTATGTAAAATCTACCTTAAAGTTTAGTAGCTATCCAATTTGCAGAGATTCTTTGATTTTAATTGAATGTAGAAGTCTGGCCACAGTGTTCAAACAGGCTTCCAGATTAAACCCCAAAGCTTTATCCATAACATTTACGGCATGGGAAGAATCTTCAATTTTAATACTCATTCTGTTCTGCAAATCCATCATTTAAAATGTCCAAAGATATAAAAGAACATCCTTACAGAGAGCTTACCATTTAAGGAATACAAAAAAGATAACACACAACTAATTCCCTGAAAGAATTTACAAGAAAAATTAAATAATCTATAAATCAAGTCACAGTAAAAGAAATATCAAAAGCTGTATATGATAAACAGCACATGCAGAAACTGCATTAGGCTGGAAAGGCCTGGGAAGTCTTTACATAGTAGAATTTCATTTAGGTCTTATAGTTAAGTTCTGAACACAGAAACTGCCAAGAAAGCCTTCAGGTCAAGGAATGTCGCATAAACAAAAAGATGCAGAGGCAGGATAGACCCAAGCTGTAAACAAGTTTTAAGCCAGTTTAAAAGGACTAAGTTTGGTTAGGCAATTGCAGAAGATGAGTCTAGAAAACAAAGAAGACACAAACACAATAATGAAAGACCATGAAGAGAAGGCCAAAGAAAAATAAACTGAGGTTTACAAAAGTGGTAAAGCAGTTTTGAGTAAAACATACACACAACACAATACACACATATACCTCTGTCCCAATTTTAGAAACAAAACACAGTAGACTTCAGTTCTTAGAAAACCCTACAGCATAGTAAGAGTAACGGAAATACCTAAGTTTGAATTCATAAATTACTTTGTAAGCCTCAGTCAGTTCTTCACCAACACAATGAGGTCAACAATGGTACCCATGTATCCCTAAGTGCTGTGGGTAGGGTTACTGCTGGTAAAGTGCTCAGCAAAGTGCCTGGTATCATAACACTCAACATGATTGTTATGATTAAGACAATCCTTTGGTATAATTTTTAACATAGGTTCATCAACTAGATAGTAAAATTAACATGTAGAAGGCAAAATTTCAAAAAGAACTATATACTACAGTTCTATACTATATATATAGGAAAACAAATTCTCCTGCCTTAGACCTGACCTGTGTCTTGTTGTTGTGTGTTTGAACAATTACTGCATGTCAGCAGAACTACAACTGCCTAAATTTTCCCCAGGGATGCATAGTATTCCATTTAATTGACCAAATCAAACTATAAAGATATTTTTTGTTTGGTTTCCAACCTTTAAATTCTTTCTATAGTCAAATGTATTAATCATATGTATTTTGGTCTGTTTCTAGACTACTATTTCACCAAGCAGTCTTTCTAGTTAAGAGCCATACTAAATTGTAATCATTACCATGCATAATACATTTTACTATCTGGTAGAATTAGACCCCTTTGTTACTGTTCTTTTACAGAACAATTTGTGCTATTTTTGCACATTGTTTTAAAATTTCTTTTTAAACATTACAGATAAGACTGAGATACCGTTTAACCACCATTCAATCTTGATTCTGCCTCAACACTCCTCCCCTCCCCATCCGCAGAGGAAACCACTTTATCAGTTAGTGTGTTGTCCCTCTGCTACTGTTTTTCTACACATTAATATGCCACCCACAGAAAATATGCAATGTTGTTATGTGGCTTTTGTTTGGTTTGTGGTTACTGCCTATACTGTTCTGCAATCTGCTATTTTCACTTGATAACAAAGCCTTGAAACCACATTTATTTAATATGCACATATACTGCATACTTTAAATGGCCTGTAGTATTGGATATCAGAGCTCCTCAAACTTTAGGAAGCCTAAGAATTCACCAGGAGAGCTTCTTAGAATACAGATTTCTAGGACCCACGCCCAGAAATTCTTATTTAGAGTCTAGGGTGGAGCCTAACAATTAATTTCAAACAAACTCCCAGTGATGCTGATGTTTTGCCTATTCACTACCACACTTGAATAGCACAGTTCTCTAATACAAATAACATGTCAAGTCATGCCCTTACTAATGGATATTTAGGTTGGTTCCAATATGTCCTCAATTACAAGCAATACAGTCCTTGTGCACAAGTGCAGTTTCTCTAATGTAGATATCAACAAGTGGAATTTGCACTGCAATATGTGGTTTTTAAAGAACAAAACTGACCTAAAGAAACAAATCCCTAATAATGAAATGTCAGGCCAGGGTGATAAACAAACTTTCTGACACTCCTCAAATTCATACCAGCGTATATCTCTTGATAATTATCTCACTGAGTTCTGTGCTTTATAAGACACTAAATGTTTTATAGCACAAATGAAGAAACTAAGGCACAGTTAAGCAGCTGGTTTTCTGAGCTTCCCTCATCCTTCCCTTTCTGTGCTATCCTTCTCTGAGGTGTATAATTTGGGGAAATAAGAGTATAGGGTTGGGCTTCCCTGGTGGCACAGTGGGTAAGAATCCGCCTGCCAATTGCAGGGGACACGGGTTCGAGCCCTGGCCTGGGAAGATCCCACAGGCCGCTGGGCGACTAAGCCCATGCGCCACAACTACTGAGCCTGCACTCTAGAGCCTGTGAGCCACAACTACTGAGCCCACGTGCCACAACTACTGAAGCCCGTGCGCCTAGAGCCCGTGCTCTGCAACAACAGAAGCCACCGCAATAAGAAGCTCACACACTGCAACGAAGAGTAGTCCCCACTCACCGCAACTAGAGAAAGCCACACACAGCAACAAAGAACCAAAAGAAGCCAAAAATAAATAAATAGATAAATAAGAGTAAAAGGTTGGTGTACAAAGCCCAAGTAAGTAGGCAACTCTGGAGTCTGCTTTTCTGACCATCAACTCCTTTATGTAATCTCTATGGGTCTGAAAAGATAATCCTGACTCTTGAGAACAGATGAATAAAACTGTACCCCCAAGAAGAAATAAAAAGAATAGAGATAATAAAAAAACTTGAATTGATGATATTAGCACATTAAAATGGATTGATCAATTTGGGAATTCTTACACTATGGAGCTTTTTAAAAGGAGCTTAAAGCAATTAAGAAAATAAGATATACTGTACCAACTCAAGACATATTTAATTAAGTTTACAATGTTTAAATGATTTGGAAAACCAATTTGTGAAATTTATAAGTTCCCTGCCATACACAGAAAAGATGTAACAGCCTTTTGATGCAATAGCATAGGCCGACTCTGGGTTGTCTCCCACTAGTTAAGGGTGACTGTATGCAATTCTAGCTGCACATGGGAGAAGTACCAAATTAGGCAACAGTGTTTCAGAATGCCTAAAGCAAAGTACAGCAGGCTGACATAGGGAAAATATTTTACTACCTGGACCTGTGTTCTCTTGGGGAATTAAATCTTTGAAAAGAGGCCCGAAGCAGCAACAAACCAGGTGACTCAAACCCCTCCCAACATGGCTGACTGAGTCAAAGAAACGGCACTCAAAGACAGAACACTAAAATGAAAGATGATGAGAAAGAATTCATGACTAAATTCTTTCTCATCATTGTATTTATCACAGACATCCTTCTATGTCAGTGTTTCCAAATGCTGCATAGTTTTCCACTGTGACTGGTCCTGATTCCAGGACCCTACTGCCACTGAGGTCCTGAGTTGCACCAAAGTCACAAAATACAAACCGCTTGCTTCAGTGCCAATACATACTGGACACAAAGCAACTCAGGCTCTCAGATAAAGAAGAGATTCCCATGTATGATTTCCAGCCGAGAGAACTGAAGCATTGTTTTGGTTATTTTATTTATCATTGGGGAAAAAAACCTTTGTCACAAACTACTCAATAATCCTAACTGCCAACTTCCCACAAGAACTTTTTTTTGCTCCCCAAATATCCCAGCACGTTTTCTTCTGTTCTAAAGATCTACATAGGCAAAAACTTAAATTTCTATACAACTTCACAAAGATGTAGATACTTACTCAGCACATACTGTGTGCCATGTGCTATTTCGTATCTTTCACTTATTTCATTTAATCCTTATAACAACTCTATGAGATAGGTCCTGCTGTCATCCACATTTTACAGATGAGGAAAAATCCAAAGACGTTAATTTCTTTTCTAAGGTTAAGACCTAACAAATGTTAGACCCAAACACAATACTATGTAGCAACTGGAAAAATTTACTGACATGGAAGGATGTTTATGATAGATGTGACAATAGTCAAAGAATATAGGTCAAATATAATAATGATTGGGGGACAAATGTCAAGTTATTTATAATGTGTCAAGCTATAATATACTGTCAGATTATTTTATAATTCTTCTTCTTTTTGGTCATTTGTATTTCCTAACTTTTCTACACAAAATGAATAATGACTTTGACCCCTTTCCCTTCACCCTGGGAGAAAAAAAAACAATGCAGAGTATACAAATTCAGATTACCGAACAGACACAAGCATACTGCTTTAGTCAGGGTTCAAAGTTTAGAAAAAGTTTAACATAGTAAATAAAAAGTTAGTTTGATCAAAACAATAATCAAAATAAATACATTCATGAAGTCACTGTTATGAACATATTCCTATACAATTTCCTAGAATCCAGTTCTTACCTGTCAGTTGATGTTGGGCTAGCAGCCACTGGTGTTTCTGCTGGCTTTTCTGCAGGTTTCTCTTGTTTCATTGCACTAGCAGGTGCAGGTTCAGAAGACGCTGTCGTTGATGCTGGAGTGACAGATGCAGGTGTGGGAGTGGGAGCCAAAGTGGGGGCAGGGGTTGGGGCCTGAACCACAGCTGGTGCTGTGGAGGAACTAACTGTGGTAGTGGTGGCAGAATTTGATTGCTGAGTTGTAACTGGTGCTGGTGCTGTCACTGCTTTGGGCTAAACACATTACAAATCAAAATAATGCATTATGATAAAACACTGCATTATTACCTGATCTCTGGATGCTACAAACAAACATAACACTAATACAAGTTTGTAACTTGAAAATAATTTTGTAAGGTGACATAATGAGTGATCAATAGTGGCAATCTGAATCACTATTTATGTTATTCTTTCAAAGCTGATGAAAGCATGTATATTAACTATCAACTTCCATTAGCTTTAGCCAACGGTTTCAGTCGTCGGATCATTATGAAAAAGAACCAAAAGAAGCAAATATCTTAAAACGTACAGAATGTGTATCCAGAAAAAGAACCACGTAATCCCCCCCCCCAAACTTCACAATTAAAGTTTCTTGGTTACAACTTCAAAGTATTTATCGTCATTTGAAAGCAACAAAAATAACTTTCTTGAAATGAAAGTATAAACAGAAGTATGATTAATGAACATGCCAGAAAGTCTACTGTATTTTAGAGGAGGGAAGAAAATCCCAATATTGACTACAAGCCAATAGGTGTAAGTACAAAGAGATTAACATAACTTTTGAGATGTATATACAGTTAAACCAACAAATAAAGGCCAAATAAAGTTATAACCGCATGCTCAGCACTTTCTGAACTAGAATCAGAGCCATAAACATTCCCACCAAGAAAAAAGCAATTACATATGGGTAAAAATCATATTATATGAGTTTTATTCTTCTCCTACAGCCTATCAATGCTCACTACCTGCTTAGCTCATAACTTACCTAAGGTGAAAAGGTAACTGATTTGATGGAAGATGAGATTAAAATTCAACATAATTTGCCCCAAGTATAAATCAACAAACTGTAATTAGCAATAAGTGGATTTGTGCCTTGTTCTATTTGAGCTAGTATAGAGTGTACTGGAAAAAAGTGCCTTGTGCAAGGTAGGGGGATGGGACTTACCTATCCTGCTTAACTCTTAGTTATGTTCTAAATAGTCAACGTTACTATAATACTAAAGGAAATAAGACCATAACAAATACATACCCAAATGTGTGGCTACCACATTTTCCACTATGTACTATGTATGATAAAACTAGACAACGGAATACTATTCAGCCTTTAAAAAGGACAGAAATTCTGGCACATGCTACAATGTGGATGAACCTTGAAGACATTATACTAAGGGTAATAAACAAGTCACAAAAGGACAAATACTGTATGATTCCACTTATACGAGGTATGAAGAGTAGTCAAATTCATAGAAAGGAGAACAGTGGTGTCAGGGGCTGGGGGGCAGGGGAAATGGGTAGTTACTGTTTAACAGGTACAGAGTTTCAGTCTGGGAAAATGAAAAAAGGTTTAGAAACAGATGGTGGTGATGGCTACACAACAATGTGAATGCACCTAATGCCAATGAACCAAACACTTAAAAATGGTTAAATCTGTAAATTTTGTGTTGAGTACCACAATTTTTGAAAAAACTAGATGAGGCAAAGTTTCCTCATATGATTCTGTTCCTGTGTATTTAAAGTTTAACATTTAATAAGTGCTTAAATATAGCAAAATCAATATGGTTAATAGATTAAAAAAAAAATAAAGTCCAGTACATGTAAACTGTTTAGCTGCTTTTCATTTGTCACTACAAAAGTATTCCATAATTAAAACTTACTTGTTCACTAGGGGCAGGACAGGAATAAAGACGCAGACCTACTAGAGAATGGACTTGAGGATACAGGGAGGGGGAAGGGTAAGCTGGGACAAAGTGAGAGAGTGGCATGGACATACATACACTACCAAATGTAAAACAGATAGCTAGTGGGAAGCAGCCACATAGCACAGGGAGATCAGCTCGGTGCTTTGTGACCACCTAGAGAGGTGGGATAGGGAGGGTGGGAGGGAGGGAGACGCAAGAGGGAGGGGGTATGGGAACATATGTATATGTATAACTGATTCACTTTGTTATAAAGCAGAAACTAACACACCACCGTAAAGCAATTATACTCCAATAGAGATGTTAAAAAAAATTTACTTCTTCAACTTTGTTTTCTACTGCAAATATCAATTACTTTGAGACTTTAAAAGAAACTCACATTTATTCTATTTTCAGTCTTTGACAAACTGGTTTCCAATTACCTATTTAAACTTATTTTGGGTGCTACAAGTAACACTACTCTTCTGAGATTATTAGGAGTTTAGAATTTAGGATCATAATTCAGTCCTAAAAGTATCATGAGCACCACCACTCCTCTATTTGTCTTAACTCTCTACTGCATGTTTACATATCTTTAAACAAGTATATAAATAAAACAAAAATCCTGAAAGAATCCATATTCATTCTCTGCTTTAGATAAAAACTTTTGACTTTTATTTCAGTCCAATAAATCACAAAAAAGTTCCTGTTAAAAACCTTCTCACAATAATCATTCCATCATTCTCTTAGCTGTCTTGTCCCTTTTTTAGTTTCTAAAAATCTATCCCACTGGCTAAGAAATATCGCTGAAATTGTTAATCTATATGTCTTTTCGGCCCTGAAGTATTTGTTAGGTCTAGTACATCATTTAGCAAATCCTTTTAAGGCACTCTTATTAAAAACTACAAAATGAGAAACATTTATTCAATTTCTAAGAATCACATTCTCTAATAATTATACAATTAGTGATTTTACTAATCCAACAATACCTAATAATTTTTAACATGACACTTCACTAACAGTTGTTTTGACATATTTAAAATTATGCTCAAACTACAAATATATAAAACTATTAACTTTATAGTTGACTCAAAGCAAACTGTTAAAATCTTTAATAACAATTAAGTGCATGCCACTATGGATGTGTATAAACTGTTTTCACTTGAAAGTTTTAGCAAGACCTGGGATCATCTTTTTTTTTTTTTTTTAAACTCACATGCATAAAGATACTTACTTTTGTCACCATAACTACCACGAAGTTTTTCTCATCAATTTTATATTCTTTTAGAGCAGTATCATCATTGAGGATTTTGCCTAGCACATTAAGGAAAAAACATATTACCGAAAGCACCGTAACTTTGTCTTACACTAACTGAGGTTAAAACAATCACCAACATCAATTCTATTAAAACTTTCCCCAAAGAAAAAGATTAACCAGTCAGCCAAGATAAACATAAGTGGATACATGATTAGTTAAGAAGGCATAAATAAGCATTGGACTAAAAGATAGCGAACTCATATACTGTATGTAGATATCTCAATCCCAAGCATTTCTTAAAAATTATTACTTATAATAAAAAAGACTTGCTGGGTAAGGAAATATTAACTAGGTCCTGAGAAAGAGGAGATCATGAAGACAAATAAAATTCAATTTTGAGATGCTCAAGGATTCCCCACCCCTTCCCCGGAATAACCTATAATCCCTCTTGATGGAAGGAAAAATGAACGAACTGCCTGCTCCCACAAATACTGGATACCTGCAACACAGAAATGTTCTACTGCTATAAAAATAAGATACTCATAGTGTCCTGATACACAGAAATGGTAAGATAATATAGAACTGAGTAAGGCACACAGACTATGTAAGATTTTAGTCATGCAGAAGGACAAATGTAAGGTCAGGATTCCTTCAGGCTTCCTTTTCCTTGAAATTCGTTTACCATTTTTAAAAAGTTATTGAATCAAAAGCTGCAAGCATTAAGACAAAAGGGAACAGTGTCTCTACTCTGCATAGGATTGAAAAAACAGGCCAAGACTAGGAAGCAGAAATTCTAGTTTTATGTCTGCCATCAACTACATGCATCTCTTCAGGCTTCTGATTCCTCATCACAGGGCTGGTGTTGCCTCTAAACCACCTCAGTTAAGAAAATACTTCAAAATCTCTATGTAGGAAGAGACAAGAATCCATGGGCAACTTAAGATCCACCTTACTGACATCTACAATGACAGTGCTCAGTATTTCTTCTCAAGAACAAAGAAAAGAATTTTCTCCACAAAATTCACATATCAAGTCTATTTTTAACACACATTTTTCTGGTTACTAGTGAGGCTAGTTAATTTACAATTTCCTATTCAATATCCTTTGTTGCTTTTTAATTGGGTCATCCTCCCCTTACTGATTTGTAAGAGCTCTTTATATAATCTGAATATTAATCTTCCTTCTCCTGTCGCTTATTTATAGTGTCTTTTGACATATAAGGTCTGCACTCTTCAATTTTGGTATTTTATTTAAAAAACAGATAAACTGAAATTTAATTTCACAGGAATGATTCCAAGTACATTAATACACATAATCAGTATAAATGGTTTCATTCCAATAGATTAAAAAAGATGCTCAGCTTGATGGGAAAACTGAAGAAACACGTGGACCCCTATCTTGCACCACTCACAAAAATTAACTTGAAATGGATCAAAGACTTAAGGCCGGATACCATAAAACTCCTGCAAGTAAGTGTAGGGAAGAAAGCCAGAGATTTTGCTCTTGGCAATAATTTTTTGGGCATGATGCCAAAATCACAAAAAAATAAAACAAAACAAATGGACAAATGGGACTACACCAAACTCAAAAGCTCTGCACAGCAAAAGAAACAAATAACAAAATGAAAAGAATTCTACAGAATGAGAGAAAAATTTTGAAAACCATATATCAGATATGGGGTTAATATCCAAAATACATAAAGAACTCAGTCAACTCAATAACAAAAAACCAAACAATCTGATTAAAAATCAGCAGAGTAAACCAACATTTCTCCAAAGAGGACATCGAAATAGTCAACAGACAGATGAAAAGATGCCAAACATCACTAAGCATCAGGGAAATGCAAATCAAAACAAGGTATTACCACACACCTGTTAGAATAGCTACCATCAAGAAGACAAGAAACAAGAGGGGCTGGTGAGGTTGTGGTGAAAAATGAATCCTTATACAGTGTTGGTGGGAATGTAAATTGGTCCAACCACTATGGAGTATATGGAAGTTCCTTAAAAAATTAAAAATAGATCTACCATATGATCCAGCAATTCCACTTTTGGGTATATACCCAAAGAAAATGAAAACAGGATTTTGATAAGACATATGCACTCCCATCTCTACAGCAGCCCTATTCACAATAGCTAAGATATGGAAACAATCCAAAATGCCCATCAATGGATGAATGGATAAAAAAGACGTGACCCATATACACAATATTATTCACCCATGAGAAAGAAGATATCCTGCCGTCTGCGACAATATGATGAACCTTGAGAACATTATGCTAAGTATGATATCACTTATATGTGGAATCTAAAAACCTAAACTTATAAAAAGAAAAGTATTTTACCTTGGTGGTTACCAAGGGTATGGGGCGTGGGGAAGATAAGAGTGATGGTGTTTAAGAGTACGAACTTCTAATGAGTAGTAAATAAGCCATAGAGATCTAATGCACAGTATAATGAACACAGACAATAACACTGTACTGCTAATCATGTAATCTGATAAATATCGTTACACTGGCAATCATATTACAATATATAAGTGTATCGGAGTAACATCCTGTACATCTTATACAATGTCACACAAACTAATTCAATAAAAAATTTTTTAATTCAAAAAACAAAACAAATATAGCCAATTACATAATACTTACAAAAGACAAAACTATCTAACATCACTGGATGGAGAAATATATAAAGCAAATGTGAAAAAACAGAGGACTGAATATTAATAACATTCAAATGACTGTTCATTCTCTGCTTTTATTTGTACAATGTTTCTGACAATCAATTTGTATTGACAATCAAATTGCCGTTTGTAAGACGGCAATTTCTAAAACTAAAGAATGTCACAGTACACAAGAAAATGGCATATTAATTTCAGCATTTAATGCATACCTGCATAAATTAATTTTTGACCTGCTACAGGAAAGGCATCTTTACCCTTTTCAGATTCAATCTTCTCTTTCAGTGCTCTTACCTATAGGAAAAAATTTTTTAATTTTTGAAAAAGTCTAAGCAAATGAAAATCCAGAATCTGAACAAATGATGCAAGATAAAAATTTTATATATACTATTAATGACTCCAAAAACTTCAAAGATCATGTCTTTATAAGATTACGTCAAAAAGACCTATTATTAACAACCCATACTACTAGGTATAAGTATAAACTGCTTTACCATCTTTTCCACGTACAGTTTTTTAAAAAAAGACTTTACCAGTTGACTTTATAAGTCTATTCAAAATAAAGGTTTCAAAAGCAGAAAGTTTTGATTCTCACTATAAAGTTTATGGGCTTATTTCTCACAGAGTAAGAAAGTAAAGAAAAGCTCTCTAATCTAAAAGGTCTAAGAAATAAAGTGGTCTTGTCCACAATAATAATAAAAAAAGTTAAATGTGAATGTTAAAAGGCAAATTATTCACTTTAAAAGTGGCTAATGTTTCATTATAATCACCTGAGGGAGCTTTATAAAGACGAATTAAAATATAATTTCTGAGGGTGGGTCTGGACATCAATATTTTTGAAAAGCTTTACAGTTGGTTTCAAAGTTCGGCCAAAGTTGAGAACCACTGTATTACTTCAATGATCTTGAACAAGTAGCTCAGTTTTTCTCAACATCAGTCTCATCTATAAAGAGGGACTGGAATACATGATCTTTATGGTCTTCCATCCCTAAAATTACATGACCACAGGTTCATTATGAAGTAATGATACTTAGAAAAAGAGTGCAATCAACATCTGAAGTAAGGTGGCATAGGAGTAAAAAAAAAAAAAAAAAGGCAAGGAGACATAATGGAACTAAATTTCACTACTTTAAATGACCAAGAATCAAGGGGGAAAATTCCATTTCCTTCAGTTCCCAGAATTCTTCTAAAAATTGTCTGGGGCTTCCCTGGTGGCACAGTGGTTGAGAATCCGCCTGCTGATGCAGGGGACTCAGGTTCGTGCCCCGGTCCGGGAAGATCCCACGTGCCGCGAGCGGCTGGGCCCGTGAGCCATGGCTGCTGAGCCTGCGCGTCCGCCACGGGAGAGGCCACAAGAGTGAGAGGCAAAAAAAAAAAAAAAAAAAAAAAAAAGTCTGAATTGATAGCTCTGAGCTTTAAATGGAAAACTGTCACGATAGGGATACAAAAGGGAGGGTTCCTCCCCAAATCACACTGCTACTATAAGTAGTAGCTGAAATCCAAAACCAGCTCTTCTGACTCCAAGCTTTGGAGCAGAGTATTTTGCAAATGCCACAGAAATCACCCTGCTATACTGATCTTCCTGAAGTGGGCCAGTAGCATCACTGCTATTCTGATATCCCCAAAGTGGAAATCCATCACAAGAATCTCAACCCGCTATATATATGATTAAGAGTGGGAAAGGAGGACAAACAACAACAAAAAAACCCTCTAGTCATTTTACTACTAAATAACATTGCTTCAAAAAATCAAAACTGTGATTAAAGAATACTAAGAACATAACAATGAGAACTCTATATAACAATACTTATATGATGTGGTTAAAAAAGTAATCATAGACTAACACTAAACATGTTTATTATTAAACAAGAAGGAAAATTAATAAACTAAGCACGCAACTCAAATAGAAATAACAAGACACATAACAAAAGAAAAATGCAAATAAAATAAATTAAGAGAAATGGTAGAAAATGGTTCTTGTGCCAACAGAAAAATGGACAAATGACAGGGGCAGGCAATTCACAATTATACACCCAATAAAAAGAAAAGCTCAACATCATTAGTAACCAAAAGCACAAATTTTAATGTCAGACATCATTAATCCAATAGACAGTCATACCGGAAAAGACTGTCTTGAACAATTTTTGGTGTTAAGTGTGAAGAGACACACTCTCAGAATGAGGGTATCAAATGATATAATGTTTTGTGGGCAATATGCCAGGACACCTTGACATTTTGGGGGCAGAGGGTGTGGGTGTGTGTGTGTGGATTCAACGCAGCAAAACCACCTTGGGTCATGTGTCAAAGAAAATACGTGAACTTTTGTAGTATTTGAAGTATATCTCAATAAAGATTAAAAAAAATACCTTGTAGTAAACAATCCTGTTTACAACTGCATCAAAAAAAAAAAAAAAGAAAATAAGTGAACCAGACTTTGGAACCAGGTTCCCTGACCTGTCCAAACTTCTGGCATTGTTCCTTAACCTCAACCCAATGATCTTTCCTACCAATCCACTTAAGTCATCTACTCACAGTCATTCAGGACACAGGCTGAATCTCATCATCCCCAAAATGCTCTTTGAAATGGTTAAGTGCCAATCTCCTATTCCCACCAGCTCTCTCAGTAACTGTTCACTACACCTGGTCTTGCATCTCATTACAACTTTGGTTCCTTGAGCCTCTACTTTCATTCATTCTGATCTTCACTGCAAGCTCTATTCAGCTTAGACAATAATGCCACTGCTTCTATCACTTTCTTCCTAACATCACAGACTTGTTTGCCTTTCTGTTGCTCCTCCCAGGCAAAACTCCACATCTGGACCAGCACAGTTGAATTTATTTGTCAGTATTCAAAATAAAATTTACTTCAACCACTGCGGTGTCATACTCTTCTACCTCACTTAGCTAACACATCTCACCTTTAATGTCTAACCAGCTGCCTATCCACATTTATATCCAGTCTTCTAAATGTTACTGGAGAAAAAGAACACCACCCCCAATCCTTCTGTTCCCCCGTTAGCCCTCTCCGCCCTCCTCCAAGAGGCTGTTTGAAACCTGTACTCTCCTCTAAATCCGATTCCCAACACTCCCCCCCAACCCCCTGCAGATGACCATTTTCTGCTTCAAGGTACAGAAGACACCACAAGAACTCACACCCTCAACTTTCTGCTACCAAACCGACACATGGTTTTTTGCATCCAGATCCACCTAATCTCAATCTTCTTCCCTACTAAGTGAAAGCTATCCCTCTCTTCAAATCTAATTCCTTTCTCCAGTACCTTGCTAGATTCATTATGTTCCTACTCCCCCACCCCGCCGAGTTTTATTTTCAACCTCTCCCTCAAAGCCAGTTCATTTCCATTCACACTTAAACAGACCCAATTCTCTATCATCTTAAAAACACACAAAATCCCCCACCATCAGTCTCCTGTCAGCTACCCTCTCCTCCCCTTAGTCTCAAGTAATTTTCAAAAAATTAACTATACATTGTCTTTACTTACTCATAACCCCACACTTTTTACTCCAGGGTGCAACACAATGCTGATAAACTGAAGCACAGACTTTGTTCTCATTCTGCAGCTTATTTTCTGCAGTAGTGCTACTCCCACAATTCCATCAAGACTGCCCTCACCAATACCACTAAATTCAGCAACATCATCATCAGATACTTCTTAGTCCTTCTCTGTAGTATTACTTGACTTCTCTGCCACATTTGACAGTACTGACTCATCTCTCCTTTTCGCACTGTTTTCCTTTGGCTTCCATACCACCACACTCTTCTGGTTTTCCTCCTATCTCTTTGTTCACTCCTTTTTGAAATCCTCTTCCTTGGCAAGACCTTTAAGTGTTACTTAGGGCTATGCCCAAGACTGCCTTTTCTTCTACATAGACTTCTAGGATAATCCATTTCATCTACTCCTAGTTTTAAGAACCATTCATATGTCATGTGTATCTCTAGCCCAGCTCTCTCCTGACTCTCTACTTGACACCTTCACTGGATGTCCCATAGGCATCTCAACCATAATGTAATTGCTGAAAGATGGTTTCTAGACTACTTTGTCTAAGTCTTCCCTAACTCAATCAAATTGAGCACACTTTAAAACAGCTATAAAGAAAGGCCTTCTTTCTGGATGTTGCAAAGAAGGAAAAGGTAGCAACTCTGCACATGGTTTCTCTTGGAAAGGTTATGTCCAGCAGCCGATGTAGTTTTGACTCCTCTGTGCTGAGCCCCGTGCCAATACTTCCAATAAGTCATCTCAACAGGACGGATCTAAAACTGAGCACTATGATCCCAGTAAATAATCAGGCTTCTCCAAGGCTAACAAACAAGAAGCAGGAACTAAACTTTCATTTTGCTGCTTATTTCACCCTAGATAAAGAATGGGAGTTTATCATTGATTCAACTAGAGACAATGCATGGTTAACACTCAAGAAGTCAAATTTTTTCTAGCCACATACTTCTCTTACGAAATTGTGCATTTTAAAAGAAAAATATACTCAACATCTAATACTAAACATAGTTGACATGGTTTTTATTTTTTCCCCAAAAGGGAGATAATCACTATGAAAAAGTGCCAACACAAAAGCAGATCAGTTATCCTTTTTCACCCCATTCCCTTGTGAGGTATTTGTCTCTTCCTTCTCCTATATTCCTCACATTAAATCATTTATCCAGTGGTTCCAACCTATCATCTAACTGCTTCCCAATGTGAACACTATATTGCATCCCATGGCACTACCCTAGTTCAGGCCAACCACCATTAAAAGTAGTTCTTTCGGGCTTCCCTGGTGGCGCAGTGGTTGAGAGTCCGCCTGCCGATGCAGGGGACCGGGTTCGTGCCCCGGTCCAGGAAGATCCCACATGCCACAGAGCGGCTGGGCCCGTGAGCCATGGCCGTGAGCCATGGCCGCTGAGCCTGTGCGTCCGGAGCCTGTGCTCCGCAACGGGAGAGGCCACAACAGTGAGAGGCCCGCGTACCACCAAAAAAAAAAAATTAGTAAGAGCAAATAAGTTTTGGCAATTAAACCATTAGCAAAAGGAAACAGAGACCTAAAGCCAAATATGTTTACAAAAGAATTTCATAGATTTACGCTATGGGCAAAGCTTTTTCCTCTTCAGTTCCTTGGGTGGTATCCTTCCATTTGAGAAACTGGTGCAGACACCAAGGAGTATTTCCTGAATCTCTTTCACAAAGTCGGTTTCTGCTAATTCTAAAAACAGAATTATGAAGATGTTGGTTGACATCAGTGCAACAGGAAAAATCTCCCCACTGGACCCAAGGAATGAAAAATATGTGGCACAAGAGTTTTGTTTTTTTTTTTTAACTGAAAGAATAACTAAGACTACAGTATTAATAATATGTGGATAAACAGTAAACAAAGGCAACCAATTCTCAAATTAGGGTTATGATCCAAAAGGCTACTTTTTAAAATATAATTTTAAATACAGTATTAATTTCCCCCCACAGAAACTATAGTATTCAGGCTCCTAAACCTACCTATTTATGCCAATTTAATCTCTTCTATTATAAAATATATTCCTAACAGTATGGTTTCAACAATCAAAGCAGACACAGACTTTGAAGATTGAAAAGTAGAAACTCCCAAGTTACTTGTAAATTTTCAAGTTTCTATATAGGCAGAAAATGGATCTAACATACTACAAAGAAGCCACCTACCTCATTCAACCAGAAGTGTGTGGCGGAGAGGGCAGAGGGAGAGACAAATAACAATTTGTATCTACCTGTTGAAGTATCTAGGACCTATTCGTACATATTAGTCATTTGTAGCTGGTCTACTTCCTCTGCTGGAATAGGTATGTAATGTTAAAGGGTTTATAAAGTTCATTCTATTATAAAATTAGCTCTTTGAGACATCACACAAGGAATGTATTTATCCAGACATATAGGGAACAGACATGGTGTCCTTCAGC
>NW_006789251.1:103042-146440 GCF_000442215.2 Lipotes vexillifer
TCAGCAGGATTCACTGTTCTACAGCAGGCTTAAATTTAGCACATTTCTTTCCAAAGGCAACAGAAATTTTATACATTATCTATCAAATAATCTCAATTTCCAAGCTAAAAAAGGCAGAACACTGCTCTCAACACTGAAATTGATTACATCAAGCTAAGAAAATGAGGATATCTCACTTACACAAACCTTGTTCAAAAAGGACAGTGAAAACACTGATCAAAATAACCGTAAACAGGACATGTTAAAAAAGAAATTGCATAGATTTATTTCTGATTTCACAATTCACCAAAATTTTGTCAGATCCATAATCTCACCTGATTTTCAGATCAACTCTACAAGGAAGGCAGGTAAATTATTATTACTCCCATTTTACTCACAAGAAGAGCGATTTAAGTACTACGCTCAAGGGCACAGGGCAACTATAAAGTGGGAGAAAACTCTCCTCTAGTTTAGGAATAGCATGATGTATTTGAAAGAGCAAGATGTTAAAAAAAAAAAAAAAAGCAAACAGACTCAAGAGCTACTCTTAAGTTCTGATGTAAGGAAGAGGGAGAAATGGAGGAGTAGACAAATGTGGAGACAAGGGAGGGTTTTATTAAGACAAGGAAAATGTTTAGATACTCTAGAAATGGAAAAATTGGGCTTCCCTGGTGGCACAGTGGTTGGGAATCTGCCTGCCAATGCAGGGGCACACGGGTTCAAGCCCTGGTCCGGGAGGATCCCACGTGCCGCGGAGCAACTAAGCCCGTGAGCCATAACAGGAAAAGCCACTGCAGTGAGAAGCCCGAGCACCACAGACAAGAGTGGCCCCCTGCTCGCCGCAGATAGGGAAAGCCCGCGCAGAGCAGCGAAGACCCAATGCAGAAATAAATAAATAAATAAATAAAATAAATTTAGAAATGGAAAAATCAATGATGTAGAAAAGGAGAACTGATGGAGTGATGTCCTTCATAAACGACAAGAGTTTAGGATGCTGTGGTAAAGTGTGGGGGGGTGGGAATTGGCCTTAGATAGCACCATCCACAATACATAGCTATCTCCACAATAAAAGGAGGCTAGCAGGTAGGGAGTTCCAGTAGGATCTTGTAAAAGTTCTGTCCCGACTGTTTCTATATTTTCAATAAAACCTAAAATCTAGGGTCACTGATTGAAAATAAAGAGAGAGGATGATATGAAATCTGCCTATGACAGTGGAAAAGTGAATGGTGAAATGTATGACTGTCACTACAAGGGCCTGGTTACGATTATTGTCCAGGAATTTAAGTGAGACAAGTCAAGGTGCCTATGTGTTCGCCTTCTAGCTGCACAGGTGCAAGCACAAACACAGACTTGAATTTAATCATATTTGGAGTATTTCAAACAAGAATAATGGAGTGAGAGTGGGACCATGTTGTTAAGCACTGTCACTAAGCACTCTGTGTATCATCTCAAACTCACATAACTCATATAACAAAACAATCCTGGGAGGTTAGTACTTCCATGGCTGTATTCTCTTTTTACAGATGAGGAAACAGGCACAAAATCGGGTAACTTGCCAAAGGTCACATCACACAGCAAGTACTAAGGCCAGGATTGAAACTTAGGCAGTCTGGCTCAAGAGACATGCTATACCTGACTCTTGCAAGGGAGTGATTATAGTCACTGACTTTATCTTAGCTGGGCAAAAGTGGAAGCAATAACACGAGGGGAGGGCCAGTGAAAAGGAGTATGGATCCAATAGACTGTAAGTCTCATTAGCATTGGAATCAGAGGGAAGTTAAAGTGGGATACTAAAAACTGATTACTGTGGATAGGGGGAACAGCTACAGTTACTGGTTGTGATAAGAGCTAGTTACCAGTCATGAGTCTGAATAACTGAGGTAGAGTAGAAGGAAAGATCACTGGATGAGCAATTAAGGAACAGAAGGTCAGAGTATGGGCAAGAACATCATTCACAGACAGTGAAACTACCAAGGCCATTGCTGTATGACCCCAGGCAAGTTACCAATCATGCTGGTCTCCATTTCTTCTTTTTAAAACATACACTATTACATATTTTCCACAATTCTGGTGTGTGTGTGTTTTTTTTAAACGATGCCTACCATAGGCTGTGACGCTCAGAATTATTGTGATCATTTTCACATGTTTCCCATTCATTCCTCAATCCAATAAATTCTGGCCCTAACACTCCATGGAGACTACTCATTAGGGTCACTAATGACCTCCAAGTTGCCAAAACCAAAAGTCATGCTTCTTGTTTTTATCTTACTTCTGATTTCTCAAGCAATAGATACACCTGACCTTTTCCTCCTCTTTGAAACTTTTTTCTTCTCTTGGATTCTTCCTACCTCAAAGGTTGCTCCTTAACTGACCTCTTCAGTATTCAATCTCCACATGTTAGAGCATCCCAGGCTTCAGCCCTAAACCCCATCCCACTACATTCTCCCCAGGGTTCCTCAATTCCAGTAGCAGAGAAGTTAATTACACATAAGGGATAATCTAGGCACTTGGACTCAATTTTGCAAGGAATGGGCACTGAAAAAGACTGCGGCAAGATGATCTCATCCAGTCCAATGGATTGAGGTCAAACATATATGCTGCTTATTGTCATGTCTCTAATTCCAAACTCCCCTTTGGGACGGAAATTCATAGCAAATCTCCTTGTCATTTCCACCTGAATGTTTAATAGGCATCTTAAACTTAAGTCTTGAGTTTCCACCCCAACCCCTAAACCTGCCCCTCTCCCATCCCTCCACATCTCAGGAAAGAACACAAGTATTCACACAAGTTATACAACCAAAACCTACGTTTAATCTTTGATTTCTCAATTTTCCCCACTCCAACGCATCAAAAAATTCTCTCAACTCTATCCTCCCCATCATATCTCAAATCCCTCCACCTCTCTTTGTATCTCCACTCCTACTTCCCTGGTCAAAGCCTTGACCCCTTAAGACTGTTTGTTGCGCAAGCCTTCTAAATGGTCTTCCTACTATCTATTCTCCATACAGCAAAGTAACCTTTTCAAATCATAAAAGAAATAATTTTTCTCCTCTGCTTAAAAGCCCCCAAAGGCCTCCTATTTTACACTGAAAACCTTCACTTTATTACAAAGCCCTACAGGCCCTGGCCCCTTGCCTAACTCTAATCCCTTACCTCTCTTCTCCTTTAACTACTAGATCAACAATACAGTCCTTTTTTGATTCCCAAAACACACTCTTAAAGGTCTTTCCCAACAGAAAACACTCTCCCCATCTCTGAGTGCTTACTATTCAGATCTCAGTTTAAATGTCACCTTATTTAGAAAGGCCTTCTGTGACCAATTTAAAAGTAGCCACCCAGTCATACACTATCAAATTACCTCACCCTATTTCAATTCTCTACATAACTCTTACCACTATCTGTTTTTTAAAATTTGCTTTCGACTAATTTATTCCACTATAATGTACACACCATGACAGCAAGACCTGATATTTTTAGTAAGTATTCAACAAACATTAAATAAATCAACATGCAAACATTGAGGGATCACTGACTTGGCAATTCACCAAAAAATGTATTTAATTCATTCAAAAGATCTTTATTAAATGCCTACTGTGTGCCAAGTATAGAAAGAGCAAAGGTCTGATACAAATCATACCAGGTTTCCCAGGTACTACAGTATTTTGTTTTACCCATACGCCAAGAAACGTTAGTTTTACCTCTGTGATACAGTGTTTTAATATGTTTACTACTTAATGTTTTAATAATCTAGGGAACTTCCATAATAAGGTACTATCTTCAGCACAACTCTGTTAAAATACAATAAGCCACAATGGGAACAATTTGCTAATAAATGATGGCTAGTAAATCCCATGTGTAAGACTAGTACTCCAGTAGTATTTTATAGTATAATCACCATTACACAAATATACCACAAAGTGAGGTTAATTCTTTGCAGATTACTGCATAGCATATTAGATATACTGTCTATAGAAATTAAAACTACTGTATCTTCACAATTCTCTTACCAAAAACTTCCAATGTATACACATAACTTTGATGTCACTTATATAATACAATCATATTTCAGCTTATGCATTTAAAGTCTCACCTGAAACTTACTGTTGGTTTTTTTTCCCCAGTTATTCTATGAGATGAATTATTATTATAATAATAAAATCACTGTTTTGTAATGGTTAACACTAAAGGCAGTGCATGGTAATGGTCAAGTAAATGGTACAAAATGGCAAATGAATGTTAAAGTTTCACTTGTTAAAAAAAAGGCAGGGGAGGACTTTCAACATTCAAACACTAGAGCAAATACAAACACCTTAAAAACAAATCCTCTTGCTTTTTCTACTTTGTGCATCTACTCTATAGCCACTGACGGAGCTAAGAGTATGTCAACATGGCTCCCAAGAAGACCCAGACCATGTCCCCCACGTCCCTGTACTCCTCCAGTTCTGCCAGTCAAAGCTCACTGAACATTTGCTTGTTGAGCAAATGATTCACTCCCATGATTCCTCTTATCTCTCAGTCCTTTCACTCATTTTCGCTCCTGCTCATCTCAAGCTCACAAGTTTCTATACCGGCCACCTCAAGTTACTTAAGTTCCTTAAGGTTTTTTAGTTCCTTCTAGGTAAAAATAAAACCTTTGAGCGGCCAAAACAGAGGTCTTAGAGACCAAAATCTGTTCATTTTATGTGAATCTCCCTAGAGGTCTCAGTAAAATCCTATTTTTTCCCCTTTATTTTAGATCTATTTCTAATATCCTTGGTTATCTAGTTTTCACAAATTACAAACAGGACACTTACAGTCTCCCTCTATTTATATGTAATTTTCATTGCTTCTTTTCTTACTGGAATTTTCTCAAATACTGTATCAAAAATAAATATTTAATTAAAAATCACTATAAAGATGGAATTAAAATAGTTCTAACCTTCTCCCCATTTTTTAAATTTAAGTCCATTAAAGTAAAAACCCACAAGTCATTTTAATGTAAATGTTCCAGTATATCCAGATTAAGTGTTTTCATTTCTTGTCCCAGCCTAACAATGTTAGCTTTTATATTTACATAAACAGCAACAAAATTATATTTGGACAAATAGCAACAAAAAGCTAAAGAAGCAACTCTCTGTAACAACTGAGCTTTCTGGAAATATACCTCTAGAAGTATGTTTCATATAACTTAAATCCCCTTGGAAATAAACTGGAAAACAGCAAGTACGGTTAAGAATCTATACAAATACAATATTGGCTCTAAGATAAAAGAATGCATAAAATGCCTAAAGAGCTATACAAACTTTATAGAACATAAATAATTCAGTGGAGCTGTAGAAAGTCACTGCATAACTTCAATAAATCCACAGATATTTACCAAAAAAAAAAAATCCTTTAGGTTTCAATAATCTTGGAATTAATTGTGAATATAAGCTGGTAAAGTTCCTGCAGCACCAACACGTGTCACTACAAAAATCCAAAGTCAATAACGTTTTATGAAAAGTTTTGTCTGAAAACATTAAACAGCTGCATTAACTTTCATCCTTTAACTTCTAAGTATACACCAAGCAGTAAAGGAATACTCAGGAAGAATATGATTTTTGTTAGTAACAGCAATCCACAGGGTGTTGTCAATTACTTCTGAGAACACTGAATTTCTCATCTAAAATTGCTATCTTCTGCACTTTTAAGAATTTACTACACAGCATATTTACACATATAATTAAATATCTTGAACTAAAATCATTTAGTACCACAATTCCAAAAAGGTTGGGAACTACTTTTTTAAAATAATTAAAGGTGTAGAAAACTTTAGATTAAATGATATAGGTAAAACATAACACTATACTCTCACTCAAAGGTACGGAGTGATTAATAATCGATTCCCTTTACTGACCACCAATTAAATAATATTTAATCTTCACATCTTTGCAAAACAGGCACATAGCAAATAAGTTACAGCCACACATGGGAGCTCAGGATTATTTAATTAACTAACACTAAGGCCCCAGATCTCCACCAAAGTTGAATCACCTATTTTTAAAAATATAGATGGGCTGAAAGTTGCTGCTTTAAGTACTGCCTTATGACAACCTCAATGGTGTACAGCATCACAATTCCAGAACACAAGCAAGTTTACACTGAATGGCATTTTTAGATCTTGGCAAAAAGTTGTACTGATTTCAACACAGTGCCTTTTTGCACTCACAAATACACAGGATGACATGAGAATTTAACACGTGAACTTCTGAGGTGTTCAAGAGTTTACAGAAGAGATTCAAAGTTTTTATTTTCTTCTTTTCTCCCCTGAAGGCTATTATTTGGGGGTTGGGTGCAGAGTTCCGACTCCTACAACTTCAAGACTTCTAACACAGGGAACTCATTAATCTGGAGTTAAGTTTGAGCCTGGATTTGAAGGGCTCTAACCCAACAAACTTCACCACCAAAGAGGGCTCAAAGGGCAATCTACACATGGGTGTGGGTTGGGTGGCGGGAGAACTGCAGCGAAACGATTCAAGATATAGGCAAATAAAAGGGTCACCAATTCTGCGGCGAGGGGGCAAAGAATGCATTTTCACAACCCCTCACCACTCGCCTCTCACTGTGCAGCAGACGGAATCTGATACTTTTTATTTAAGGCTCATTATCTCCAGTTTGCGCTTCCTAGACCTCAGCGCCTAACCAGGTCCACTCAGGGACAGTGGTGACGCCGACATCTCCCTCCCCCACCCGTGCACCCACCATCGGGGAGCCCGGCTAGACCGCCGAGGCAGCCCTGACCTCCCCTCCCCCTCTGGCCCCTCCGCCGAGAGCGCCCAGGCCGAGGCCTCCCGTGCCCAGCGGGCGTGTACTCCACGCCATCTGCCACCAGGGCTCCGGTGTCCGAACACTGCTTCCCCTTACTCCTGCCACAAAACCCACAGCCAACTCTGAAGGTCCGGTGGGCCGCTTGCCGCCGGGCCCCCGGGCCCTGCCCGCACTCGGAGCCCGCAGGCCTCATCCAGCGCCCGGGGCCCAAGACCCCGCTCGCCGGGCCCTCTAGGGTGTACCGGAGGTCTCCCCGCTCGGGCGCGCCGCCGGGCCCCTCTAGAAGCTGAGGCCGGGGCCCCACACACGGCCCCGCCGCACCGCCCCAAGCCCAGGCCCGGCGGGCGCCTCGCGCGCCTCCCCTGTCCGGTCCCGGGCTCCGCGCTCCCGCCGCACTCACCGTCTCGTCTGGGTCGATGTCGATCTTGAAGGTCTGCTGCTGTAGGGTCTTCAGGGTGACCAGCATGGTGCCGCCGCGCAGCTCCGCTGCCGGGCCTGCTCCGGGTGCTGGCCGCTGGGCGGGGTCTGTGGCCTGGCGGGGCCCCGGGGTCGCCCGCGCTCCTCGCGCACTAGGGAGGAAAGTGGTGGGGGTGGGGGCTTGTCACATTCGCCTTGCAGAGCGGCCTCTCCCCGAGCCCTGGCCCCGGGCCGCGCCGCTGCCTCCGCGACTGCGGCCTTCCTCGCGAGCACGGGCCACCGTGCTTGTGCTTCCTCACGCGCCCGGCGCCAGCCACTGAGTCTGCAGGAAGCGCCAGGGACTCTGCGAGATCAGCAGAGAATCCGCTACCTCACCACAGGATGGTGGCCGCCATCATCGTGACTCGCCGAGACGCACCCCCTCCCCCACCCGAAAAACCTGGGGGATGGGGTCGGGCTGGCTGAACGCGCAGGCGTAGGGTGCGGCGAGCCTGTGCGCAGGCGCAGCCAAGAACTCCGCCCCGGAACTGGGGCGGGGCGGCGCGGATTACCGTTTTGGAATGTCGGCGGCCTGGATTGCGCGTGCGCAGGCGCAGTCAGTGGGCGTCTCGGGGTTCTCGGGGCTTCCATGGAGAGTCTGCGGCTGGGGCGTTCTCCAGCCCGCCGCTGCTCGGCCTACGTCCAGACTCCGCCCACGCCCAGGCTCCGCCCTGTTGTCTGAGTTGCGCAATCCATAGCCTGGGAAGCGCTACGTGGAGACCGGACTGAGTGGAAGCGGAGCCCTGGAGCTGGGGAACTAGAGGGCGGTAGGTCGGGGCGGGGTTTAAGTGAAAGGATCATGACAGCCACAGTAGTGGGCCGGCGCTTGCAGGGCGCTTGCTGTGTGGCTGAGTCCTTGTGCTGGCGACTGATTCTTTTATTCTGAGAGCACTGACTCCAGCGCTAGACTGCCTTGATGGGCCTTGAGCCTAAATACAAGGTCAAGTTATATCACTCCCCCGGGCAGAACTATCCAGTGGTTCCTCATCTCACCAAGAGTAAAAGTCAAAGTTCTTAGAACTGGATACACAGCCCCTTCCTTTCATATCTTACTCTCACGGCTGGCCCTAGGCGTTGTTGGTGGATGTTAGACAAACGCTCTCACCTGAGAGCCTACCTTCGCCCTTGCTGTTTCCGCTCCGAGTTCTAGTTTCCCTAGCTACCTGGGTGGCTCGCTGTCTCACCTCCTTCAAATCTTTGCTCACATGTCGCCTTCTCAGAGAGGTCTACCCTGGATACCCGACTTAAAACAGCAACTTTCCTAGCTCCATTACCCTGGTGTTTTTCCTATAGCATTTATCATCTTCCAATTGCCATATAATGTACATATTTATTAGTTTTATCATCTTTCTCCTTTCAGTAAATCACAGACAAGCTGCACAAAGGCAAGGACTTTGTTGTATCTCCTGATATACCCCTAGCACGAAGAAACATGTAATGCAGGCACAGTAAATATTTGTGAATGCGTAAATATGCTTCCGGTTTCTCATCAGTAAGATGGGGATAATAATAGCATTCAACTTCATTGATTATTGGAGGGGGGTGTTGAATAATGTATGTAAAATCTTAGTACCAGAAACATAGTAAGCACTCCCTAAGTAGATAGCTATTTGTAGTATGCCTATTTACAGATAAGAAAACTGAAGTATAGAGATGATGAGTAATGTACCTGGAGTCACCCACCTGGTAAGTGGCAGGTCCAGAATTTGAACCCAAGCAGAATGACTCCAGAGCCTGTGTTCCTAGATGCCTGACTATCCTGCCTCTTAATAGGGTTTGACTTAAAGTAGTTCAAGTATAAAGTTACAGTTAGGTCACTAGCTGTGTGACTAATTGCAAATTACCTCTCTGGACCAGCATCCTCACTGATAAAATGTCACTGCTTGGTTTTCTGTGGATATAATGCTTCCACGGAACTTTGCTGACCAGCCTCCCTCTCCACTAACCTGGTGTTGCCCCATTCACAGCACATATCTCCCTGTATTGTAATTCAGTATCTAACCTTCCGCCCTCTGTATTCCTGTATATCTACTGCTAGTCACCAGGTGATCTTATCCTGCCCCTTGTTTTGAAATACCTCCAGCCTAGACCTCTCCCCTTAGCTATAGATAGAGTTAGCCAATTGCCTACACAATATCTTCACTTGAAATATAGTAAGCCTCTGAAACTTACCATGGCCAAACAGAACCATTGATTCCCTCTGGACCTCCCCTCCCTCTGAAACCTGCTCCTCTCCCAGTTTTCCCCCATCTTCGTTCATGGCACCACCATCTACCCAGGTGCTCAGACCAAAAATCTAGTCATCATCCCTGATAACTCTCTTCCCTCTCTTCCTCCCCCGACCCCGCCCCTGCCAACCACCACACCTAATCCATTATCAAGTCCTATCAACTTTATTCTCCAAGTTATATCCCCGATTCAGCCATTTCTCCCAATTCTACTTCTACAACCCTAGGCTAGTGCATCAGTATCTTTCCCCTGCATCCCAACTGGTCTCTCCACTTCTCTTTTTTCAACCTCCCCAGCAGAGTGGTCTTTTTCAAATATAAATCATGTCACATCTACTCTTAATACCTAATTATACTTAAGAATAAAATTCAAACTCTTTACCTGGCCTTGGGGAGCTCACATGATCTGACACTTGCCAAACCCTCTGGCCTCATCTCCTTCCTTCTCTCTCCCTCTCATTCACTGTCATCCCTCGAACAGGCCAAGCTGGTTCTCGTCTGTGGGCCTTTGCAGCTGAGGTCACTTCAGCCTGAAACTCTTCCCAGATCTTTAATTGAGTATCTGCTTTTCGTCATTCAGGGTCCAAGTCATAATTTACTTCCTCACAGAGGACTTCTTCAATAACTTTAATAATATATAACAAACATATATTAACCCTTTAGGCAAGGCACCATTTAAGGCACTTTCCATGGATAATCTCATCTGAGCCCCACCAAACTCCATGTGATAGTACAACAGCACCCTGGCTTAAAGTTTTTCATGGCTCTACCTGAAATTATTACTTTTTATTTGCTTGGCTAAATAGTACAGGTTGGACAGCCTGTATGCCTCCTCGTTTGATGTCGGTGCATTTGCCAAGAGTCCCACCGTTCACATGACAGATGATAGGACCCCCTCCAACCCCCCAACGCAAAGGCCACCAAGATGAGGGTGCTTGCGAGCAAGGCCTTGTAGGATAGGCCTTGGGCTTCTTCAAGAGCTATTGGGCCAAGATAAAAAGAGGGGAGGGAGTCATTGATTCCAAATACTTGGTAACAAGCCAGGGAATTTTGCTTGCATTTTTGGAAATCAGTCAAGTGATTTCAGGGGAGAAGATGAGCAAGCAGAGATGCAGCAGCTGCTGACTTAGAAAATACCAGGGTAAAAATGCCACACTCCAAGCCATTCACTCATCAAATAGTTCTTGAGACTCTCTCCATGCCAGGAACTGTTCTAGGTGCTGAGGATACAACAAGAAACGAAGTCCCTGCCCTCATGGAGTTTGTATTCTAGTGGGATAGTAGATAAACATAATAAACTAAAAATCAAAGTTATCAATATTTATAGTATGTGGGGTACTGATAAGTGATTTTAAAAAAAAAAAAACAAAACATGAAGAAAATCAATAGTACAGAGCCGAAATAGTATTGCTATAGCGAACGTGCCAGATATTTTTCATTCCCCTCCCCCATCTTCTTACCTGTTTTTCACCCAGCAATTGGCCCCAAGAGGGCTGCCCTGTGTGGGCTACCACAGTTGGCTTCCTGGGGAGTCCCAGCAGGAGACAGGACTAAGGGAGAAGAATGAAGTTAGGCCATGTATTCCTCTTTGTGGTTGGCAATGCTCTTGATACAAGGTCATTACTTCTGTATCCTGAACTTCCAGGTGACTCTCTCCTTCCAGATTCTGGTACCTGCTCCCCACCTTGCCCCTTCATGCCTGGAGGGCCCCTACTTCTCACTCCAGGGTGCTGTACTGTCCTTGTAGTGTCCCTATATGCTTCCCTACATGATTGTGAAGAGGCCCTTTAATTGAATCTCCATGAACTGAGTGGCTTAAAACAATCGAAACTTATTGTCTCACAGTTCTGGGGGCTAGAAGTCCAAAATTAAGGTGTTGGTAGGGCAGTGCTCTCTCTGACACCTGTCACAGTGAGTTCTTTGTTGCCTCTTCCTAGCTTCTGGTGGTTTGCTGGCAATCATTGGCATCCTTTGGCTTGCTGCATCACCTCAGCCTCTGTCTCCATCGTCACGTGATGTTCAACTCTTGTATGTCTGTCCCTGTGTGTCTCTTCTTATAAGGACACCAGTAGAATAGGAAAAACTCTATTGTTTCTCCTCTACTCACCGCTCAATTACTACTCTTAATATTTACTTCCGGTCACCAAATGTGTGGGCTTTTTTCCCACACCAAGTAATTCCCCAGACACCAGCTGGGTGTCCTGCCGTTCAGTTCAGTTCTGACACTACCTGGAGTTAGCACCTGATCACACAAGTTAAGGGCTCAGTCCCACCAGACTGCCCCCACTTCAGATGCCAATTGCAAGTCCCAACTTGTCACCTGTACTTCAGACTGAGCAGCTATAAACTGGGATTTCCACGACCCCCTCCTTGGGTTTGATCATTTGCTAGAACAGTTCACAGAGCTCAGGGAAACATGTTTACTAGCTTATTATATGATAAAGGATATGATAAAGGATACTGATGACCAACCAGATGAAAAGATATATAGGGCGAGATCTGGAAGGGTCTCAAGTGCAGGAGCTTGTGTCCCTGTGGAGTTGGGGTGCCCCACCCTCCCGGCACGTGGATACATTCACCAACCCGGAAGCTTTCCAAAATCTGTACTTTGGGGATTTTTATGGAGGCTTCCTCACGCAGGGGTGATCAATTATTTACCTCAATTTCCAGCCTCTCTCTCTTCTCTGAAGAATGGGGGGTTGGGCTGAAAGTTACAACCTTCTAATCATGGCTTAGTCTCTCTGGTGACCAGCCCCCATCCAGGAGCCCACCAAGAGTCCCCTCATTACAGCAAAAGACATTCCTATTACTCAGGAAATTCCAAGGGGTTAGGAGCTCTGTGTCAGATACTGCTATCACTCAGGAAATTATAAGAGTTTTGGAGAGCCCTGTGTCAGGAACCAAGGTCAAAGACCAAATATTAGCAAGAACCAGGGGCAGAGACCAATAGGTATATTTCTTATTATTTCATACCAGTCATATTGGATTAAGGACCCACCCTACTCCAGTATGACTTAATTTAACTAATTAAGGTAAATCTTTTGGAGGGGCACAGTTCAATCTAACAATACCTCATTTGAATGTGGTATATTTTTTCTGCTGAGACTCTGCCTGATATATGGGTTAATCAAGGAAAGTCTTCCTGATAGTTGATATTAGAGTAGAGAGAAGTGAGGAAGGGAGACATTCAGCTGCTGAGTAGAATTAGAGGGGACTAAGTAGAGGGAACAACAATAATAGCCATAAATGTTCACACTCACATAGCATTTGTTACATGCAGATGCAAGGCCATGAGGTAGAAGCATCCTTGACATATTGGAGAAATACCCAGGATGTCGGGTGAAGGAGCTGGGACAGCTGTGGGGAGAGAGTAGCTGGTGGCATTAGAGGTGTAAAGGAAGTGGGGCAGTGAGCACAAAGCCACTGTAAAGGCTTTGGCTTTTATTCGGAGTAACTTGGAAAGTCATTAGAAATTTTAAGGTGGAGAAGTGACAGGATCTGACTTAGGTTTTAAAAGGATTACTCTGATTGCTGCCTGGAGAACTTCTTGGTGTGGGCTGGGGGGGACAGCAAGGATGTACGCAAAGAGACCAGTTAGCAGGTTATTGCAGTAATCCATAAGAGACTGGTGACTTGTGTTAGTGTGGAAACTTTACAAGTGCTAAGAAGTAGCTGGATTCTCAATTTATTGAAAATAGAGTTTACAGGTTTTGCTGATGGGGTTGATGCGGGGTGTGAGAGAAAGAGGCTCACTACACATGAGTTTCACATTAGGAAACTTCCTTGGAATTCTCCGGTCCTCCTGACTCAAGAGTGTCTGTCCTGACTGACGGTGTTCTGTATGGCACCACCCTATCCAGCAGATATTCTCTGAGCATCTACTCTGTGCCAGGTATTGTGTTGGATATACAGTAATGGATAAAGACTGATTAGGGATCCTATTCAAAAAAATAGCAGTGTTTGACTTAAGCCCTTCCAAAGGCAAGGCGCATGGCTCCCACCTCTATTGGTTATAAAAGCTATTGGTGATTTATGATGTAAGCTTTATGTTAATAGAACCTCTTTCCAAGTTCTAGATGTTTATAGAGTGGTGCAAATATTTCCTTATTGTAATTAAAGTTTTCAACTCTTTATTAAAAGTATTTCTTTTTGCAATTAAATATACTTTTAAAAACAATTTCAGCCCATAACAATTGAGCTTTGAAAATTTCTTCTGTCTTCTAGCTCTGCCTTCCTTCCTCATTTTCCACCCTGCCTCCCCCACCCCAAGTTTCTCAGCCCTGTGAGTCGCATTCATTGTTCAGTCACTAGGTCAGTTCAGACACTGAAATGGAGTTAGGAGTACAAGAAGTTTTTTTGGTGGATATCAACTGTGAAGAATACAAGGGAGGAAGCAGAATGCTTCAGAGCACAATGCTGATACGTTTGCTGTGAAAGGAAAGAGATAAGGAAACATTGGGTAGAGAAAGACTCAGATTATGATGTAGATCTGACAAAGTATTAGCCAACCCAACGGGAGTAAATGGTGTGAAGATTACCTGGTAGAGCAGTCACTCTTTGGATGAAATTGCCAGACTCTGGTATCCCTGCCATGTTCAGTGGCTAGAGGCTGCCCAGGAAGAGCTGTCAGCTAACTGTACTCCTCATAGCTAAGTTCTCACAGGTAATTTTTTCTTGAAGGGCTATCCAGGCAGTGCACTTTTTTGGCTGAAATAGGCATCTGCTTGCACCATGTAAACCCGCTTCTCCGTACACACTCAGGAAACAGCTGTTCCAGGGGCCCATTGAGCCTCTCTTACTAAAGGGAAACCTAAATGAAGTAGGAGAGTGGGACAAACACCACACTGCATACTGGCAGCTGGTCTCGGGGCCGCTACTGGTACTCATCATTTCCCTCCTCCACTATCCATCCTAAATTCCCCTTGTTCTCGTCAGTTACCTCTGCTGGTCTTGGTGCATTGCCTAGTGGTGTGACCCAAACCCTTATTCCTGAAGAGGATGAGCCTTTGGTGTTTCCACTCTTCTCAGGCCTGGGTTGCTGTACTTGTCCACTCATAGTCGCAACTGGGCAAGGGAGTAGCAAGAGGCATCCAAGTCAATTCCACATATATTCCTTCTTGTTCTGAGTATAAGGTGGTCCTACCTTCTCTCGCTGATAAGGATCAATTGCCCCTCGCAAGTTGATGACTCTTCTTGCTTTTTGGTCCCTTAATATAAGCAACAAAGCTTGTAGTTCAGTGGGACCATTGCTGTGTCCCCTGGCAAAGTACTCCCCCTTTGAGGACCAAGACTTCTAACACCACAGGTCCCGGAGTTGTGGGGACAGAAAAATCCTCAGTAGGTCACTGGGAGTGGTAAATGAGACCATTCTGCTTCCCTGCCTTCATTCCTGGACCCAATTAGTCTTCCTGCTGGGGACACAGTGCCCTAGACTCTAGAGCCTAGAGGGTACTTTTATTCAGTTTGTAGATTG
Source organism: Lipotes vexillifer (assembly GCF_000442215.2). Lineage (NCBI taxonomy): Eukaryota > Metazoa > Chordata > Mammalia > Artiodactyla > Lipotidae > Lipotes > Lipotes vexillifer. The sequence continues at coordinate 117,965 of NW_006789251.1, forward strand.
CACCCTGGAGAATGAGATCCTGTTCTTACACAATATTGCCCCTGAGATGGTGCTTCATCTGCACCATCAGCAGATTGTTCTGTCACTCTCTCAGGCTGGCGCTTCTGGGGAGGGTGGTATGTGATAAGACCAACATGTCCCATGACCATGGGACCACTCCCAAACCTCCTTCACTGTAAAGTGGGTCTCCTGGTTGGATGCTGTGATAGGTAGGGTTCTGGTCTATGGATCAGGCACTCTGTAAACTCCTGTAGAGTGGTATAGGCTGAAGCTCTGCTGACAGGAAATGTAAACCTGTACTCAGAATAAGTGTCTATTCCTGTGAGAATAAATTGCTTGGCCTTCCAGCATGCATAGGGCCCAATGAAGTCAACTTGTCACCAAGGGACCAGTTGGTCCCTCAGAGAATAGTACCACATTGGGAATTCGGCAGGTTGGACCTTCAGAGGTGATGGTGGCTAGATTAGCCTTACCAAGAGTTCATGCCAAGAGGCCATGCATAGTCTCCATCTCTGCCACCATGGTCACTCCACTCATCATGTTTCTACTCTTGCTTCCTATAGTCTATTCTAGATACAATAGCCGTATTCTTTTAAAACATGGATCTGTTCACTCATGCTTAAAACCCTACCCTGGCTACCCACTTCAATCAGTAAAATCCCAAATCTTTACATTGCCCCCTCCCCCATCCTCTTCTTTACTTTGCTGACGTCATCAGCTACACAGGTTCAATCTGCTCCAGCCGCACTGGCCTCCTTGCTGTCCCTTGAGTTGAACAGGTCCACTCCTACCTGATCTTTTGTTCTCTCTTCCTGAAATACTCTTCTACAGATATCGGCCCTCTCCTTCACCTTCTCCAACCCTTGCTCAAATTTCACCTTCTCAACGAAACCTGCTCTAACCCCTTAATCACCCTATGTAATATGACCAAATGCCCATTTCCCAGTCCAGCACTCCCTACACCCCTTACCCTGTTTCCTCCTCTTTTAACACAGTGCATTATTTATTTATTATGTTCCTTCTTTAGTGTTAGTCTCCCCTGCTAGAACACAGGGATCTTTGTCTATTTTACTTACATTCTTTAAGCACCAGGAAGAGTGCCTGAAACAGAAAGAACTAAGCAATGAAAGGAAAATTTAGCCACCCAGCAAAAAAAAGCAAAGTAAAACAAGGTGATATTGTTACATGTTAAAATGAACATTTAAGGCTTAATAACCTCCAATAATATCAAAAAGTATATGGGAAAAATGTTTTTCATAGTTTGCTGGTGATTTTACTATTTGTTACAACCTTTTGGAAAGCCACTTAGCATACAGGTGGTTCTTAACTTCTGGAATTTCAACTCTTGTACACACTACATGAAACCTCTGAAACTACTTTTCTCAGCTTAGCTATCTAACTATGATTTGAAAAGTTGAGACAATGGTGCAGTCAGCTAGCCACTGGGGCGAAGGCTTAGCATTCACGTGTTTTATGTTTAAACAGTATCATTTATGCAACCGAACATTCTTTTTTTTTGAATTTTATTTTATTAATTTTTTTTATACAGCAGGTTCTTATTAGTTATCTATTTTATACGTATTAGTGTGTATACATCAATCCCAATCTCCCAGTTCATCCCACCACTATGCCCCGCACCCCCGCTTTCCTCCCTTGGTGTCCATACATTTGTTCTCTACATCTGTGCCTCTATTTCTGCCTTGCAAACCGGTTCATCTGTACCATTTTTCTAGATTCCACATATATGTGTTAATAAACAATATTTGCTTTTCCCTTTCTGACTTACTTCACTCTGTATAACAGTCTAGGTCTATCCACATCTCTACAAATGACCCAATTTCTTTCCCTTTTATGGCTGAGTAATATTCCATTGTATATATGTACCACATCTTCTTTATCCACTCGTCTGTCAGTGGACATTTAGGTTGCTTCCATGACCTGACTATTGTAAATAGTGCTGCAGTGAACATTGGGGTGCATGTGTCTTTTTGAATTATGGTTTTCTCTGGGGATATGCCCAGTAGTGGGATTGCTGGGCCATATGGTAATTCTACTTTTAGTTTTTTTTTTTTTTTGCAGCACGCGGGCCTCTCACTGTTGTGGCCTCTCCCGTTGCAGAGCACAGGCTCCGGACGCGCAGGCTCAGCGGCCATGGCTCACGGGCCCAGCCGCTCCGCGGCACGTGGGATCTTCCCGGACCGGGGCACGAACCCGTGTCCCCTGCATCGGCAGGCGGACTCTCAACAACTGCGCCACCAGGGAAGCCCTACTTTTAGTTTTTTAAGGAACCTCCAAATGGTTCTCCATAGTGGCTGTATCAATTTACATTCCCACCAACAGTGCAAGAGGGTTCCCTTTTCTCCACACCCTCTCTAGCATTTGTTGCTTGTAGATTTTCTGATGATGCCCATTCTAACTGGTGTGAGGTGATACCTCATTGTAGTTTTCATTTGCATTTCGCTAATAATTAGTGATGTTGAGCAGCTTTTCATGTGCCTCTTGGCCATCTGTATGTCTTCTTTGGAGAAATGTCTATTTATGTCTTCTGCCCATTTTTGGATTGGGTTGTTTGTTTTTTTGTTATTGAGCTGCATGAGCTGTTTGTGTATTTTGGAGATTAATCCCTTGTCAGTTGCTTCATTTGCAAATATTTTCTCCCATTCTGAGGGTTGTCTTTTCATCTTGTTTATGGTTTCCTTTGCTGTGCAAAAACTTTTAAGTTTCATTGGGTCCCATTTGTTTATTTTATTTTCATTATTCTAGGAGGTGGGTCAAAAAAGACCTTGCTGCGATTTATGTCAACGAGTGTTCTGCCTATGTTTTCCTCTACGGGTTTTATAGTGTCTGGCCTTACATTTAGGTCTTTAATCCATTTTCAGTTTATTTTTGTGTATGGTGTTAGAGAGTGCTCTAATTTCATTCTTTTACATGTAGCTGTCCAGTTTTCCCAGCACCACTTATTGAAGAGGCTGTCTTTTCTCCATTGTATATCCTTGCCTCCTTTGTCGTAGATTAGTTGACCACAGGTGTGTGGGTTTATCTCTGGGCTTTCTGTCCTTTCCCATGGATCTATATTTCTGTTTTTGTGCCATTACCATATTGTCTTGATTACTGTAGATTTGTAGTATAGTCTAAAGTCAGGGAGTCTGATTTCTCCAGGTCCATTTTTTATCCCTCAAGATTGCTTTGGCTCTTCGGGGTCTTTTGTGTCTCCATACAAATTTTCAGATTTTTTGTTCTAGTTCTGTAAAAAATGCCATTGGTAATTTGGTAGGGATTTCATTGAATCTGTAGATTGCTTTGGGTGATATAGTCATTTTCACAATATTGATTGTTCCAAAGTAAGAACATGGTATATCTCTCCATCTGTTTGTATCATCTTTGATTTCTTTCATCAGTGTCTTACAGTTTTCTGAATACAGGTCTTTTACCTCCTTGGTAGGTTTATTCCTAGGTATTTTATTCTTTTTGTTGCAATGGTGAGTGGGATTGTTTCCTTAATTTCTCTTTCTCATCTTTCGTTGGTAGTGTATAGGAATGCAAGAGATTTCTGTGCATTAATTTTGTATCCTGCAACTTTACCAAATTCATCGATTAACTCTAGTAGTTTTCTGGTGACATCTTTAGGATTATCTATGTATAGTATCATGTCATCTGCAAACAGTGACAGTTTTACTTCTTTTCCAATTTCTTTTTTTTTTTTCATTTGAACTGATTATCTCATTAATTTTGCAAGAGAGAGTCGAAAAATTGTTAGCAACAAGTTGTGAAATAGATCTTTTGCTGAAGTTCAATATGTTTAAATAGTTTTGGTTCTTTTGTTTTTTGTTTTTTCCCAGTTCAACATTCTTTTTCTTTCAGCAGGTTTTTTCATTACTAGCTAAAGCTGATTTACTTATGATTTATTTCAGGTATACCTGGCTTGTCTTTTGAGCTAAAAAGCATAGCTGGCTTTTTGTTGAAATCACTAAAAAAAAAATTACAATCCAATTAGGCAAAAGCACAAATGGTTTATAAAGAAAATTTGCAGGAAAAGTACATTTAGCCAATAAATAATAATGTGGGCCATTGTTGTTTTATTTTTAAGATTTTTTTTTTTTGATGTGGACCATTTTTAAAGTCTTTATTGAATTTGTTACAATACTGCTTCTGTTTTATGTTTTGGGTTTTTGGTCGCGAGGCATGTGAGATCTTAGCTCCCCGACCAGGGATCGAACCTGCACCCTCTACATTGGAAGGCAAAGTCTTAACCCCTGGATCGCCATGGAAGTCCCGTGGGCCATTGTTTATACAGTGCTTATTATGTGTTCAGGTCCTTTTCTAAATGCCTAATATATTAACTTTTAATCTTCACATCATTGTGAGATGACTCTGGTCGAGTTATTTAATCTTTCTGTGCCTTTCAGTTTCCCTCCTCTGTGAACATGTCTGAGAATTACTCCACAAAAGATGCAAAGACGTGAGATTGCTAGGTCAACAGAGAATGTGGATTTTCAATTTAATAGAGCCTACCAAAGATCTATCGAAATTGCCATGTATATTCCTATCAACATGGTTTGAGAGTACCAGTTTCCCCTGCCCCCCAGCCAACACTTCATAGGTTCTATAATTTTCTTTTTTGCCAATATGTTGGGCACATCACTCTTGCCTCTCAAGAATTCAAATCCTATTCATCCTTAAAGCCACGTTCTCCTTGAAGATTTCCTTCAACTGCTCAGTAAATCATTTTTCCTTCCTCTCAATTCCCTTATCATTTTATCTACTCATTCAACAAATATTTATTGAGCATTTACTGTATGTTCTAGTCACTGCAGTTAAAGCAATGTATAAATCAGGCAAAAATTTCTACCTTTATGGAGCTTACATTCTAAGGGGGAAGGCAGACAATAAAAATAAATAAAGTTAAATTTATGGAATATTAAATAGCGGTAAGAACAAAGAAAGCAGTGGGTATTTGTGGGGGGGTAAGAAGTATCAGAGTGGAAATAGGATTGAAAATTTAAATTTATTTATTTATTTATTTATTTTTGGCTGCATTGGGTCTTCATTGCTGTGCGCGAGTTTTCTCGAGTTGCGGTGAGCGGGGCCTACTCTTTGTTGTGGTGTGTGAGCTTCTCGTTGCAGTGGCTTCTCTTTGCGGAGCACAGGCTCTAGGCGCGCGGGCTTCCTTAGTTGTGGTATATGGACTCAGTAGTTGTGGCTCATGGGCTCTAGAGCGCAGGCTCAGTAGTTGTGGCGCATGGACTTAGTTGCTCTGCGGCATGTGAGATCTTCCTGGACCAGGGCTCGAACCCATGTCCCCTGCATTGGCAGACGGATTCTAAACCACTGCGCCACCAGGGAAGTCCAGGATTGAAATGTTAGATTCCATGTCTGAGGGAAATCCTAGGGAAAGGTTACTTGTGCCTTTCTTATAGCAGTATCACTTTCTATTCTTTATTTTATTGTGGCAAAATATACATAACATAACAATTTACCATTTTAATCATTTTATAATATATAGTTTAGTGACAATAAGTACTTTCATATTATTGTGCAACCATCACCACTGTTCACCTCCAGAACTTTTCATCATCCCAAACTGAAACTCTGTACCCATTAAACTATAACTCTCCATTCTGCCCTTGCCCCCCTGACTCCTCCCCCCATCCTCGTCCCTAGCAACTCTTTTACTTTCTGTCTATGAATTTGACTACCCTAGGTACCTCATATAAATGGAACCATACAGTATTTGTCCTTCTGTGTTTGGTTTATTTCACTTAGGATAATGTCTTCAGCCTTCTTCCATGTTGTAGTATATATCAGAACTTCCTTCCTTTTTAAGTCCGAATAATATTCCATTATATGTATATAGCACATTTTGTTTATCCATTCATCTGCCCATGGACATTTGGGTTGTTTCCACTTTTGTCTGTTGTGAATAATGCTGTGAACATGGGTGTACAAATATCTGTTCAAATCTCTACTTTGAGTCCTTTTGGGTATATAACCTGAAGTGGAATTACTGGATCAAATGGTAATTGTGTGTTTGATTTTTTGAAGAACTGCCATACTGTTTTTCATTGTGGCTGCACCATTTTACATTATTACCAGCAACGTACAAGGGTTCCAACTTCTCCACATCCTTGCCAAAGCTTCTTTTAAATAATAGCCATAATAATGGATTTGAACTGGTATCACATTGTGGTTTTGAGCTGCATTTCCTTAGTGATTAGTGATGCTGAGCATCTTTTCATGTGCTTTTTGGCCATTTGTATATCGTCTTTGGAGAAACAGCTATTCAAGTCCTTTGCCCATTTTTTTTTTTTTTTTTTCCTTGCGTTATGCGGGCCTCTCACTGTTGTGGCCTCTCCCATTTACGGAGCACAGGCTCCGGACGCGCAGGCTCAGCGGCCATGGCTCACGGGCCCAGCCGCTCCGCGGCATGTGGGATCCTCCCGAAACGGGGCACGAACCCGCGTCTCCTGCATCGGCAGGCGGACTCTCAAGCACTGCGCCACCAGGGAAGCCCCCTTTGCCCATTTTTGAATTGGGTTGTTTGTTTTTTTGTTGTTGAGTTCTGGGTGTTCTCTGTGTATTCTGGATGTTATTCCCTTATCAGATATATAATCCAGAAATATTTTCTCCTGTGAGTTGCCTTTTTATTTTAATAATAGTGTCTGTTTTTGTCCATTTGGGCTGCTATAACAAAATTACTGTAAACCAGGTAGTTTATAAACAACCGAAATTTACTTTTCACAATTCTGGAGGCTGGGAAGTCCAAGATCAAGGTGCCAGCAGCTTCAGTGTCTGGTGAGGGCCCACTACCTGGTTCATAGATGGCAGTCTTCTTGCTGTGTTCTCACATGGCGGAAGGGATGAGGGAGCTCCCTGGAGTTACTTTTATAAGGGCACTAATCTCATTCATGAGGGCTGTGCCCTCATGACCCAGTCACCTCCCAAAGGCCCCACCTCTTAATACCATCACCTTGGGGGTTAGGATTTCAACATAGGAATTTTGAGGGGACACAAACATAGCAGTGTCCTTTGGTGCACAAAATTCTTAATTTTTATGAAGTCCATTTGGCCTGTTTTTTCTTTTGTAGCTGTGCTTTTGGTGTCATATCCAAGAAATCATTGTCAAATCCAATGTCATGAAGCTTTCCCCAGTTCTAAAAATTTTATAGTTTTAGAGCTTGTGTTTAGGTCTTTGATCCATTTTGAGTTAATTTTGTATACGGTGTTAGGTAAGAGTCCAGTTTCATTCTTTTGCACGTGGATATTAGATGTTCATTTTTATTACATTTGCTAATTTTCCATATTGCAAGAAGGCCTTTTGAGGACAGCACTGTGTCTTATAATTCTTTATATCCCTTACAGTACCAGGCATTTAACAACAGCTTAATGCACTCTAAAAAAATGCTTTGTTGTTCCTGACTATTGAATTGAATTGAAAATATTAGTCTCTTTATACCCTAATTGTTAGGACGCAGCACGTAATTGGCATTTTTAAATGTTTATTAAAATAAGAATTAAATATATTCTTATTCTGAGAGATCTCATTGTCAAAGAAAGGTTATTTTTTCAATTAAGTGATATTGAGAGGATTGGAGAATGAGTAGAGAATTGTAAATGTTGTATTACATAATATACATATGTAAAAGGAGGATGACATAAATAGCAAAAAATAATTTACATAGCCATCTTCAAAACAAATATTTCCACTTTGAAGAAGATGAATTAAAACTAGGAATTCACCATTTTTCTCTCCTTGAAATCTTTTTGAAATAATCTAGTTTTTTGTTTTTTTTTTTAAATAAGAGCTCTGGAAAACCAGGAAGGTGATGTGATAGTTACATAAAAGTGTTCCCAGTGAAACAGGCACATTGGTACTCAGATCCTTGTGTAGTTCCCCTCTCATATTGAAGCAGGACTTTAGCCAATAGAATACCAAGAGTGGTACTGGACCGTTTTGTATCTAAGTCTTTAAAAGTCCTGGCAGCTTCCTCTTTTACACTTGCAGGGAAGGAAAGAAAAACTTTTTTTCTGTATCCAACTTAGGTCATTGACTGGGGCCCTGCCAATTAAACTGCCTAAAGACAGACAGAAGAACAAAAGAATTTTAACACTTGCATTATGTGTATGCTCAGTGATGAGTTGCTCAAAGGAGTGGCTAGAACTTGGGCTTATATGGCATCTTAGCAAAGAACAGTAAATTTGTAGAGAAGTGACAGGACAAAGGGAGATGGTTTTAGGCTTCCAAGGGTGACAAACTGTGGGAAGGTAAATATGTGGGGGAAGCTAATGGAGTGAGGTTGGTTTCTGCAGGTCCATATCGGTGTTGACTTTCCATCTTTTTCATGGCCATAAAACTTCCCTGGGAGAGGGAGTTATGGCAGCTCTCATTTCTCAGAAGTTTCTGCTTTTTGTCAGGTAAGGAAAGCTCCTGGAAGGTGTCTTTCCGCACTTGTCAATTCTCATTTGCCTCTAGCTCAAAATAATCCTTATGCCAATGGCATATTTTAGGGTGGCATATTCTGGCCCCTACCCACTCTTGGAAGCTGGCCACCATGTATGAAGTCCAACTACCATGCTATAGAGAGAGGCCATGTAGAAAGACCTTGGAGGATGAGATACCCCTGAGGATGGAGAGAATGGCCATTTGGAGAAGCACCAAGGGGCCAGACATGTGAGATCATCTCGGATGTCCCCATGCAAATTAGCCATCTGAGTGTAACCGTGAGAGACCTAAACTGACACCAGGAGAAGAACTGCTCAGCTGAACCCAGTCAACACATAACGTCATGAGAGATCTTAATAAGTTAATGTTTTAAGCCATGAAATTTTGGGTTGATTGATACTTAGCTATCATTCTAGAAGCTATAAAGCATCTGGAAGTGGACTGACAGTAAACAAACAAACACAGGTAGGCCTTCCTATATGTGTTCCAGGCTCAGAGCAGAGGCGATGCTATCAGGGATGATGCAAAGAATTGGGTGGGGTTGTGAACTTAAGGACCTTCACTTTGCTAGGCGTGCTGGCTAAGGGAGGGCTGTGCCACAGCCAGCTCCTGGATCGGGCAGTAAGGGGTTTGGTGGCTGCAGTGACCCTTCAGGTTGCCATGGTAAATTGAGCATGTCATGACAAGTCCAGCATATCACCTCCGCAGTAACCTCCTGCAATATCCCTAATATCCAAGGACAGAAGCTGGCATGTTTGGCAATTTTTTAATGGTGGCGGGGAGGGCATCAAAGCAAAGAATTTAGAGAACTCCATTTATCTTACTTGAGAGAGTTTCCAAACTGTCTCTAGGGAGGTGCGTAGCTGAAAATATTCCAAGAGCAAAGGTTAAGGCTTACTGAGATTGATCTCACCAAATGAAGCAGGATGTGAAAACAAACAAAAAACACAACAGGAGAGATCATTTAGCCAGTGTAATAATAACAGCTATCACTTAAGTACCATTTACTATGTGCTGAAGGCTACTGCCCCAGTTCACTCACAACCTCATAAAAAACGGGACAAAGAGGACGGCAGCGGTCTGATCCCAGGGTTTTCACTATTAACCACTGGTCCATATAAACAGAATGTGATAAAAGTGACCATTTCAAATCAGTGGGAGAAGAATGGATGTTTCAATAATAGTAAGCTTGTACTGCAGAAATTAGGCCAGTTACAGAAAGGGGTCAGTGCTCCAGCTAACTTCATTCACAAAAAAGAGCAGAATTAAAATGAAGACAAAAATAAACCATGTGCTATGTTAATATCTCTAAGTAATAGAGCATGCTTACAAGTTGATAAGAAAAAGTCTAATAGAAAATTTGCCAAATGATATGGACAGGCAATAAACAAATGTAAAACACAAGTGGTCAATATACACATTAAAAAAATTACATTTCAACTCAACACAAGTGAAAAGAACACTTGTCCTTTTGATTGGGTTGTTTGTTTTTTTGATATTGAACTGCATGAGCTGTTTGTATATTTTGATTAATCCCTTGTCGGTCGCTTCATTTGCAAATATTTTCTCCCATTCTGTGGACTGTCTTTTCGTTTCTTCTATAGTTTCCTTGCTGTGCAAAAGCTTTTAAGTTAAATTAGGTCCCATTTATTTGTATTTATTTTCATTACTCTAGTAGATGGATCCAAAAAATATTTCTGTGATTTATGTCACAGAGTGTTCTGCCTATGTTTTCCTTTAAGAGCTTTATAGTATTCAGGCTTACATTTAGGTCTTTAATCCATTTTGAGTTTATTTTTGTGTATGGTGTAAGGGAATGTTCTAATTTCATTCTTTTACATGTAGCTGTCCAGTTTTCCCAGCACCATTTATTGAAGAGACTGTCTTTTCTCCATTGTATATCCTTGCCTCCTTTGTCATAGATTAGTTGACCATAGGTGCATGGGTTTATCTCTGGGCTTTCTGTCCTGTTCCATTGATCTATCTTTCTGTTTTTGTGCCAGTACCATACTGTTTTGATTACTGTAAATTTGTAGTATAGTCTGAAGTCAGAGAGCCTGATTCCCACATCTCCATTTTTCTTTCTCAGGACAGAATTTTTTGAAATAAAATATCAGCACTCACTCTTAGGAAAGATGAAAAGAGGTGGCCATTTTCTTACACTGTTTATAGACAAATGAATTGCAATATTCCTGGAAAGTTAAATAGCAGTATGTAAAAAGATCTTTAAGATTTTTATAATTTTTCATATAATAACTCTACTTCTAGATATTAGTCCTAAGGAAATATCAGAAATATGAGCTCCCTTTTATAAACAAGATTTATATATCCTCATTAATTACAATAGTAAAAAACTAGAAGGTGGAAATAACCCAACTGTTGATCACTTAGAAGAATGATTCAACAAATTACATTGTATACATTTGATAGAATTGCTTAATCATTGTAAATCATGATTTTGAAGCATATTTACTAACACAATAAAGTGACACTTACTCATTTATTTGTTCATTCTGCCAATATGTATTGAATAACTAACACGTGTCAGGCACTGTTATAGGTGCTGTGTTTTCATGATGAACAGAACTCCCTTCTGGAACAACTGCTGTTCTGGAACATACATTCAGTGAGGACAGAAAATAAAAAAGCAAACATATTATGTCTGGTGGCAATAAATGCCAAGAAGAAAAATAAAATCAAAGTAGAGGAGGGTTAATACTGTTAAAATATGATAGAATGATACAGTGTTAGGAACTGTTTATATATTATAATCCTGGTTTTGTAAAGAAATAAACAACCACCATTACCACCAGCACGATAAATATATGTACATAAAAACAGAACAATGACTTGAAGAAAAAAAGAATCAGAACATTCACAATGGTTAGCCCAGGGTAGTAAAATAAGTTGTGGTTTTCATTTTTTTTAATTTTATTTTTAAAAAATATTTTTTAATTTTTAAAAATATTTTATTTATTTTTGGCTGTGTTGGGTCTTAATTGCTACACGCAGGCTTTCTCTAGTTGCGGTGAGCAAGGGCTACTCTTTGTTGCAGTGTGCAGGCTTCTCATTGCAATGGCTTCTCTTGTGGAGCACAGGCTCTAGGCATGCAGGCTTCAGTAGTTGCAGCACGCGGTCTCAGTAATTGCAGCACGCGGGCCCTAGAGCACATGGGCTTCAGTAGTTGTGGTATGTGGGCTCAGTAGTTGTGGTGTGCAGGCTCTAGGGCATGTGGGCTTCAGTAGTTGTGGCACGTGGGCTCAGTAGTTGTGGCTCGTGGGCTCTCGAGCGCAGGCTCAGTAGTTGTGGTGCACGGGCTTAGTTGCTCTGCGGCATGTAGGATCTTCCCGGACCAGGAATCAAACCCGGGTCCCCTGCATTGGCAGGCGGACTCTCAACCACTGCAGCACCAGGGAAGTCCTACTTGTGGTTTTTAAATATGTTTTCATTTTTCCAAAATGTCAATAAATGGGCTTCCCTGGTGGCGCAGTGGTTGAGAGTCCGCCTGCCGATGCAGGGGACGCGGGTTCGTGCCCCGGCCCGGGAGGATCCCACATGCCGCGGAGCGGCTGTGCCCGTGAGCCATGGCCGCTGAGCCTGCGCATCCGGAGCCTGTGCTCCGCAACGGGAGAGGCCACAACAGTGAGAGGCCCGCGTACCGCAAAAAAAACAAAATCAAAAAAAAAAAAAACAAAAAAAAACAAAATGTCAATAAAGAACTTTTATTTAGCATTAGAAAAGTAAACCATAACACAAATTATTTAAATATTTGTTGAGTTATGTTTAAAATGGAAATATTATATTTACATGTTTATTGTTAAGCTTACTGGCTTAGAAGAACACAGCACTTGCTAAAACCCATAGAATGTACAACACAGAGTGAACCCTGATTTGTGCTGTGGACTTTGGGTGGTAGTGGTATGTCAGTGCAGTTTCATTGCTCATAAAGAGCATACCCTGTGGCACAGAATGTCCGCAATGCGAGAGGTTGTGTGTGTAAGAGGACAGAAAATACATGGGAGCTCTCTGTGCTTTCCACTCAGTTTTGCTGTGAACCTACAACTACTCTAAAAAAATTAGGTCTATTAATTTAAAAAAAAGAACACAGCAACTGTAATGATGTCAGGCATAGGATTTCTTTATGGAGGGAATTTTGTAAATACCCTTTATCTTGGTAAATTTGGCATAAATTTGGCACATATCTGTCCTTCAGTCCAAGAAGTACTGTTTTTCAGTATCATGTGAAACGTTTACCACATTTATAAGGGTATTTATATTTATTTAAATACCAGGTCCGTCAGATTGAGGTACAAAACCAATGCCTATTTATTACTGAATAAGAAAGTTCTGGTCACATGGGCTGGAATACACGTATTGCTATAAGCAACATATTTTCTTTGTGAAGGAATGGAAAAGGGCTATATTATCAGAAGGTGGCCTGGAGAGCCTGAAATTAGAGGAATTAGGAACTAGTTTTATGATTTGATTATCTAAAGTGTTTCTCAAAGTGTAAGTCCGTTGACTACCTCCATCAGTCTCCCCAAGGATGTTCACTAAAATGGAAATTCTTAGGCACTAACCTAGATTTACTGTATCAAAATCTCCAGGTATGGACCCAGAGTCTGCATTTTTAACAAACATCCAAGATGATATTTATGTGCATGGAAGTTTGGGAACCAGCAGTACTTGGTTCCAGTGTAACCAGGAAAAAGGGTAGTGGTGCCCCTTTTCTACAATATGGGAGACTTTGCCAATAGGAAATTAACAGGTCAAGGGTGTTGGTAAGACTGACTTTTCACTAAATCTACTGGTAGAGTACTGCTAATTTCAAACTCTGAGACTGCTTTTCTCTGATTCCCCGATGTTCTTAACTTCATTTGATCACTGTCAAGTCATGGGAGAAAATCATTCTTTTTTCACTTCATATCACTGCCCAGATTTATTATATACTTTTTATATATTTTTATAGAAGTGTAATTGCATACAGTGACAGTGACAATTTGATGAGTTTTGATAACTGCAGATATCCATGTAATCAGTACTCCAGCTGAGTATGCCATCATCCTAGGAGGTTCACTACGGTCTCTTCCATTCTATCCCTGCCCCTATCTATCCTGGCAACCACTATCATGATTTCTCTCCCCACAGATCAGTTTTGCCTGTTCTATAATTTCATTAAATGATGTATTGACTATGGGCTAACTCCATAATTTTTTATAAAAGACAGTGACACTCATTTTTCCAAGTTCTTTTAAGAGAAACCACTCTAGACAACCCTTGGAAAACTCCAACACATTTCATTTTGTGTTGGTAAAGGTGGAATACCTTACTAGAAATATAAACAGCATGCCACTGAGGACTTTAGAAACTATTCTTCTGTAATTAGTTAGCTAGTTTTAAGCCTTGAACTAGACATATTTCAACTAAAAGCACTCTGATAATAGGAGAGTATGCAGATGATCCAAATGGAATCAATTCTTCTGATCTGAAACAGTGATACCCCCAATCTCCTATAAGAATTTGGAGATCAACTTTCTAACATGCTGTTAGTAATACTTAGGAAGAAGGAAGAATGTGTGGAGATAGGCAAATGCATGCCACTTGATCCATAGACTGTGGACCACCAAGTTTGATCCTGTATTAGCTTTCAAAAGGGATCAGTAACATCTTCCCCAACCTTGGATTTCAACATATTCTTATCCACTTTTGTCTTTGCAGCCCCACAATTGCAGTCTTTTTCAGACCCTAAAAGAGAAATTTGAGAGATAGTGCATCCTTTCCACCATCCATTATCATAATTTCCTTGTACCTGTGACACATTCTCTGGTCCTTGCCAGTTTTGCATGCTTTGATTCCTCCAGGATTTTAACATTCCTGCTACTATTTGTATGGTTCTCTGTCACTCTGATCACTTGCCTCCATCTTTTTGAGTGTTCATTCTATATTCTAGTTTAAAGAGCTCTGTGCCGTCTCTCTAATTTCTTTAAGAATATCCCTACCTCTTTTCTCTTCTTTGGAATTGCCCAAAGTCATGCTTCTGAGCACTTCCTGGTACTGTCTTCTTTTGGAAACTTGTGGAATTATGCCTATTTTAAAAGATATTTTGAAGTCTAGCTTCCTTAAGTCCTCTGTACACATTTTATCCAGCTCATCCTTGTCTTCCCTTGAAGACGACATGGCCAGATTCTCCCAGGGTCTCATCCCTTCCACTCTAACAAATGGCTTCTTCCCATTGGTTGGAATCAGTCAGAGCATAGTTATTTTTATTCTTTCCTCTACCTTCTAGGATGTGAAGGCAAGTGAAAAACTCTGCTTTTATCTGAATGAGATATCCAGAATGTTATCCCCAGCGTGTGTGCTCTGCCAATTTTGTGGCTTTCGCCCATGTGGCTCAGCTCAGTTTCCATAAAAACATCACTTCTGTTCCTCTCTCCTTTCATCTTCATCCAAGTGTTCAGGGATTCCTCTGAATCTATTGTTATTACAGCCTACAGTGCTGTTCCATCTCCTCTCAACGGGTCTTTTGTGCACAGCACACCCTTCTATTTGTATGGTTGTCACTCTGATCACTTGCCTCCATCTTTTTGAGTGTTCATTCTATATTCTAGTTTAAAGAGCTCTGTGCCGTCTCTCTAATTTCTTTAAGAATATCCCTACCTCTTTTCTCTTCTTTGGAATTGCCCAAAGTCATGCTTCTGAGCACTTCCTGGTACTGTCTTCTTTTGGAAACTTGTGGAATTATGCCTATTTTAAAAGATATTTTGAAGTCTAGCTTCCTTAAGTCCTCTGTACACATTTTATCCAGCTCATCCTTGTCTTCCCTTGAAGACGACATGGCCAGATTCTCCCAGGGTCTCATCCCTTCCACTCTAACAAATGGCTTCTTCCCATTGGTTGGAATCAGTCAGAGCATAGTTATTTTTATTCTTTCCTCTACCTTCTAGGATGTGAAGGCAAGTGAAAAACTCTGCTTTTATCTGAATGAGATATCCAGAATGTTATCCCCAGCGTGTGTGCTCTGCCAATTTTGTGGCTTTCGCCCATGTGGCTCAGCTCAGTTTCCATAAAAACATCACTTCTGTTCCTCTCTCCTTTCATCTTCATCCAAGTGTTCAGGGATTCCTCTGAATCTATTGTTATTACAGCCTACAGTGCTGTTCCATCTCCTCTCAACGGGTCTTTTGTGCACAGCACACCCTTCTATCACTATGTTCCCATGGACCTGTTCCATCCTGCCAACTCTCCTGGTATCTGTGAGGTCTTGTTTGTCACCCTGTGCTGTAATCTCAAGGTTACTATGTTCTGTGCATGGTATCAGGACATCTGCTGCCTAGTTTGTTTCTGATGTCCTTCCCAATAGTTTTCTCATGGAATCACTCGGCACCTCCCTCACTGTTGAAATTCTTCCCAGGCCTTCCTTCATGTCATCCATGGAAACCCATTTCAGTTTTATGTAGGTGTTTTTTTCTCCTTTCCCATCTGTTTTCCATTTACAGCCCTTTTGGCCAGATGAGTTGGTCTCTGACTAAACACATTCTTTTCACTCTTTGAAAAATGTTCTCCATTCTTAGTCAAATATCCTTCATTCCTACATTTGAAGCTGTGGCCCTGAAATGAAAATTTGTACCAAGTGTGTACCTGGCCATTCATTTTTTTAAAAATTTTTTTAAATTATTTACTTATTTAATTTTTGGCTGCATTGGGTCTTTGTTGCCGCGCGGGCTTTCTCTAGTTGCGGCGAGCGGGGGCTACTCTTCGTTGCGGTGTGCGGGCTTCTCATTGCAGTGGCTTCTCTTGTTGCGGAGCATGGGGTCTAGGCATGTGGACCTCAGTAGTTGTGGCACGTGGGCTTAGTAGTTGTGGCTTACGGGCTCTAGAGCTCAGGCTCAGTAGTTGTGACACACAGACGTAGTTGCTCCGCGGCATGTGGGATCTTCCCAGACCAGGGCTCAAACCCATGTCCCCTGCACTGGCAGGCGGATTCTTAACCACTGCTCCACCAAGGAAGTCCACTGGTCATTCATTTTTCATGTCATATTTTCATTCTCCACATTTGTGCCCTAAGTCTTCTATGTTGCAAATTTCACAGCATCTTGAGATGCTTCCATCTCTATTTTGACGGCTTTTTATTTCCTTGTAACTTGGCAGTTGATAGTTTGACCAGCCTCAGCAGGCTCTGCCATATGCCAGATTCATATTCCATGAGATAACTCCTCTTCCTGCATGACTTAATTGTGTCAATTCATAGATATTACCATATCCCTCGCTCGGAGTCCCCAAATTCCAGCATATGACTTTTCCTCTATAGCTTTACCATTCGTGTGTCTTTCTCCTCTGTGGGAAAGGAATATCAAAGGTGGTGTAGCGTAGTAGAAAGGAGGCTTGATCTGCTACTTATTACTAGGCAGCTAAAGAGGAGAAGTAACTGGGAATTCCCTGGAGGTCCAGTGGTTAGGACTCCATGCTTCCACTGCAGGGGGCACAGTTTTGATCCCTGGTCGGGGAACTAGGATCCTGCATGCTGCACAGCACGGCCAAAAAATAACAACAAATAACTAAAATAAGTGAACTTTCCAAGCCTCAGCTTCTTTATCTTTCAAGTAGTGATAGAATAATAACATTACTAGGTTATTATGATGATTTAATAAGATACTATATATGAGACCACTTTGCATGCTGAAAGGAACACAAATACAGGTTTTAAGAATAATCATTGGGTAATTCAACCTGCAGAGCACATGCAGCAGCCGTGAGAGGTTGCTCAATATTTGCTCCAACCCTGTATTAACTCAAATATTGAGTGCCCCCTAGAAGCCAGATTCTCTAAAGAGAAACAGAGGCAGGCACACAAAACTCGGTGGTCAAGTTCTCAGCCAGGAAGAAACTGAATTTAGGAGTACGTCCTTTCCCCAGAGGATTAGCATGGGCATTGTGGTAGCCTGTGCGCTGCTCACAAACGTCTGTGCCATGCCTTGTTCTTTGGATTTTAACACCATCCTGCACAAGTGTTCCTGAGCATCCCAGAGGTCGTCCCAGTGATGTTCAAGAATCTGCTTATTTTTTAGAACCCCAGGCAGTTTGGACCTCTAGCTCATGCAGGATCCACCCTAAGCTAACTTCATCTGGGAACTGGCCACAGTACCCCTTCTCCACCCTAACCATGATGGGATGGCATGGCTCTCTAGTTAGTTTGCTGGACAACTGTAAGAACAACTAACCATGATAATAGCACCTACGAGTCTCGTGTTTTGAATACCTACCATGTGTCACATAGTCTGCTAGGCTCGCAATATACATCACTGTTTTTCAACCATTTTTTAAAAAATTATTGTTCCCCTAAGGAGCCTTTTTAGACATGTTTTTCTTAATATCCCCTCCATGAAATTTTAATACCAAAGACTTACTGTATTTGTTTAGGCACTGTATGTGTGTCAGTATTATCTGTGCTTTATATGTAAAAAGAGAGATTTTTTCCACCCTCTCCCCTGAGAACAAATTTTCACCCCCTTGGGGATGATGTTACCTCCCATAGAGAATGCATTATTTAAATATATATAATAGGGGCTTCCCTGGTGGCGCGGTGGTTGAGAGTCCGCCTGCCGATGCAGGGGACGCGGGTTCGTGCCCCGGTCCGGGAGGATCCCACATGCCGCGGAGAGGCTGGGCCCGTGAGCCATGGCCGCTGAGCCTGCGCGTCCGGAGCCTGTGCTCCGCAACGGGAGAGGCCACAACAGTGAGAGGCCCGCGTACCGCAAAAATAAATAAATAAATAAATAAAATATATATAATAGGTATATATGTGTATATATATGTATTTATTTTTCCCCTTCCTGTAATCATTCCCCAAATAATTTCTAAACTTTTTGGTCAGTCTCTGAAACTGTTGCACAACTGTTGACCCAGGGAAAGAAAGCTTGATGTGGAGGTAACAGAAAACATTCCATTTGAAGTAAGGCTGCATTTTCCACGTAGAGCCCAGCCCCCTGGTCAAGCCTGCACAGATTCTAGCTTGATGCAATCCTGTGATCTCTCTCGACACACACTCATTTCTTTGTGACCTCCTCCCCCAGGATCTTGAATGGAATGCTAGACATTGCTCGAGAAACCCGAGGAGGATACTAAAAAGACAGCTACAGTTTTCCTGATGCCTGCCGCCAAGTTTCTTAAGGGCCCAGCTGTTGGGGTAAGATTTTGTAGAATTTTTATTTATTTATTTTTATTATATTTTAGAACTTATATATAATTATATATGAGTTATATATAATTATATGTATCAATTCTAAAATTATATATATGTATAAAAACCTCTGAGAGGGCTTCCCTGGTGGCGCAGTGGTTGAGAGTCCGCCTGCCGATGCAGGGGACACGGGTTCGTGCCCTGGTCCGGGAAGATCCCACATGCCGCGGAGCGGCTGGGCCCATGAGCCATGGCCGCTGAGCCTGCGCGTCCAGAGTCTGTGCTCCGCAATGGGAGAGGCCACAACAGTGAGAGGCCCGCGTACCGCAATAAAAAACAAAAAAAAAACCTCTGAGATTTCAGATGCTGTCTTAGTTTTCTGTAGTGTCAAAGGGCTAGAAAATGTGGAAATGGGGGAAGGTAGTGGTGGAAGGATGGATGGGTGAAAGAGAGAAGGAGAGAGAGGAAAGGAGAGGAGGGAAGACTAGAGGGCTGGGGGTGGGAGGAAAGAGAAAGAAAAGGTGAGGGAAAATGTACTGGAAAGAGCAAGGGCCTTGGAATCAGACAACTAGCTTGTTACTTTGTGACCTTGGGAAAGTTACTTTAACACTCTAAGTCATTAATACTTGCTTTCTAAGATCTGTGTTCCTATGTACAATATCTGGCATATACAAGGTGCTCAACTGTGTAAGCATTATTATTCCACGTACACGTATAGGTAATAAAAGGAATTAGAATCAAATAAATTTGCCAGGCAAGTTTTCTCATCTTAGAAAAGGCTTATGCATACCAGTACAAATGGATACAGCCACAAGGCATTCTGTGACCTCAGGAACAAAGGCTGATGGAAGAGGAGCCTTTGGGAGTTTCTGAGGGACCCAATAAATAGCACTCCTTTTCCCCATTCAGTTTTTAAACCAGTGAGAAATAAGACAAAGGAGTTAGCAGATGGAGGCCAATATATGGCCCTCATTATGATCAATGCTACTTTACAGAGCATAGCTTCTATCTTTGAGCAAGTGGGGTTCTTAATACCAAACTCCAGAATTTGACCAACTTGCTCATCAGCCTCACGCAATACCAGAATATGGCAGACTTCCCCATGTGGAGAGAGATGCCCCCTGTGGGTGGCTTCTAAGAAAAGGAACAGAAGCAGGAGCTAGGCCATGCATGATTTCTTTCTCCTTCTAAACTCACCAACCAGGGAAGTCAGTTCACCTTCCACAGGGAAGGAATGTGTCAGGAAGCAGAAGAGGCCAGGTGTGGTATGCTAATGATGTCCGTCCACTTGGACAGGATTAATCGGGGGTGGTGAGGGTAGGGGTGGGAGTATGAGCTTCCCACCCTCCAACCAGCTCTCAAAGTCAGTAATGGGGTGTTTGCAGAACTGGGAGAATTAATGAGACTCTACAACTGGCCCTGGAGTGGGAGGAAGGGACACTGTAGTGTGCTTCAAAATGTTTAACAATTAGCTCTCTAGAAAAAAAATTATGTCCATTTATAAATTTTACTGATGTGAAGGGTATGCAGCACACCATTTATAAATAATAATAAAATATACAATGCTCTTTATTTTAAATTCCATATAGCCAGTTGATTCACACTGAATGTCTTCATTGATTTTTTGCCGAACTCTTGTATCCATAGCCAACCTATGGTTGCAATTCAACTATGATTTGACAAGTGGAGAAATTTCCACCATCCAGATACCAATAGATATAAACAACTCACGAGCATAGAAAATAGTAAAATTTAGTGAGATTATTAAGAAGGGATGAGTTTTGAGTATTTATGGCCTTTGTTTTTAATGTAAGTTAATTTTAAGTTTATACAATTTAAATTTTAATAATAACAGTGTTTAACAGTACAACGTGTAGAAAGCCTAAAAATGTATCAGTTGGCACACCACCGAGGAACATCCCACAGTTCTAATTATGTTTTTTACAGGTGTGGCAAATTACAGTTTAATCCCCACTTGAGGAGATATTTGGGTAGCCACCCCGCATGAGGGGTGGGCTGGCTGCAGGGATCTCCAGGCAGGAAGAGTGGCATCCACCAGGGGGCAGTGTGCTTCCAGGTGGTCCCTCATATAGGGAGCCAGACCTCAGCCTGCAGTTACTAGAGGAAGAAGGATAAGGGCCACACCTGGGGGCAGAAGGCTGAGACTCAGGGCTTCTTTCTGGGTATTGACCAGGGGAGCAAAATCAGGAAAGCAAAACAGAAGTCCTGAGGTGCCATGGGAGAAGGAGTGAGGGGAGAAGCCTCCTGCTGCCTGTACCCATCTGGCAACAGGGCAGCAAGGCCCATTCCAGACCCCACTCTCCGGGGTGGGGTGGGGGTGGGGTGGGGGGGTGGAAACGCACCCAGGACAGCGGATGAACTTGGGCTCAGGAGCGTGAGTGGGACAGAACTTAAATTACCCCAAATGGGGCTCAGGGCCTGTAGTTGAGAGGGCCGGGGAGGAGAGACCAATACTAGAAGCGAAGCAGAATTTTCTAGTCAGTTAAACAATTTGGAGCCTTGGAGGACTCAAGCAGGATCACAAAAATGCAGTTTCCAGACTGTTCTCTTTCCTGCACACAGGGTCTGTGGTTGAGTTTTTAATCAGGATCAAGTTACAAAGCGCCACACACCTATCCACGGGAGCTCTGATATGGTAAGTACTTTATATGTGATTTTTCCTTTTTCCATTTTGTATGCTTGCGGTCACTTTCTGGAAAGCCCATTTCAGGCTTAAGTGCCTCTTTCAGGAGCTTGGAAGTTCAATGTCTTGATGACTTAGTTTTTCCTACATAAGATAAATCCTGCCACCTTAACAAAGCAAAAGCAAAACTGGTACCTGGAAAAATTGCATTTTCTTATCAGTTTGGGCAGAATTGTCCCTAAAATGTTATAGACTATCCAAATCATTTATATAAAATAAGTTTTTGTTTGTTTCTCTACACTCACCTGTTAGGAGATTCAGTTTGCTTACTTGTTTTGTTTATGAAAGTTTAGCTTCGTATTGAAACTTGAAAGCCAAGCATTTCAAAAGAGCTGTGCTTGTCTCTTTGCTTGTTTCAGGCATAAATCGCTCCCAGGCCACAGGATAAAAGTCACTTCATAACTGGTGTATGGGCCTTAGGTCAATAGACGATCACCAAATTTAGTTTGAGACAATACGTGACTTCATCTTAGATTGCTATTTTTAACAGTTTATGAACACAGTGGTTTACTAGCAAAAACGAGAAAATGGCAAAATTTTGGTGATTAACATCTATCATAAATTAGTGTTGCAGGAGAAGGGGGAGCGAGAGAATGGTCATGTCCCAAGTCTAGAGCGAGTTCCTGGGACAGGCCACCAAGTGAGGGTCCTTGGTCTCGCATAGGAAAGAATTCAAGAGCGAGCCAAAGTAAAGTGAAAGCAGGTTTATTAGAGACAGACATATTCCACAGGCATAATGCCGGCCGTATTGGAAAGTGAGAGAGGCCCCGGGGTATGGAGTTGTTAGTTTTCATGGGCTGGGTAATTTCATATGCTAAGGAGTGGGAGGAATATTCTATTTGGGGGAAGTGGTGGAGACTTCAGAAATCAGGCCACTGCCCACTTTTTGGCCTTTTATGGTCAGCCTCAGAGCTGCCATGGTGCCTGTGGGTGTGTCATTTAGCTGATGTGTTACAAGGAGCAGATGCTCAGGCTCAAGGTCTCCTGGAGTTCGAATCTTCTGCCATCTTGGGCCTGGTTGGTTTTTACCAGTCTTTGTCATATCCCGTTTTTCTCAATGGCTGTGTCATTCTTTTAACGGTTGTGCCTGCCCCCATTTGTTCCTGTCTCATTCGTTCAAGCTGTTAAATAATTTATTACAAGAAGTGTTTAAAGATTATCATGTTTCATACAGAATGAGAAAAAAGATAGCTAAAATTAATAAACAGAGTCATAGAGTGTGTACTGTTTTCAAACTTAAACATGTTTTTACAGTGCATAATTTTAAACATGTGCAGATGTAGAGAGTGTAATGAACCCTCAAATTTTGTTAACTTGTTTCATCTATAGCCTTACACCCCATCGGCATAGCATTTCATCTCTAAACGTAGAACTTAAAAAAATATACCACTATTACATTTAAAAAATAGTTATAAAAAACCCCATAGTATCTTTCAATAACTGGTCATTGTTCAGATTTCCTCAGTTCTATGCCCACGTATGCATGCTTAGACTTACTAGGGCAATACAATGCACTGCAATTGGTTAATATTTCTCTTAAGTTTCTTTTAATCTATAGGTTCTTCCATCTAGTTTTTAGCACTTTATTTATTAAAGATAACATTTTTCTTTTACTTAATATATCACAAACATTTCCCCATTATTCTTCAAGGCTTCATAATATTCCACTGTGTGGATGTTCCAGAGTTTATTTCCACAATCCTCTATTGTTGGATAATTAATTGTTTCCAATATTTTTCATATATTCAATCTACTGCACTCAACACCCTAACATACATTTTTGAAGAACTGCTTGATTGTTTCTTTAAGAAAAATTTCTAGTCGAAAGAATCAAACTCTCTCTCCCATTGCTTTTCCCAGTGGCTTGCTTTACTTCTAAAGTAAAAGTACGGACCTGCTGTTGAATTTGATATAAATTTATACTTTCCAAAAATTGAGGTTTCCTGCAATAAATTTTGAAATCATTTCTTACTGTACTGGTAAGGCTCAGGATTATGTAAACAGGGTCTCTCATTACAGAAAGGTCAGGGAGAGATTTATGGCAAGATGACTACACAGGTGTTCACAGTCAAAGAGCAGGTTAAACTGGAAGGTGTCGTATGTCCTCAATGACCCGTCCCTCTGGCTTGATGAAAGTCACTTTAGTTTGAACTGAAAATGTCACTGTTTTACATGATTGATGAAAAACCCGGAGCATGTAAATAGAATGCCTTGGAAAATGTGTTCATTCCTTCTTTGATGGCTATGCTGAAACTGTAAGGTTACAAGAAAGTCTAGTTTCCAGGAAGGAATGTGAGCAGTTGTTATTGCCACAGGCTAAGATTCCGCAACTTCCTTTGAAAGCTCTCAGGAATTCAGTGTGGGGTTGGATGAATGAAAAGGCGGTGGGGGTAAAGATAAAACCACATCAGCCATGAATCAATAACTATTGAAGTAGGTGGTGGGTACCTAGTGATTCATTCTGCTGTTTTCCCTCATTTGGGATATGTATGAAAGTGCATGTCTATAATAAAAATATAGAAAGTTTCTCAGAGTAATATGGCCAATATGTGGCCATGTGCCCCTGCTGGGCTCTTTGGGGCTCCAAGTACAGCCCCTGAAGCAAGCTTGAATGAATAAGATTTCACGATAAATTATTGTAATGGAATGTTTTTAAAGTAATAGCAGTCCTTGGAGAGATTTCAAACTATATTCCATGCAAGTGTGTGCCACCATTCACTTTTATTTCATGAAATAAATGAATCATACAGGAATATTTTACAAGGGAAATTATCATAGCCCCTTGCCAATGATGCTGGAAGATTCTGTCTTATACCCTTTGTTAAGGAGACCACTCTTGAAAGGAAACAAAACAAAACAAAACTTCACAATCAGGAAATTCTACCTTCTGTATAATCTGGTTTATAAATACCTATGGTGTACCAAATTGGGATTCATGAGATAATACTGATTTTTATTTAAACTTCTTTAGAAAGTCAGGGATTCCAGAGGCCCTCATACACAGTGGGATATCACCAAGAGTAGCTGTAGGAAATCAGGTGTCTAACATTTTAATTATAGAATTAATTCCAAGTCCTGGTGGAATAAATTTTGGACATAAAGACTGCTTGCATTAGTTATACGGATATTTGACCTATTAGATGCCTCCTCATAGTAGGCTAAGGACTAAGTGCTGAAAATGCCAAGTCAAATCACTTAACCAACCTCAGTGGTGATTCTCTGACATACAGAGAAGAGGGAAATTTTGATTTATGAGTCAGAAACCACTAGCAAGCAGCAGATGGTTGATTTTTTGTGTCCCCACACCCTAACAATGAAGCCAGAAAGCTATAACCTTTAATGGGCATAACTTAGATCTTGGTTATAAAAGACCTCATTTCATAAAATAATAAAGATTTTATCCCTTCAAGGGATTCCACATTTTATGCATGAGGAAACAAAGGATGAACGAAGCTTATAAACTCAAGGTTAGATTGAAATCATGGTCGGTTCTGATTTGATTTCATTAAGTGACAAAACCTAAAATTCACCGTGGTTTCAGGAAATAAGAGAACATCTTATATTCTCTGTGAAAAAAATGCATTCTATTCTATCTGCTCTCAACAACTGTTGTTTCTCACTAATACCAAAGTACACAATATCATTTCCATTTAGAATGTGTCTAGAACGAAGTTACAATATGGTGGTGAACAGAAGCCAGCTTGTATCAGCTCTGGCTACGCATCTCTTCTGTAACATCATGCGAGTGACCTGAAATCAGACATGGAGGGAGTATTTCCACCACAGACATAGGCAAACACTTCAACCAGGAATTTTTTTTTTTTTAATTTGGAAAGCCAGTTTGCCAGTATACCACTTGTTAAACTGTAGATGCTTAGTAGTCAAGGCTTTAATATTTATAGTTTCAACCTATTTCCAGGTGACCATGAAGGCACATTACATTCTGCTAGGGCCCTGATCATGTCCAGAATCCTAATTATGGTTCTGCATGACCTGCCCCTTGCCTGCTTCTTAAGCTTCATCTTATGCCACCCTTTTACTTGCTCCCAGCTCTTCAGACCCACAGACATGCTTTCATTCCTTTGAAAACTCCTTGCTCCTTCCCAGCACTTGGCCTTTCTACAGTGTTCTCTGTGCCCCAGCCCACTTGCTCCTAGTCAACACTTTCAAGTCCTTTGGCTCATAGTTGAACTTCTGCATTCCCTGACTCCAAGTCTAGGTCAGGTACCAGAGTTGAAAGCTTTCCTTGTACTCTAAACCTTAGTTTTGTAAAACAGACTGCAGTTTGAAACTCTGTCTATGATTGTTTGATTCAGGGTCACCTCCTTCACTGGACAGTGACTCCTATGGGAATTGGGTCTGTGTCTGTTTTTCCATTATGAGATTTCCCTACTAACTAGTAGGCATAGGGTCTTTTAAATATATATGCTTAAAAAATAGTCCAAAGATTCAGAAAAATTTAGAGAATAACATAATAAACACCTGTGTACTCATCAATGAGCTTTAACAAATCTCAACATTTTGCCAGAATTGTTTCACATTTTTTTAAAGAACAAAAACATTGGTATTCTAATTAAAACCTTTGCGGATTTCTCTCAATCCCATAGCCCTCCTTTCCACTCTGGAGAAAACCCTTATCATGAAGATGGTGTGCATCCCTCCTCTTTAAGAAAGAGCCATAATTTGCATGGAAAGAGCTCATCTACATGCATATTTAGACAAGACACTACTCATCTTTGCTGGTATATATGGTGGCTGGAAGTGAGCAAAAGGCCCTTACTGATGAGCATTTATGAATAGCATGGTCCTTAGAAGAACTGATGCCCTATTTGGTTCAGGATTTCCCAGTATGTAGTTTGAGTCAATCATTTTATACTGTCCTTTAAAACTCTTATAATGTGTTTAAAGCTGTCTAAGTTCTGACATTAGCTTGATTTTTAGACACTTTAAGCTTCGGTAACATAAGGTGGAAAGAGGGAGTGTTGAGTAGTGAAGAGCATGGGCAGCAGAGGCGAAGTCTTTATGAGCTGTGTGATCAGAGCAGTGTGATCCCTGAGTATCATCATGGGCCTCACTGGAAACTGGCTAGAAATGCACATTCCCAGCTCCCACCCCAGACCCACTGAATCAGAAACTCAAGGGCCAGGGTAGGGAATGGGGGCAGCAGTCTGTTTTAACAAGCCCTCCAGGTGATTCTGGTACACTGATATAGGGCGAGGAATTTAAGCCCTCTAAGCCTCACTTTACTTACCTTTATTTTGCAATAGAAATAATAACAATAATATTGATGACACAAGACCTTTGTGAGGATTAAATATTAGTTAACACTTATTGAGCATTTCTTCTGGTATCAGGCACTATTCTTAGCACTTCCCATATTTTATCTCATTTAATCGTTAAATTAATTTCATCACAAATAAAAAGATTAGAAAAGTACCTGGCACCTAGCAAGCTCTCAATAATTGTTAGTATCATACTATTATTGTTACCTTTTTGAGTTGTAAAGATTAAATGAGATGATGTAAGTACTGAGCACATCTGATATATAACATGTGCTTAAAGGGTATTAACTATTTGCATATAAAGCGTTTTTCTGAGTATACATTATTTACAGGGGTCTTTATAAGAAGTGGAATATAGTCTAAAAAGATAATTGACAGGGAATCTCCCAATGGGAATAAAGACCATTATAGACAAAATTTTATAAATCACATTTCAGCATTTCTTTTTCTGATTTGCCATAAGTCAAGGAAGCCAAAGACAGGTCTTTGAACTAATTGGGAGGGCCAAGAGGGTAATTAACTGCTCTCTAATTAAGCTGGTAATAGCCGCCCTCTATCGGAGAGATTAAAAGCCAGAGAATCACTGCCCGCGAGGACTTTGGAAGACAGGCCACTCTCCGCTCTCCGTGATGACAGCCTTGAAGTTTTGACCCTACAAAATAGCTCAAAGAGAGATTTGGCTCTGTCTGCTGGGGTCCAAGGAAAAGAGGAAAGTCCAGCTGGGTGGAGAACAGTTAAAAGTTTGTCAGGAAGTGTTCACTTGTATTTGGGCATTTGCATTTGTTTTAAAATCTTGCTCTGAAGTGTGCCTTCTAAAATTAAAAAGTCACTAGTAATTGCTTTGCAGTTTTATATAAATTGCTATCTATTGGAAAAGGACCAGTGTACTCTACCTTGTCTGCTGTGAATGGGAAGCCAAGCAATGGAAGCCTTTCCTATTTGCTCTCTCTTCCCCAGCTGAACTGACCACTCCTCCTTGTGTGCCCAGAACATCATTGGCTTCTCCTCTGTTGGCACCTGGTACGCATGGAAGTGCTTGTCTTTTTCTTGGTCTAGACCAGTACTGTCCAGCTACATTTGTGATTTTAAGTTTTCTTAAGCAGTAGACCCTTGACCACAGGGGATTAATCTGTGTATAACTGATAGTCGGCCCTCCCTTTTCAAGGTTCCTTGGCATCTGTGGATTCAACCAACCACAGACCTGTTTTACTTACTATTGAAAAAGATCCGTGTATACATGGACCCACCCATTTCGAACCTGTGTTGTTCAAGGCTCAACTGTAGACACTTTAAAAAAGTAAAAAGGAACAGGTAGAATTAGTTTTAATAATATATTTTTGACGCCAGTGTATCCTGAATATTATCAGTTTGCTATGTATTTAATACATGAATATTAATAGATATTTCACAGGGTTTTTTTTTTGGTATTAATTCTTTGAAATCCAGTGTGCATGCTTCATTTACAGCATACCACAATTTGGATTAGCCATGTTTGAGTGCTACATAGCCACATGTGGCAGGGGCTCCTGTGCTGGACAGTGGGGGGTAGAGGACGAGCAACTGAAAGGCAGTATCTAATCTATCGTGTACCCACGGTGCTTTGGGCAGTGCATGAGACATAGTTGCTGTTCCATAAGTGAGCGTGGGAGGCAGAATTCTCAGGCCACCCTGGTGACCCTTGCCTTTGTATCATCCGTTCCTCTTTGAGTGTGCGCGGAGCATATGAAAATGATGAGACATCAGTCCAGTGGTTAGGGTATGTTATATGGCAAAAGGGAAACTCTCTTGGATGGGCCTGCTCTAATCAGGCGAGTCTGTTAGGAGCAGAGTTTTCTCCAACTGGTAGCAAAGGAAGACATTGGAGAGAAACATT
>NW_006789251.1:146453-156779 GCF_000442215.2 Lipotes vexillifer
TCCTGCTGACCTGGAAGAATACGTACAGCTATGTAGTGAACTGCCAGTGGAAAGGAGCAGCCTCTGGAAGCTGAGACAGATCCCCAGACAACAAACTAGCAAGAAAATAGGGACCTCAGTCCTACAGCCACAAAAAACTGAATTCTACCAAACACTAGTGAGCTTGTAAGAGGACTCTGAGGCCCAGATGAGGACTGCAGCTGACACTTGGATTTTAGCCTTGTGAGTCCCTGAGCAGAGAACCTACCCATGCAGTGCCCTGATTTCAGCCCCATAGAACTGTGAACTAAGACAGAAGTGGTGTTTTAAGCCACCAAGTTTGTTGTAATTTGTTACACAGCAATAGAAAACTAATGCAGTAAATAAATGTCATAATTCAGCCATCATCATCCAGTTGGGGACAATGTGTCTAAACTTTAGGCATAGTCCCTAAGAGGAAATAGTGACTTCTGAACATTAGATTTGAAAATCAAACCAGTGTCATTATGGCAACATATTTATCTTAACCATGCCAGGGCATCAGGAGTGGGACATTTGAGTTATTCTCTCTTTCCCATTGCCATTTGCATTAGAGGGAGGAGCTAACTGAGAGGCAAAAAAAGACAAAGCCTTTGGAAATAAGTTCGATATACTCATCCTGTAAAGGAGTAATTATTGATTAAGCAGAGACAAATATGAAAAAAAATGATAATAATAATCATAGCTCACATTTGCTGGGTTTATACTCTATGCCAGGCATGTCACCCTTTGTTTCACTATATCTTCACCACAGCCCCAGAGGCAGAAAGTGTTACTAACTTCGTTTTATGGATGTGGAAACTAAGCATAGAGGTAGGAGGAGATTAAGCTGCATAATCAGGCAAATAAATATGATTAGAAAGGAAGCAGAAGAAAAGGTATTCTTGGATGAAGCACTCTTCAGAACAGATTAGCCTGACTTCCAGATGCAGCTCTTTCTCTGGGATGGCAGAGAGCTTTATTTCTTCTCTGTTAACAGTCTCTTTTTATGCCCCTTTCTTCAAACAAGATGCATTTCCCAAGTGGTCCTTGATCTCTGCATTCAGTCTTTCTACTTTCTCCTTTGGAGACATCATTGAATCCTATGACTCCCAAAATTGTCTCTGGTCCTGACTTTGAAAGGCACGTCATGGACCATGCTGTTCTTCTGAGCTCCAACCCTCCAGTCACATTACCTGGATGTCTCACTAACCTCTCAAGTTCAGCTTGTTCAACAAAGTAGAGTTCATCATTCTGGTCTGAAAACCAGGTCTCCTCTCCAGTACTCCAACCCTGCCAATAATTCCATAATCACTGACCAGTGCACAAGGCTCCAAACCCCAAAGACTGTTCAGCTGCTCTCATCTCCATTCCCTTTAGTCAATCAACTGCTAAAAGTATCTTTGCAGAATGTTTACTCAGCCATTCCTTCTTCGTTCTTCAACCTCCTGGACCATTTAGTCCACTGACCTCCTTTACTTCCTTCCTTATCCGGCCTTGGTTCCATGCTGCATCAATTCAGTCACTCTTACCAGAGCCCAAATCCCCTTGCTGCTCTATTTTTCGTCATTTCTCTTTGACATAATGTGATCCCAACCATCTTGTTTCTCTTCAACTGGGAGGCTGAACAGTAGTGGAAAAATTACACAGAAGGAAGATAAAAGTAAAATAGAATCCTCTGTTCCAGTTTTCACTGAGGCCCGAAGACCAAGGATGCCAAATACTATCATATTCCAAGGCAAATCATTTGGCCCACCTATACATGACTTGTGAAGAAAGTGGGTGGAAACAGGTTTTATGAGTTTTACCTTTCACTTACCTTGAGCTGTGAGTTCTTCCTATCTGACACTCCCTCCCTCCCCATACCTTAGCCATGTGGGAGCTTCACAGGCATCTTTGACAGGTATCTTTTGAAGCTCGGGGGACACAGACAGGCATTAGATTCATGCCTAGGGAAGAAAGTCTTTTTTTTTTTTTTTTTCTTTTGCGGTACGTGGGCCTCTCACTGTTGTGGCCTCTCCCGTAGCAGAGCACAGGCTCCGGACCCACAGGCTCAGCAGCCATGGCTCACGGGCCCAGCCGCTCGGTGGCGTGTGGGATCTTCCCATACCGGGGCATGAACCCATGTCCCCTGCATCGGCAGGCAGACTCTCAACCACTGCGCCACCAGGGAAGCCCAGGAAGAAAGTCTTTAATGGGGGGCTGACTGAAATGAACTGTGTCAGTACAGCCGAGGGCTGCATTTAGGAAATAACCACATTCTGGTCTATGCCAGGCCAAAGCTGTATTTTTCCAGGGACCAAATGTGAAACCCACAGAAGGAATGTGAGTCTGGGTTGTTTAAAAGGAATTCTGACCCAAAGGACTTCCTGCAGTCAATGAGGTGTCCTCAGCAAAAAGGGGTTGGAGGTTCTACTAGGTGGACAAGCAGAGAGGGATTGTAGGTGGCTGGTTAGAGGAGAGGCACTGCCTGAGGCAAAGGAATTCCAGTTGGAAAGGTCCAGCAGGCGGGTGTCTGGGGAGGCCACAGATACTCGAATGAGAGAATAAATGCCAGCTTAAAACAGCAGCCAGAACCAGAGGGAAGCTACACCAACTTATATTTGTGTCAGTCAAATAAAGTCCTCCTTCCACTTACCTTCCTGCTGTCTCTGTTCCCATCTTGGCAGACCTTTTGGTAGCCAAGTGGTGGGAGATCGGAGAGGGGCCGGGAGAGGTAGCGCTAATGGGGAAATAGAGGTGAAACCTCATTCCCCACTGCAGGCCCTTTGTTCTAAAGCATATCCAAGCTTGCAGTGAAGTTTGCAGTTTTGTTGCAATAGTTCTGGGCATATTAATTTATAAACTGAAGCTGTGATTTGGGGATGAAGTGACCAGAGGACATTTTATGATCTGAGATGATCAGAGAGTTAGAAGACCTTCCTAATATTTCATCTGAAAGGTAAGGAAGAGCTGGCTCAAAAAAGAGAATTCAAATGGGCAGTTGGGGGTGAAGAATAAAATTGTTTTCTCTTTGCACCCTAGGAGTCCATCTTGCTCAGTGAGATCATTCAATTATATCATTGAAATCATCTCAGTCCGAAGCTAGGTCGAGACCTTCAAGCCATGGCAATATAGCATTTTTTCTGGTGGACACACCGTCCTATTCTCTGCAAAGTTACCTTGCGCCTCTCTACCTTCCTTGATCCCTGAGCTTCACACTGCCCCCTTACTCTCAGATGATCTTGCTTCAGTCTTTGCAGAAAGAGCAGAATTCATCAGAAGGGAGGAAGCTCTTCATTTCTTCTGCGTCGCCAAATGGAGCTTAGAACTGTACTTAGAGTATTCATTGTTAATTAACACATATACTGTAAATATGTAAAGGATGGTTCCACTATTTGACAATCGTATATTCTCTTAGGCAGGTAGACTCTTTTCTCCATAATCTTATTTTCAGTATTGGTTTGCTTATCATCTCATTTTCATATATTGTAAAAATAAACTTTGAGCTTAATTTGAAATTGAGAAAACTTTTTCTGTTCATACTAAAACTTATGAGACAATCTAAAGTCAAGTTTTAATTTATATGTATTGCATTCTGCAGAATATGTTCACAAGATTACCATTTGTATGGTATTTTATAATATTTGAAATAGGGCATTTAATGCCTTTGCCATTACCCTCAGAGAGCTTTTCTAGTCTCAATTCTCTTATTCCATCTAATTACAATTTCATTTTAAAAGCAGTTGGGAACATATATACCCTGAGCATTTAAATATGCTACGTTTAATGTATCTAATGAGTTTTTAATTCCAATATAACTAACAAAATAATTGAAAAACTGAGTTGCTAATGGAAGCATGCTTCTCTATACAAGTCATTTACATTATCTAAAGGAATTTTAAGTTCATTATAGAAAATTTGAAAATCACAGGAAAATATAAAGACTAAAATAAAAATCAGCCATAATCAGAACACCACTTCCCCACCCATTCTGGAGATCTTCTAGCCGTTTCTGTTTTTCAAACTGGGTATAATAATGCACACACATTTCAAAACCCTGCTGTTTTCCCACTGAACGTTCTATTGAGGCCATTTTTTTTTCTGTGCTATTTAATACTATCTAACAATCTAATTTTGGTGACCAAATTATATTCCATCATATTATAATCTGTTATAATTTATTATATTATATTATATAAATTATTATATATAATATATATAATTATATAATTATTATTATATAATTATATAATTATTATATTATTATATAATTATATAATTATATATTATTATATAATTATATAATATATAATTATTATATTATATAAATTATTATATAATTTATTATATTATATTATAATGCATATTATATATAATATTAAAATATACAATCTGGTTCTATTATAATTTATTTAATAATTCCCAGCTTGCTTGTTTCTAGAAATAGAAAAATATGGTACATACTTGGCTTCTGACATGTGTTCAGTTTTCATACTTCATCCCACCATCAATAACCTTAACTTAAACTTTGCCAAACTGTAGACTTCATAGTCTGCACACAATTGTAGTCCTGTTTTAAATTCAGCAAAAATTAAAAGGCCACCAAAGTTTTTAGCTTGCTGAAATTGCGATCTCCTCTCAGGGTCTCCCTTTTCCCCATTTCCTTTACTTCCTAACTCCTTTTACCCAGTTTTTTCCTCTGTTGAATCCTTCGTACTCCTTCTTCTGTCTCTCTTCAACGTGAAGTTTATTTTTATTGGGTTTTTCCTGCTAAATGCTCATTGTAGAAAAAAGTCAGGTATTGCACATAAGGCTTGTAGGCCTTATGTGTGCCTACATATCATACATTTACCTGCATATCAAGGGTGGAACCATCTAGGGAGAGATTCATATATACCATGTTCATCCCACTGATGAATCAGAATGTTGTCTTTTAAATTTACCCAAATGAGCAGTGGAGTTGTCACGTGGTCCCAAATGCTCTAATATACAATAACTAACACACTCTCTTACTGAAGATAGACCTTCAAGGAAAGCCAAATCATAAGCAGAAGTTTGCTTAACAAGAATGAAATCATTAGACATTTAGAATGTTTGGTGGCCACAGGCTGAGGCAGCCCTAGGTATGCATCATTATAATTAAGATTAGTTGTGGGGTTAGGGTTAGGCTGAGGGACAGAAATTGTGACTGAGAAAATCATCAAGGAAATGAGCGCCATCTTGAAGGGTCTCTTGTGAGATAGCCAGTTGGATATGTTAAATCCCTCTGCCTTACTGTGCATGGTGTACCCTTCTATTAGAAACTTCTGCATTGATGACTTGCTCCTTTCTTCACTCTCTTTCCTTCCTCCTGGTCATCTATGACTCTTGCTTTCTTGGTCCTCCTCCTATGCCTAAGTGTTCTTTCCCGGTCTTTTTTCTGTGCCGACTCTTAGTTCTTGCATCTCTGTAGTGACATGTTTATACCAAGTCTGTCTTGGGCCTTGGGGTAGTCATTATTGTGGCTCCTGATGTCAGCACTCCTCTCTTTCCAGACACATGGTTGGATGACAAGTACTGCCTTCCTTGTGGTTGGGTGGGGCTGTGTGATGAGTTCTGGCCTTTGAATTATGAGCAGGAGCAATATCTGTCACTTCTGGGCTACAACAGTTAACTGCCAGTATAAGACCCAGCTTTCCACCTGCTACCGAGACCAGCAGTGTTGCAGGTGGGTGGTTGTTCATCAGTCCAAATCCCAGAGTGAGGTGACACTGAATAGCATTCCTAGTCAACTCTTGACATAAGGAATGGATGAGCAATAAACCTTTGAGGTATTAAGTCATTGAGATTTGGGGATTATTTGTTCTACAGCATAATCTAGCTCTACCCTGACTGAAATAACCTTTTTTTTTTTTCTTTAAACTCTTCACCTTAGCCCCTGATGAGTTTATCCAAGATTGTGGCTTTAACTTTATCCTCTAATTAAATGAATTCCAAATCTACTGAACTGAACTTAATTGATCACCTGAGCCCAGGACCTAGGTTTCTAGTTACCTTGTAACACTCTCAGTGTCCACAGGAACCTCAGCCTGAACCTTCTGCAGGTATCTCAAACTCTCCATGCACCCAAGCAAACTTATCATCTTCTTTCCTTCAACGGCTGCTTCTCCTCTATTGCAAATAACATTATCTACCATGATTCACTCAGCATCTGAACCTGGAAATGTACAAATTTCCTCCTCATGAGTGAGGTGAGGCCGGCCTTACCAGTGGAAAGTTCAAAAGGCAGAGAGACCAAGCTCAAACACAAAATCCAGGAACCAGAGGCACAACAGAGTTGTATCCATTCAAGTGCCTGGAAATTGTCTTTCTTAAATTTTTCCTAGTATACGAGTGAGGTTCTCAATTTCCTTTTCAGACCATGTGGGTTGACTTTCTCTTCCATTGGTTTGCTGAAAGCAAAAACAATCATCTTCTCCATCAGTCACCTAACAATGAGATTATTCTTCTTTTCTTTCCTTTTCTTTTTTCTTTCTTTTTTTTTTAATTAAAAGGACACAGCAAAATGGCTGCTGCAGGCTTCATAAACTATGGTGGACTTTCCAAGCATCATCTTCTTGTCTCCACTGCGTAGTTGATGAGGAACTGGCATTTAGCCCCTGAACGCAGCCAAGAAAGGGAAACCTAGGCTGATGTTCGGATGGTGAGGTAATATCAAATCTATGGTCCCTAAACCCAGTGTCTCCACCCCAGGTTCATTATGTGTGTTTTATGCCAGTTGCAGATCTGGAAGACTGCCACTCCAGATGTCACCAGGCCATATATTTATTCATCAAACCAGGCCCATGATCCATTTGTTCCTCCAATCACCAGCAAAAAAGGAAAGGGTGATGAAATCAGTCTTTGGCTACATTGCAGGAATCAGGAATATATTTGGGATTGGCTGCCATCATTGCACTTTAGGTTATAATCACAAGAGGAGGACAGGGAACTGAGAGTAAAGTACTATCCAAAGAACAGAGAGACCAGGGAAACAATCCATGCTGGTTCTTCCCTTTGCTAAGGCAGTTCCTCATTATCTCTGTAGGTTGAGAACCAAGGCCATTTCTTTGGCACGAGGGGGCTGGGTGGATACGCCATACCAAGCACTTACAGAGGGAAACACTAATATTTTGCGGGAGCCTCTGCATGAAGTCAAAGCTGCAGAACCAAGCATGTGGAGTGATGTGGGGTGGGATTGAAGGAGAGTCAACCAGGGTCAAGCTGCCAATGTTGCTATTGAGAAGATGAGGCCATTCTTATCCCTACTTCTTTGTGACTAGTTTTCTCTCTCCTATCTGCAGGTTTTTTTTGAGATATTGAGTATAGTTCCCTGTGTTATACAGTATGTCCTTTTGGTTATTGGTAGTTCTATTTTTTAATTTTTATTTTATTTTTGGCTGCGCTGCATGGCTTGTGGGGTCTCAGTTCCCTGACCAGGGACTGAACCTGGGCCACGTCAGTGAAAGCCCAGAATCCCAGCCATTAGGCCACCAGGGAACTCCCCTCTTGTCTGCAATCTGAAGCTTGAATGGCAATATTTCTGAGAACTACCATGAAGAAGGGGATGGATTTGGTTGGACTGTCTGTTTATTGTGTGATTTATCGCACAGTCTCCTTATTTAATTGCGGTGCCTCACTCCGTTGTCAGCTGTGTCTGATGTTCCCAAGTCCAGACACCTCTGCACGACATGTCCGGGGGACAGCGCTGAGGTTCCACTGGGGCAGGGATTGTGGCTGCTTGGCCATGAATGGCTGGTGAGGGGTTGGAGGGATCGGTCACTCCTTACAAAACTTGCGGTCAGTTGTCCTGCTTTCAAACCCACTCAGCATTTCTTCCTTGGGAGGCACCTGGCATCCTCAAATCCTGAGACTTTCTGGGGATTCTGAGGCATGAACTGGTGTGTTTCTGGTTAAGTCCTCCTCCCGTACCTCCTTTCCTTTCCCTCCTTGGGTTTCCATTTCCAAAATATTGTGGCTGTCTATAATCTGCTGTCATCTCCTTTTCTCTTTTCTTTGTTTTTGTAGGTTCATGTTTTCTTTTTCTTTTAATTTTTACTGTCATTTTAGAGGGGTTTGGGAAGGGAAAGGCACATTTATGTGTATAATCTTTCATGTTTATTGGAAGTCTATTCACTTATTCTTTCTTCCAGTTTTTCTTATGTCTCTCAGAGCACTCTTCAATGTATCTTGAACCCAATAGGTACTTGGTACAAATCAAAGCAGTTATAATATGACAAAGTGGCTTCCCTGACCCATGGGGACAAAAGGCAGGGATTAAAATTACCCTGCGTGAAGATTTCTGAAAACAGCAGGTAATGCAATATCTATCCAGATTTCTTGTTTTTTGCTCATTCAAAAGCTTGTGAACATCATGCTCAAATTTAGGTACTGGGACGTGGGTAAAATGATTAGAAATCTTAGAGCATCTCCTGGTGAATTTCTTTTGTATTTCTTCATATGACACATGGTAGTTCAATCACTAGTGTAAGTTGAAGTTTTGCTATAGTCTGGAGTGAGAGAGGAGTAACTGTCTTTTTATAGTGAGAAAACAGCTGTACCATCATTGCATACGCTAGGAGAGGGAGGAAAATTTGTCAGGGGTTCCTATTTGTCACTGTCAAGAACAGTGAGATGCCAGGGCAACACATTATTCCAGAGGTGCAGATTCTTCTGTCAGTTTCCAAGAATTGACTTAGCTTTATCCATGAGGATCCTGATGGAGGGTCTGAAATTTCTCTTCCGACCTGCCAAAGCCTGGCCTTTTACACAGAACATTACACGATGCCAACAGATAGTTTCCAGAGAGGAACTGGGAATTAAGTGGACAGATAGTTTCCAGAGAGGAACTGGGAATTAAGTGGAGCTCTGGTTGCCGATGATTCTTTTTCATGCCTAGCTACCCAAACAAAGAGACTGAGGCAGAAGCCAAATCCCCAAGTGAACACACACAGTGGAATCGGTGCATGGGAATGTAGGGGCTCTGGCCGATTAAACTGCTGCCAGAGCGCCAGGGGGCAATTTCTCTACGCCTCCCGTCTTGTATTTTGGCAGCTCTCCCTTCCCTACCCGCACCATCCCCCTCCCCACATCCTCTGATCCATTTGCACTGTTGTTTGGAAGGAGCCCAATGCACACAGATTGGCAGCGCTGTAATTGGTGCTTTCCTTACCTCTGCCTCTGTTCTCCCTGCATTTGATCATTCTGATAATGACAGTTTATTTTTTCCCCCTTTACCATCGGAAAACAAAAAGAAACTCCTGAAAGAGTTGCGGATTTACATTTCAGTTTTCTGATGTATACTGCTATGGGAAATAAAATTCACATTTTAAAATGTTTTCCCACTTCTGTTCCCCTCGTCCTCCCCCCTCACCCAAACAGTCAACACTGATGGGAAACTTTAATGTTGAGAATTGATTTTTCCCCTCAGAAGGTGTTGTGATTACAGTGGCAGCATCCTTGAGAGTTGACTTGTCAAAATATTGACGATCTTTTTTAAGACCTTCATCATTGTCATCATAATTGGTGCCTCCGTTTGTTAGACTCTGTTTATTTATGTGCACTTTATTTCAAGTGATTTTTCTTAGGATAATATTCACAAGGGTTTGGGGCTCCTGGAATGAAAAGTGTTATATAAACTGAAATGCTTACCCCCTGGCAAAAGGTAATCTCCATTGCACACACCACCTGTTTAGGACAGCTCACACTTGCACAGTGTTTTGTAGTTAAGAAGGGATGTTCATGTATATTATTTCATGTAATCCCCCTGATAATGCTGTGAAGAGCACATAAGGGATGGTCAGGCTCCAGGAATCATCCCACCTTGCCACGCCGCCAGGCACGTGTGATTCTGTACCTGGTGTACTGCTAGCTTTTCACAGGTGTTGTCGTGCAGCGCTATAGAAGCTGGTCCCAGGTGCTTCAGTTCTGGAGAAGGGTTGGATTTATAGAGGCACAAATAAGCACAAAATAATTAGAGGAATTTTTTTCATTTTCTCGTGTCTCCTAAGGAGGAAAACAGAGCAGTTAATTAACTACAGTATCTCTTTGGCAGACTGGGTAAGAGGGGAAATCTGTGGGTACTGCAAAATTAATAGAATTGATTCCATCACAATTGTATAAACAGTTAAGGATACATATAATTAGGGCACTAGCTATAATACAAATTGAGTATATCGTGTGATTTACCATAGATTAGGATATGACTCATGAGTGACAATAATGCACTATTTAAGCCAGTGGCAAAAGATTTAAAAGCTTTTTTTTTTTTTACTGGGACACACACAGCCTTTGAACTGAGATTTTTTTTTTTTTTTTTTTTTTTTTTTT
>NW_006789251.1:156845-162561 GCF_000442215.2 Lipotes vexillifer
TTTTTTTTTTTTTGCGGTACGCGGGCCTCTCACTGTTGTGGCCTCTCCCGTTGCGGAGCACAGGCTCCCGACGCGCAGGCTCAGCGGCCACGGGTCATGAGCCCAGCCGCTCCACGGCATGTGGGATCTTCCCAGACCGGGGCACGAACCTGTGTCCCCTGCATCAGCAGGCGGACTCTCAACCACTGCGCCACCAGGGAAGCCCTGAACTGAGATTTTATAAGAGAGCATTTCAAGGCCGTAAACAATTCCTCTAGAAGAGCATCCTTCTAGAAAAGAAGACCAAGCAATACTGTAATAACTGTGGGTGTGATTTGATTCCTTCAGAGGGCTTAACTAGAGGTTTAGCTCTGGAAGGAAGGCCTTAAATGCAAAACTGTTAATAAACACAGCTATAAATGGCCACATAATGCCGTGGGAAAAAAAATACAGGCTTTTGGGAAGAGCACAGGCCTTGGACAAGCTCGAACTGAGCTTGACTCCTAGATCCTCCATGGACCAATTATACAACCTTGGGCAAACCTTGATTTCTGTGAGCCTCTGTTTCTCCATGTGAATATCCATGGATTAAAAATGCCTCTTTTATAAAATAGTTGTGAGGATCAAGTGGGATAAAGCAGGCAGCGTGCCTAGCATGGAGAAGCAGCCCCACAAAAGGTGGCCATTCTTCTTGTGGCTGGATGTCCCTCCCCTTCTCCAGGGAACTTAAGCACCTTTGGGTCAGAGACTCAGTTCAGCTCCTTTTTTTGTTCCTTTGAAACCCCACATTACAAAGTTCCTCAGAAAGGCTTTAATTGGGCTGCAGTTAGTCTTTATTCATCACAGCCTTGCTTCCAACTCACATCCTGATTTATCAATTGGCTCTAATGGACGAGTTTTAGGAAGGACCCTTTAAAAAGCACTGTGTTGGCTGGTAACATAACAGCTGACACTTGGTCCAGAATCTGTTTTGTTTAAATGATTGTACATAGGAATCAACTTTTCATTTCCCATGCGACAAAGGAAAAAGGACTATAGCTTACACACTGTAAATCACTTAAATATCCTTCGCCTACGGGTTCTGGAATCATATTTAAGGAATGTGGGGGGAACGAATGCACTTTCCGGAATCTGAAGTGAGACTCACACTTGCCCTGCATTCCTTTTTCTTTCCATTACACTCTCCATGTTACCTGGTGAAGGGACCGGTGTCCAGAGGTGTCGACTGGCCATCGTCCTTCCACACACGAAGCCTCTCACATAAATAGACTCAGAAGAAGGAGCTGTAACAGATTTGAGAGTGAGCTAGTATATAGGTCGAAAACTTCTTGTTGGCAAACAGAAATCTGAACAAGTCAACTCAGGCAAAATAGGAAATTTATTGGCTCAGATGATTTGGAAATTCAGGGATGATGCTGATTTTAGATGCCAGGTTATCAACCCCAATGAAAAAGAGGTATTCTGATTACTCTGGCAGAAAAGTCTTGGGGAGGACTCCACTTAGATTTGCCATGCTGGACTAGTAAAGAAAATTGCGCTATTGCATACACATTCTATTACATACTACAGAAATCATGTGGTAATTGGTATTACTTCTATTTTATTTTCTGCTTTTGTCTTCCTTTCTCTCCTTTTTTGTGGCCTGGGAATAGATCCTTAAATCTCCTTAAATATGTTATATGCTTTCTATTTCTACTTCACTAATCATTGCTCTGCTTATATCACATGCCCATCTTTGAACCATTCACCATGACCAGAAGGATGAGCATGTTCATTGGTCAGCCTGGGCTGCATGACCACTCTTGGGTTGAGGGTAGGTGGCATCACTATTCACAGTTGCGTTAGGACCACATGACCAGGGGAGGATGCAGGGTAGACAGACAACGTGTGTCCACTATACCCATCCCTGTGTTATACCTTTTCGGTTGAGAAATGTAATTGTTATGACTAAACTGATTCCCTCTGGCTAATTCCTTTCCTCTTCTGCCAGCTGGTCAGAATCTTTTCATGATTCTCCATCAATAAAAGGCAACAGTTAAACCCTTAAATGTTCTTGAGAAGTTACATTATTTCATAGCCTTTACAAATTTAACAGTGAGAAAATCCCCATTTCCATTAAATTTTCCCAGGCAGAGTTTCTAAATCTTTTGTCATCTTCTTAGATCTTATAGACAGTGTTTTCTTTCCTGCCTTTTTCTAGTTCAGGATTCCAAATGGAGCTGATGTGAAAGATATAGTGTAGGATATTGGTAAAAAAGAATAGGAATTTCTGGGTCAACTGACTTGTGTTCAAATTCCACTTCAACCACTAGTCCAACAGTGGTTGGGGAAATGCAAATAAAAATGCTATTTTTTTCATTTATTGTATTGGCAAAATTTTAAAATGTTGATGTAATATACACCTGTTTTTTTCCTGCCTTGCATCAGTTCCTTCTGTTCTATGGCAACAGTACCACATATATTTTGCATCCAGCCCTATCTGAATCCAGATCTACTCCTGGATCGCTCAGTTAGATGAGCCAATAAATTCCCTTTTTAGTTTAAACCACTTTGGGTCAGTTTTCTATTACTTGAAACTGAATTGCAATTTGCATAATTGAGAATTTCCGTTTCTTGTGAAGGTATGGGGAAAGTATTGGCCAGGCATCTGGTAGCAGATTGACTCTATGGGACCCCTTCCTGCAATGCCGGTTGTATCAGGAGCAACTATAGCTTTTTCGAGGAAGCCTCCTGTAAGTCTTTTATAGAGACTGTAGAAAGCCGTCACACTGAAGGCTGTCTGATGAATGGGACTAACATCGGACGAGAGTGGATCTGAGCCCTGCAAGAGATGTACTGTATCACTGTGTGTGTGCCACTGCACATCCTCGAGGTTTCTCAGCCCACTTTTTACTCCAGCTGTGTTGTAGCAACTAGCTTTGTGCAAACATTCTGACAGCGCCTCACTTCATCTGCAACGTGTCTTCCTGCCCTGGGACTTCTCTAATGCTGCGCCGTGAGATGGCTATGGAAACCCACTCAGGCACGTGGAACCCGAAAGGGCGGGGGAGTTAAAGCCAATGGGCGTCTCTTTTCTAATGGGGGATGAGAGCTGGTGGATAAATGAGGCATATTCTACATGGCTTCTCAGAGGGTCTTATTGGGTCAAGCCCTAGTAACACAGAGTGACCAACTTGATAATATACTCTGGTATTGCCATTCCCTCTTGGCCTCACTTTTCCGGATCATTTCCCAAATAAACTGCTCGTGCACAAGACCTCGTCTCAGGCTCTACTTTTGAAGGAGAATCCAGAATCACCACAATTCTAATGAGAGTCCTAAATTTAATCCAAGTTTCCTCAGGTCTTACCTGCATAAATAGGTACAGTGGAGCTCAGCATGGGTAATGACCAAAATTTTTTGTCTTTGCCCCAAACTGCATGAGTCTACAGACACGGATCTCAAATTCTTTTTCTCTGGCTTACATAATCAATGTGCACCAATGGAAAAGCCCCTCAGTGGCCATATTCCAGTACTGTCACTGATTCCAGGGCATTGGATGACAGCACTGTCTATTCTCCAAGTGATACCCAAGGTGCAGACCCCAACTCTGTAGCTCCCAAGTGGTTCTGCACTCCCTTGAATCTTCTCTATGTTGGATCCAAACAGCAATGAAGAGAAGATCCTTCTTTCCATCTGGGCTACACTTAATTCCCCGGGTCTAATACACTGGGAGCAATATTCTCATGTATCCTTTTGTTTCTGCCTGCAGCCCTGAGAGACCTAACCAGACCCATAGTTCATGGGCTGGGCCAGGGAATGATGTACAAGGAGGATCCCAAATCTTTCATCTTCGTTCCTCTTGGACACTTTTCAAACCTCCACTCGCTATTTCCAAATAACCCCATAATTCAGAAAGCCCCTTCCTCAGTGGTTGTTCAGTTACGGCCTGTCCCCTTCTTTGACTCATCAGGATGGTCTGAAATTCAGCAGTGGATATATCTTAGGCGCAAATGGGAGTCCTGCCACTTTTCTTCCCACCATATTATCCTGAGAAAATGAACTTCACAGTGAAAACACCAACATTTAAATAGAGTGGAACATGAACAAAATCCTTCTTGTTATAGACCGTGGTTCCAAACGTGACTTAAGGATTTCCAGGCCTCACTAGCCTCTGATTACCAAAGAAGGTCATATTTCCTTTTATGATCTAAAGTAAAATGACCCTAAGTCCTCATCCTTTGAAGATCCTTCCTCTGCTGAGTTTTTCTACCAACTGAATTCTGGGCGTCAAGAGGACACTCACATGCTCTACATATCTGTTCTCTGGTTGTGTTTGTCAGCCATTCACCCCTGAGGTGACCTGCTTCTCCGGGATGCCTTGATCTCTGTATAGATTTGCAAGAGCCAAAGGGGCCTATGAACTGGATTTAATCAATTTGGTAACACAGCTCTTCATTTTTTTAAAAAATATATGTGAAAGAATACATGGTAACCCAAAAAAGTTTGAGGTGGGGGAAAATTTGCTACTCTCATGTAACTCACCACTGTGTTATACTGAAAGAAAGTCTCAGACCATGACTGCCACACAGCAGACGTTCCCTAACAAGCAGGCA
Source organism: Lipotes vexillifer (assembly GCF_000442215.2). Taxonomy (NCBI): domain Eukaryota; kingdom Metazoa; phylum Chordata; class Mammalia; order Artiodactyla; family Lipotidae; genus Lipotes; species Lipotes vexillifer. The sequence goes on from NW_006789251.1 coordinate 161,420, forward strand.
CAAAGCAGCTCACACTGTCATTCTGGAAGCTTGACGAAGTCACAGCCTCTGTCTGGCCTTTTGGATGGTCTGATGAACACCTTGCATAAACTTCTGTTCACTGGAGACAAAAGCCAAGACCACAGAGGCAGGATTTTGTTACCCTTTCCGTCAATATCCATCAACAAGGACATTCCACATCGATGGCCACACACCGGTGATGCATATGGAACCTTTAGCAATTAAGTCTTCCAAGGGTTGTAGGCTGCCCAGCTCTCTGGATTCTGACACCCTGCTCGTGTAGAGAGGGTAGAGATATTTAAACTAGTCCACATATTAAGAACACTTGTTTTTTTAACATTCTTAGAAACATCTTTACTATAAATGTTCTTTATTTTATGTTTTTAAATTGAAATATATTTGACAAAAAATCCTTTTAATTTCACTAAAAGGAGCCCATTTCTGGTATCTGTTATGCTGATCAACAGGACACATTTTCCACAATAAAAACCAATTTTTTACATTCCATGTGCAAATTAACAAAGCTATGTATGACTATTGATTGAGATACAGACAGCAGGGGCACTGGTGGATGGACTTTATATCAGAATGCTAGCTGACTGCCCCAGCTACCCATAGAGTTAAAACTGAAACTAACTGGCACATATATCAAATCTCCCTATCTATGTTGAAGTGTTTTATAGTAAAATGCTGTCATCATTATAGGTCCCCAGACCTCAAAGTCTAAGGCCCCCAATCTCTTGGATTCCACAGATTGACCACTGGACCCAATAGTTGGATGTTTTTCAAACTGCAAATTGCGACCCATTAACAGGTCCTAACATGAATTCAGTGGGACATGACCAACATTAAAAACAATGACAAAGAATATATAGAAATATCAGCATTACGCATAATAAGGACAGGTGTTGCTTTATGAAACTTATTTGTTAGATTTGTGTCATATGTTCACTGGAATACTATGTAAAATATCTTTTTTTTTTTTTTTTTTTTTTTAGTACGCGGGCTCTCACTGCTGGGGCCTCTCACGTTGCGGACCATAGGCTCCGGATGCGCGCAGGCTCAACGGCCATGGCTCACGGGCCCAGCCGCTCCGCGGCATGTGGGATCATCCCGGACCGGGGCACGAACCCGCGTCGCCT
>NW_006789251.1:162948-170562 GCF_000442215.2 Lipotes vexillifer
GAACCCGTGTCCCCTGCATCGGCAGGCGGAATCTCAACCACTGCGCCACCAGGGAAGCCCTAAAATATCTTTTCAAATGTCTTTTTTTTTTAATCAGAAAAGTTGAAAATACTCAAATAGTTGAAAATACATTTCACAAGGTTGGTGTTAATTTACTCTTTAAATACCAGTGGTCCTGCTCTAGATTCACATTTAGGCAAAACATTTCTCACCCTCTTCAAGGGCATGGTTCTGGCTGAAGATACCCACTTACATCACTGGACAGAATACTTGGCATCTGGATCTGCAGCATCAGCATTCAGATATATGGTGACTTCACTGCGGTGGCCAAGGACAATGGGTGGGGACTTGCTTTATGTTTATATAACTACAGAACCAATCCTGGTAATTTTCCAAAAACAAAAGAAATCGGTTTCAGAAATTCTGAGAGCTTTCTCAGCCTCCCCAAACTAGAAGCTGCCAGCAGCCTCCCAATGGCAGTTCCAGCAAAGAAAAAAGAGACTCTGTGTTTCCTAGGTACCGGCATCATGCCTGCCTCACAGATAGTCTGTATTCTGAACACATACCCTAAACCAGATGTTTTCCTTTATATAAAATAAATTGAAAAGAATGGTTGAAGCTTTTCTGATGATTGCATTGCCTCCTTCTCTGCTTGCAAGTGGTAACTAGTGTAGAGGGGAAAATCTGTCATCGGCAACCGAGTTCTGTCAAGTGTTTTTAAGGACTTTCTTAGAGAAAGGTTGCACTACCCCAAGGAGTGACTTTTAGCTTTCGACAGCATTTCTATTAGCTAAGTCATCAATGCTCCAAGGTCCTGCATAAGAAGTGAAAAATGGAGTTTGCAGGGATGCATATATGTCTACATGATTCTTTGAACTTAAACTCAAATTTCTTTGAACTTAGTAATATGACAAAAATTTACAGTATTGGCTGCTAATATTAAAATATAAATATATATATATGTGCATTAAAGATAGTTGGAGAATATGATGTGTTAAAAGGGGTGAATGAAAAGCCAGTTTGTTCTACTGGTGGGATAGTCCAATGGAAGGGTATACAATCAGTTTACTGAGAGGAAAACATGCCTGATAATGAGCGGAAACTGCTGAGAGAAGGAACTCCCCGGGGATGGCACATAGTCAGAGAAACCAGAGGGAAAGGAATTTGTGATTCCTGGAGCAGAAGTGTGGGAGTCAAATGATCTATGGGGTGTAGATTATATGACTCTGGGTTAGGGTGTATGCAAAGGCACTTGTCTGAGAGAAGCAGAAATAATGCAATTTACGATGAGGGAGCCTGTGAACCAGTGACACAGGAAGTGACTCAGAGGGTAGTGGGGATGAGTCATGTCAAGCTGTGGTTCCAGAACTGAGGGGAGAGCTTGAAAGTACTAATGAAGCACTTCACACTTAGGGCAGTGGGTGGGTAATGGGAGTCCTCATTGAGCACATCGCTGCAGTGTGAGAAATAACCTATTGAAAAGCCCAGTCTCCTGTTCCAGCAAACAAAATAGTCTAGTTCTTCCAAAGACCTCACAACTGACACCTTTTTTTTTTTTCAAAATCAGGAAAATGTAAGAAACATCTGTCTTTTATAGTTTGCAGTTTTTGATGTCTGCCTTCATAAAAAATGAAAGTGAAGTTCCAAATTAAGTACATGACGTACAGTGTGCGGCAAATAACGCAACACATTTCCTTAGAAATGTGTTTATCCTTAGACATGTGTGGTCCACCCCTGTCGTGCTGGATGCTGAGTGAGTAAGGCGGAGGGCAGGGAAATAGTGTCAAGAGGCGTGTTAATAGAGGTCAGGGGCAGCCCTAGGCACCGGACCTTCTGCCTTCACATCCAGCTCTGTACTTTCATCCACTGGAAATCTAGGGCAGGGCCACCTGGAGTTTAATTATTTAAATTGGCTGACCTATGCAGGCTCCCAACCCCCATATGATTTCTCAGATCTCTGCTAGTTTTATCTAAGATGGATAGAGATTAAGAATATAGGCTGTGGGGCTTCCCTGGTGGCGCAGTGGTTTAGAGTCCGCCTGCTGATGCAGGGGACACGGGTTCGTGCCCCGGTCCGGGAAGATCCCACATGCGGCGGAGTGGCTGGGCCCGTGAGTCATGGCCGCTGAGCCTGCGCGTCAGGAGCCTGTGCTCCGCAACGGGAGAGGCCGCAGCAGTGAGAGGCCCGCGTACAGCAAAAAAAAAAAAAAAAAAGAATATAGGCTGTGGTCCTGGGCTGGGCCCAAATTCTGACTCTGCCCCTTAGCAGATGTGAGACCTTGTGCAACCTTTCTATGCCTCAGTGTCTTCAGTTGTGAAATGGGAATAATGACAGTACCTACCCCATTTTAGGGTTTTTGTGAGTTTTTGTGAGCCTAGAGTTATTCATGAGGACACACTAAGTCCTTATTAGTTATTATTATTATACTGAAGAGAAGCAGTATAGTTCAGGGGTTCAAGCAAGGAGTCAGAGCCAGACTGTCCAGATCCGAATCCTGGCTGTGTGGCCTTAGGCAAGTTCGTCACTTTCTCTGTTGCTTGTTTTCTCATTTGTAAAACAAGGCTAATAAGTATACCTACTTCACAGGAGCTGAGCAAGAATTACATGAATTAATATGTTTAAAGTTCCTAGAACAGTGCCTGGCGTATCATACCTAAATGTTTGGCACTATTATGATTTTATGTATTTATGTATTTATTTATTTATCTCCAGCTAGCCCTGGGCCTGGCCCATCCTAGGTATTCATTAAGAGGCTACTGAACACATGAATGAATGAGTACATGTAGTCTAATTCAGTGGCCTGCAGTATAGATATTGGCTGTCTGTAACATTCCGAATTTGCCAAATGCGCTTGGACTTGTCTGCATCACACACACCTTTAGATGGAATATAAACATTGTCTCCAGCTTCCTCTCCAATTCTGCCCTGTGATGCTCAGTGCTAAAAGGGAGAGGCTATTTTGACATGGGCCATGACAGCCTCGGGGAGCATCTCTCCTTTTCTCCATCGGTACACTAGGGAATCATTATAACATCCCCAAAGTCCGGAAATCCAAGGACACAAATTAATTATAGACACAAGTCAAATTACTATCCATCCCTTTCTCCGTGAATATTGCTGGTGGAGAGCAGTCCCCACTGTCATTTGCTGGGGAAGTGGGCAGTCCCCAAGAGCAGCCAAGCTCCCCATTAAGCCAGAGCCCATCTATCTGCTGCCTGGGTGGCAGCGGCAGTTCCACCCCTTCATAAACATCAAGACAGGAAATAATGGAATGTTTAGTCTGAGTAATACATTAAGGAAATCAATTAGGCCCACATGCAACTTTCTAAGATTTTAATTACAGTACTTAGGGTACCACACTAGAGCAGTTTGTCAGGAACATAATTTGTTAATGAATAACAACTGACACAGTGAATTAGTTGGGATTATAATTAGCTTTTGCTTGCCATCCATTGGAACCCTGATCAAAAGCCAGTCAGCGAAAGAGGGAGAAATCAGCTGTAAATGATAACCACGACAGCTCTGTCTGGGGTGTCTCCCTGATGCTGGCGTACCCAGAGGGGCCTGGCTAAGCCCATGGGCAGATTTTTTTTAAAGATATCGGTATGAAATTTTTATTTATTTATTTATTTATTTATTTATTTATTTATTTATTTATTTTTGTGGTACGCGGGCCCCTCCTGTTGCAGAGCACAGGCTCCGGACGCGCAGGCCCAGCGGCCATGGCTTACGGGCCCAGTCGCTCCGCGGCATGTGGGATCTTTCCGGACTGGGGCACAAACCTGCATCGGCAGGCGGACTCTCAACCACTGCACCACCAGGGAAGCCATGCTCAGATTTTAACTGAAGTGAGGTCAAGGAGCAGCATCTGCCTCACCTATGAGCTTGTTAGAAATGCAGACTCTTGGGGCCCCACCCCAGCCCTATCCAACCTGCATTTTAAGACACCCAGGTGACCTATGAGCATATATATTTTTAAAATAAATTTATTTATTTATTTAATTTTGGCTTCATTGGGTCTTTGTTGCTGTGCGCGGGCTTCCTCTAGTTGCAACGAGCAGGGGCTAATCTTGGTTGCGGTGCTCGGGCTTCTCGTTGCGGTAGCTTCTCTTGTTGCGGAGCACGGGCTCTAGGTGCATGGGCTCAGTAGTTGTGGCATGTGGGCTGTAGAGCACAGGCTCAGTAGCTGTGGCACACAGGCTTAGTTGCTCCGCAGCACGTGGGATCTTCCCGGACCAGGGCTCAAACCCGTGTCCCCTGCATTGGCAGGTGGCTCTTAACCACTGCGCCACCAGGGAAGCCCTTGTGAGCATATTGAAGTTTGAGAAGCACTGTCAGAGTACAAAGAGCACAGGTTCAAAATCAAACAGATCTTACTGTAACTCCTGACACTACCGCACTCACTAGAGATGTATCCTTGGGCAATTGCTAAGTCAGTTTGAGCCTTTGTGTCCTTATCTGTAAGTTGGACCTACTAATACCTGTACTGCAGGGTCCTTGTACTGACTAGCAATAGCATGTGTGTGTGTCTAGCACATAGCAGGTGAACAATGAATGAGGGCGTGGGAGAAACTCAGCAAGGTTTCCTGAGGCCTGGGCCTGACTACACATTGTCCTCTGACCTGGGTCACTTATGTGAGTCACACCTTCATCTCTCCAATCTTCCCATTCCACAATGGGGAAGGACTAGGAGAAAAGAGATAAAATATTACAAATAAGTTAAAAGAATAGAGAAAGTATTTTAAAGATAAAATAATGAAAATAGTAAAATTAGCCAAAGAGTATGCTAGACTTAGATTAAATTGGTTTTGTTTCTTTGAGGTGCCCAAACGACCAAATAAGAAAACGTGGATTGGTAATATGAAACACCTGGGAGAGTGAAGAGCCCAGATTGTTCTCTGTCTTCCCACGGGAGGGAGAATCCTGAGGAAGGAGGTAGCCATGAACAATCCTCCCAAGGTGGGGTTCATGCAGCAATTTGGAGAGCTGAGATCCATAGTTGAGGATCAGTGTTTTAGGAAACACCTTTGACACACTATACACAATGGATATGTTCTTGATAGAGCATGCAAACTTAAAAATATGTACGTCAAAGCAATTTCCTCATTAGAAAATTTCCCTCTAAGCTTCCTCACCAGGCTCAAGGGAGTGTTAGAAGGAGCCCTTACCTAATCTGATTATTAGACCATGTGCTCAAACTCAAGGAGTACCTCTGTGTCATGGCTCATACAGAAGATGGCAATATTCTTACGGCATATTGTGTGTAGACTGAAGGGGTTCCAGGGGCACCTATGTGGGACAAGGTGAAAAAAAATCATTTTTTTTTACATCATGGAATTACAAGAAAAATTTTAAATTGAGAAAGATATTGGATATTAGGTTTGCATAAAAGCATCCAAATTGAGCATTGTCAATTTTCAAAATGAGAAAATAAATGAGTTTGCTTCTAGAAATGTAAATTTTTAATATCAAGTTTGATGCTTGAAATGGCTGAACTCAATTCCTGATCAAAAGTCATTAATAACAATCTCTTCAAATTTTGGTTATTCACCATCAATGAGAAACTTTGCATGAGGAGGTCATAAAAAGTTATTTAACCATTGTTTTACAACTATTTCAAAATTTGTAGTACTTGAAATTATATTTAGGGACTATAGCAGCCCATCCTTTTATTGACAAACTTAATATTGAAATTTCTTGTGATAACACAAATGTTTTTAAATATAATAGAACTTTTTCATATCTAGTACTTCCAAATATTAGTATGCAAAACTCACACATCACGAGAGCAGTCATCATTGACAGGACACATCAGTTACAAATGGGCAGAAGTTCCAAATGTATGGGAAGGCCACCACCAGGAGCTCAACCTTCCTGGTCTACTTTCTCTCAACATAGACACATGGCACCCTGAGCTATGCACCATGCTCCTTGGGCATCAGGAATACAAACTCCCCCAGAAGCTCCATGGGCCACTTGTCCATGATGGGCAGTCTGGGCTCCATGCTTAGTTGCTGGCATGACTCTCCACATCGAAGGGCTCCTGCTTAGCTCTGCTCAGAATGTTGAGGCTGACCATTTATGCTCAGTGGTGCTCAGTACACTTCTGCCTGTAGGGACTGTGGGATGTACAGACAGGTCCTGCTTATCTGGAACCCCCCTCTGTAAAGCCCCAAATAAGGCTGCCCATGACCAGAGTTGACCTGTCTGGGGTTTCCTGCAGCCCCCAAAGGCTTGGGGGTTTAAGGTCTTGTGGCACATCTGGAACCCATTCATGGCACCGCAACTTGGCCCACTGGGAAGCTCTGGATTACTCAGGGGCAGGGACCAAGCCATCCTCTTTCTCTTTTACTTCTTGAATCTATGCATGATAGGCTCTCCTGCACCTTCCTCTTTTACTTCCTACTCCAAGGATTGGTTGAATGATTGGGGTCTTTCTCTACTGTGTTGGAGGAGACTTGGCCGTCTCCAGTTGGATTTAATTTCTCCCCAATGACAACCTGACCTTGTCTACTGTTCTCGTCCCACAAAAAGGTGCCTGGAATACTCAGCACTAGGTTTGGGATCAAATGTGGTCCTTTTAGTGCTTTGACTAGCTCCACTTCCTCTGGTAGTTGTGGTTCACTGTGGTTTTTCTTTGCACAGCAGTGATTAACATCCTACGCTTGGGTTTGGGGAATAGAAGAGGCAGAGATTCATGAGTGGGAAGCAAGGGGCTTCAGGCCTCAACTGCATTCTTTGTTCTCTTACAGGGGCTTTGCTTTGGAGCATCAAGCACTTAGATAGCTATAAATAAATTCTATAGTTTCTTACCAACTTGGTCACTGAAAATTAAACAGGATGCTGTATTGGAAGTTTCAATTGATGCAATACCATACAATGTAAAGGAGAGTCTAGGCCATGTGCAGAAATTACAGAGAAGTTGGAAAACACAGCTCACCAAACCCCCAGCCATATCAAGGATATAATAAGGTTAGAAGAGTGGAAAGTTAGAGAAATTTATGAGGATTTCCCTGGAGAGTTGTGGCTGTGCTGTGAGTCCTCCTACCCCATCTAAGGAAAAGGGTTGAAGGGAGCTTCCCCCCTCATCTTGTCAAGGGAGAGGAGTTTCAATGGGACCAGAGAGCAGTTAGGGAAACACACAGTCCTGTTGTCTGGTCCCACACCACTGTGCCCACCCAGGATGTCAGAGGATGAAACCTGGGCTATTAGCTGATGTAGCAGCAAAGCAAAGGAGAACTGCTCCTGCTTGGGGATTGGTCTTCACTCCTAGATTTTGGGCAAAGACAAGATGGTTTATCTGGCAACTCTGGGTGGGGTCATCTGGTATGCTGTCCAATAGAGTCACCAAGGTGAGAGAAGTACCCTTCAGTAGAGGCTAAGTCGAAGTTGTGCTTCTGGATTCCTAGAGGTAGAGGAGAGAGTGAGCAATGGTAGACCAGAAGGGCTTTTGCCTGGGTCAAGGGCATGGCCTGTGAGAGCTCATCAGTGAACTGCCCCAGAAAACAACTTTAATATCAGTCCATCTCCAGGGCCTAAACTGCTTATGATAGGCAGGTAAAACATTCCTGCCACTCTTACTTTTTTTCCTACCCCCTATCCCCACCTGATCT
>NW_006789251.1:170646-181134 GCF_000442215.2 Lipotes vexillifer
TCCCTACCCCAACCTTGAGGGGATCAGAAACTGCCATTGACAAGCTGGGGGAGGGGAGTCTTGGCAGGGGGAGGAGCTACCACACTCCTTCCCCTTCCTCCAGTCCCCGCCCTCCCTGGGAAGTAGGGGAAAGTCTTTCCTTCAAATGAGGAGGCAACTTTGATTAGTATTACAGGAGGCTGGTCTTTGTAATCACAGGGTTTATACTGTGTTTGCAGCTCAAAGTGGTTGTCAAACTTTTGATCAGAAATTGATCCAAATATCGTGAGATTGCCTGAGTTTTTAGCCCACTGAATACAGTTTGAAGGGAAACAGAAATAAAGTTGCCATCGGATTACATTCCATGAGTGGATTGAAGGCATACCATACATAAATGTTTGGCACTATTATGATTTTATATATTTATGTGTTTATTTACTTATCTCCAGCTAGCCCTGGGCCTGGCCCATCCAAGATGTCACTTACCATTCCTTATAGCATGATTCTGGGCAGGGAGCTCTGTAGGGATCAAGAGTGCATTGGAGCAAATCTAGCGTGAACCTTCAATGTAAAGTCACAGAATGTCAGGCTTGGAAGGAAGCTTGAAGTCATCTATTCTAAATGACCTCCTGCTATTTTGAGCCCCTCTGCCATACCCCTGCCCAGTGCTCCTCCCACCTGTGTTTGAATGTCTGCAGAAATAAGAGGATGTGCATCCTCTCAAGACAGTCCATCCCATTTTGTAACAGCACTTCTCATTTTGTTGTTTCTTTTGCTGCACAGAAGTTTTATAGTGTTATGTAGTCCCACTTGTTTATTTTTGCTTTTGTTGCCTTTGCTTTTGGAGTCAAATCCAAAAAATCACTGCCAAGACAAATGTCAAGGAGCTTCTCCCCTATGCTTTCTTTAGGAGTTTTATTGTTTCAGGTCTTATGTTTTAAGTCTGTAATCCATTTCAAGTTGATTTTTGTGAGTGGTGTAAGATAGGGGTCCAATTTCAGTCTTCTTTATGTGATTATCCAGTCTTCCTAGCACCATTTGTTGACAAGATTATCCTTTCCCCATTGAGTATTCTTGGCTCCCTTGTCAAATATTAGTTGATCGTATATGCAAAGGTTTATTTCTGGGCTGCTGGATCTGTTCCATTGGTCTGTGTATCTATTTTTATGCCTGTACCATACTACTTTAATTACTATACCTTTGTGATATAGTTTGAAATCAGTAAGTGTGATGTGGATGTTTAGGAGACATTGATTATGGAGGCCTGATGTTCTGAGACTTGGATGATGTGTATTTAGTCAGGTCTCTGGGAAACTTCCCTGGGTCCCCAAACCTCTGCTCCCATATTGCTGCTCACCTCACACTGTATGGGGATTTTTCTGTATGTCTGTGAGCACCTTGAGGGCAGGGATCATCTTGTTCATTGTTAAATTCACCAAGCTCAGTATTTGAAGAGAAACGGGTACCAATAAATTAGTTCCCTTTCCCATCACTGTCTAATCTGTAGCCTTTGCTGGGCCCACTTCCAGCTGTTCCCATTCAGTCTTATCAGGAGAGCTCTGGTCCTTTGAATAGATCGATTATCCTTTCTTTGCTGCAAGCTTCATTCCTAGGTTTGTCTCTCCAGTTCTAAAAACACTTTGATGTTTTTAAACTGTACTGAAAAGAGGAAGAAAACGACTTTCTAAGGTCAGGTATTTGGGCTTTGGGTCAACTGGGAAAGAAACAGATGAGTTCTGATATATCATATGAAACTCTGTCCATAGAAACCAAACCGTCCTATTTCTGATATTTCTGCCTCATTCAATGACATTGTTTTCTTTGGAAAAATAGAATATTTATTATTCAGACTCTGGGCAGAGGAGTGAAATGGCCTGGATCTAGATATAAGGGGCAATTTACTGCTGGCCAGCTGCCGCCCTTGCCATCTAACAAATATAGGTTTAAATGAAAGCATCATAGGCCCACTGCTACCTCTGTTCCAGAAGAGAACTATTTATTTTGAGCCACAGTTTTTCCTCTCTTTAATGCCGTTTTTGAAAAATGATGTGTACTTTCGTCTCACTCTGTGCTTCTCCTGTCCCTCCTACCCAGCCTCTCTGCCTTAGTAGATAAACCACTCATTAGGTTATTTATAGCCTCCCACCTGTTCTACTTGACCCCGGGTTTTCCCTCCATCCTTTTCAATTCAACCCTCATACCACATATTTCCCAAAGTTCAGCTCTGGCCTCCAGGTCAAGAGCTCCCATGGCTCACCAAACAAGGGCCAAACACTTGAGCATGGCCTTGTAGGCCCTCTGCCTTTTGTTCCTTCCTGTTGTGTTCTTTCTGCTCCAGCCAGTTTCACCAGCAGCTGCTTTGAGAACGTACCCTCCTTTTCTAGAGCACCCCCTTTCTTCCCTTTGAACGTGTCTTCTCTCTAGTTCCACATGCTCTGCTCTCCTCATCTTCCGAAGCCCAGACTGGCATTACCTTTTCCTTGAAGATTTCCCCGGTCTCTCTTGCTGAAAGTGGGCTGTCTTTCTTCACAGGGTTGTTGAAAGGATTGAATAAGATTATGCACAGAAGTAGAATGGTGGTTGCCAGGGGCCGAGGGGAAGGGAAAACAGGCAGTTGTTCCTAATGGGCAAAAAGTTTCAGTTATGCAAGGTGAATAACTTGTAGAGATCTGCTGTACGACATTGTGCCTGTAGTCAACAATACTGTTGTACACCTAAAAATTTGTTAAAAGGGTAGATCTCACATTAAGTGTTGTTACCACAATAAAATGAAAAGATTATGCACATGGATATGCAAAGTAAAATGCCTAGCAAATACTAGGCACACAGTATTTTTTTTTCCTTTCTACATTTTTTAATTCTTTGAATTCCAAAAGTATTTATTTCTTCTAGGGCAGCAAAGTTATTCTTCTTTACCTTGTATCATAGTTATGTGGGTGTATATCTTAATTGTTATATATCACAGTGAGAGAAAAAAAGGCACAGATTTTGATGTCTGACATCTATTTGTGTTTTTTTGTTTGTTTTTCTTTCCCTTTTGCGGTACGCGGGCCTCTCACTGCTGTGGCCTTTCCCGTTGCGGAGCGCAGGCTCCGGGCACGCAGGCTCAGCGGCCATGGCTCACGGGCCCAGCCACTCCGTGGCATGTGGGATCCTCCCGGGTCGGGCACGAACCCGTGTCCCCCGCATCGGCAGGTGGCCTCTCAACCACTGCGCCACCAGGGAAGCCCCTGACATCTGTTTTTGAGAGCTACCTCCAAAGCTCAGTAGCTGCGTGGTCTTGAATAAGTTGCTCAGCTTCTTTAAGACTCAGTTTTATTATCTGTTAGAAAAAGAAAAAAAAAGAAAAATAACAACTATCTCTCTGGTCCTGTGGATGGATTAAATGTGACAATACACGTAAAAATGGTGACAGATAACATGGCAGCAGCTCAGAGTCTTACTGTGGTTTCTTTTCTTCTTTGAGGGCAACGACTACAATGTCTACATGTTTATAACCCTAAGGCACAGAGCATGTAGCCTTGTGCATAGTCACAGCTCAGTAAATGCTTCCTGAATGAATGAATGAATAAGTGAGTGAAAGGAAGGAAGGAAAGAAGGGAGGAGGAAAGAGAAAAGATATGAAAGGGTTAGCTTACTTATATCTTCTTTGTAATACAAAAGTTACGATGGTTTCAACTCAAAGACAAGTATCTCCAAAAAGAGTAGGGATATTTCCTCTTTGTCCTAATCCTGTGCAACATTTTTAGTGACAGCAGCAATCTTTATATTTGGAAGGGAGAGCTGTTTAAAGTTCCCTAACTTTTGGAAGCCAATAGTTGATATACCAGCAGTGCCACGTCTGTTAAAGAAAAAAAGTGTTCTGACATTTGTTAAAATGGTAAGGAAGACGTTATTCAAGGCTTGTACAATAAGGGTGAACTCTATTGAAGTAGAGGAGAAAGATCAAGCTCAACTTTGAATATAAGAACAAATGGGGATTGATAGCCAAGGAGCAGAATGAAGGGGTCAGTGCATAATAAATTACTAAGAAGAGACATCAAGGGTAAGGGAACTCTTGCTAAACTGACCTATTAGGATTCTTGCTAAAGGAAGGCCAAGAACTTAGACATCAAAAGTGGGGAATGGGGAACTTGATCAGATACCAAGGGTGGGGGTATCTGAGTGATCGGGTATCAAGGGTGGGGGGATTCTCGGTAAACTGACTTAGCAGGATTCTTACTAAGACTGGGTAGGCAGAATGAAGACAGGATGGGGGCCAAGATCAAGGCCTAGTTGAGAACAGAGCTCTGAGGAGCCTGACTAAGGTTGACCACTATGCCATCATCAAGTTCCCCCTCACCACTGAGTCAGCCGTGAAGAAAACAGAAGACAGCAACACACTAGTGTTCACTGTGGAGGTCAAGGCCAACAAGCACCAGATTAAACAGGCTGTGAAGAAGCTCTATGACATTGACGTGGCCAAGGTCAACACCCTGGTCAGGCCTGACGGAGAGAAGAAGGAATATGTTCGACTGGCTCCTGACTATGACGCTTTGGATGTTGCCAACAAAATTGGGATCATCTAAACTGAGTCCAGCTGGCCAATTCTAAATATAAAAGTTTTCACTTAAAAAAAAAAAAAAAAGGAAGCCTGGGGAAAGCCGTCTGCCCTACTCCCACTGAGGAAAGCAGGAGTGGGGCAGGTGTGCTGCCCTAGAAGTCATGAAAGTTTGGCAAAATGTTATAAACATTCCTGTCTCTGGGTTTTCATTTGTGAGAGGGACATGACACCACTTTTCATCCCAACTATCTTAGTGGGTATATTAGTTGCCTGTGGCTACTGTAACAAATTGCCACAAACATGCTGATTAAAAACAACAGACAACAGAAATGTACTCTCTCACAGTTCTGTAGGTCTGAAGTCTGAAATTTGTGTCACTAGGGCAAAATCAAAGTCAGTAGTGCCACATTCCTTCTGAAGGCCCTAGGGGAGAATCTGTTCCCTGGCTCTTCCAGTATCTGCTGCCTGCTGTCATTCCTGGGCTTGTGGCCACATTATTCCAATCTCTGCCTCCGTCTTCACATGGCCTTCTCTTCTTTGGTCTGTTTCTAATCTTTCTCTGCTTCCCTCTTATATGAATACGTACTGTATTAGTCTGCTTGGGCTGCCATACAAAATGTCATAGGCTGTGTGGCTTAAACAACAGAAATGTATGTCTCATAGTTCTGGAGGCTGGAAAGTGCAAAATTAAGGTGATGGCCAATTTTGTTCCTGGTTAGAGTTCTCTTTCTGGCTTGCAGACAGCCACCTTCTCTCTGTGTCATCACATTTTTTGGGGGGTAGGGAGAGAAAGCTCTTCCTCTTTTATAAGGCCACCAATCCTCTCAGATTAGGGCCTCACCCTCATGACCTCATTTAACCTTAATTACCTCTTAAAAGTCCTGTCTCCACATATAGTCACGTTGGAGGTTGGGGCTTCAACATATGAATTTTGGGGGTATACAATTCAGTCCATAGTACATGTGATTGCATTTAGGATAATCCAAGATGATCTACCCATCTCAAGATACTTAACCTAATCATATCCATAGAACCCCTTTTTCTAAATAAGGCAGTATTTACAGGTACCAGGATTAGGACCTTGTGTCTTTGGGTGGCCACTATTCAGCCTACCACTGGTCAGCCAAATGGGTCATAAGAGCCTGGATTTATAAAAGGCTTGGAGGTCCTTCAAGGTTTTAATGGAATCCAGAGCATTATAGATTTATTCACAATAAAATAATCCTCAAGATTATTTCAAAGTTTGATCATTCTAGAGTTTTGCTGCATTGAAGTTTGTGGTGTACATAGTGACTGGGAACCTTCACTTGGCCTTTCGTCCTTTCCACTTGGATGTTTAATAAGTAATAAAATTTAACAGAATCATCGTTTTCCTCCCACCAGACTTATTCATCTCCTATCCCTCCACATGTCAGCCAACAGCAATGCATCCATCCAACAGCTCAAGCCAAAAGCCTAGGAGAGCTCCATTCCTCTCTTTTCCCTGTCTTTTAAATCCAATTGTGATTTTTAGCAAGCAGTGTGGCATGGGACCCACCAATCAGAACAGAGTCAGGCAGTAGAGCTGTCCAGGGGGGTCTCTACCATGCCAGGCATTGATATTTTAGTTTTTGGTTTTAGGGGAAGTCTGAGGGTGTTAGGCTGTTGAAGTGGGGCGCCACTTGGGGGCTTTCGGCAGTGACTGTTTACCAACTAGTATAGAATATGTCAATATTTTGGTCACTGGGTGGGCTCTCTAGGGACTTAGCAGTGAAACAGCAGCCCTTCCCGTATCCAACTTATCAAGTCCGGTCGCCTCTACATCCAAAACATGTCTTCCCAGCTGCTTCTGTCCACCTCAGTGGCTTCTACTCTAGAACTGGGCGCCATCTTCTCTTTTTTTTTCCTTTCTTTTTTTTTTGTGCCCTACACTTCACTCCATATTATATAAAACCCCAACACAATAATCCTTTGTAATTGTTTCCAGACTCAGATGGGCCAGAGGGTGGGAGGAGGGAGGACAGCAGCAAAGCTGGGAGGCTGGTGACCAAGGGGCAGCTCGGGATGCAGTGCGCAGGCACCATCTTCTCTTGCCTGAGCTTCTGCAGTAGGCCTCTAGGGTTCCCCTTCTCCCAAACATGCACCCCCTATAGTCCATTCTCCAAACAATAGCCAGAATGATCTTTTAAGAATATAAGTTATATCATGTAATTCTGCTGAAAGTGAATTCCCTTGTACATAGCACACTATGCGAACTTCTTATCCTGACCTAGAAGGACCTCATTGTTCAGCCTTTGCCCCTCTCCTCTAACCTTATCTTTCTCTACTCTCGCTCTCCCAGTAGCCTTCTTCCCATATCTTTTTTTTCCTCCCCTCATGACCTTGGCACTGGCGATTCTTTCTTGAATGCTGTTCCTGCCTAGATCTTTGCATGGCTGTCTCCTCATTCAGGGTCCAAGTCAAGAGTCAGTTGTCACCCTTCTCCACTTGTTATAATAAAATTAGATTTGTGCAAAAATGCCTTTTGTTTATTCACTCAAACTTTTATTGAGTTTTATCACTATGACCTTGGCACTCTGCTAGGTACCAAGGATACATGAACGAATAAGACCAAGTTGTTTTCCTCAAGGGCCTCAGTCGAGTGAAAGAGCCAGAAAAATAATTTCAAAGACCTCAAGTTATTTACGGTACAATGCAAAAATGAGCTGTAATGGAAGTCTTGCGGGAGCACAGAGAAGGACGTAACTATTAATAACTGTGCCTGCGGGAATCAAGGAAGGTTTTAGAGAGTAACTGACTTTACCTGGATAATTACAGTGGAGAATCCTTATTTTAGAGTGAATGAAACTGAACTAAATTATATTGTTCAATTTAAGACCTAAGATTAATCTGTGTTTGGTAAATATTTAAACAGGAGGTATTCCTGATTCTCATACACAATTTTAATGGCCATTAAGTATAAGCAGAGTAGATTTCTTTACTTTTTTGGTCCACGAGGGGGAAAAGTGCTTCTTGTTTAACTGACTTTAAACAAAGATTGATGGAGCAAGTAATATTAGGAGTGGAGACCTTTGAATTGATGGAGCTCTAGCTTTTCCAGTTGAAATGAGGTGAGTGGAAAGTCATGGTCACACAGCTGACCTGTTTTTTTATCTCTGAAATAAACTTGATCAAGTGGATCCCTTAACCCCTGGGTAAAGGACATTCCAAACTATCCTTTGCATTTCCCAGAAAGGTGGATGTCTCTTCCGTTTTTTCCAGCTTTATTGAGGTATAACTGACACATAACATGTTGTAAGTTTAAGGTATACAATGTGACGATTTGATACACTTATATATTGCAAAATGGTTACTACAATTAGGTTACTTACATCTATAAACTCAAATAATTAGGTGTGTGTGTGTGTGTGTGTGTGTGTGTGTTGATAACATTTAAGATCTCCTTTTAGCAACTTTTAAGTATATAATACAGTATTGTTAACTATAGTCACCATGGTATGCATTACATTCCCAAAACTTACTCATCTTGTAACTGGAAGTTTGTACCCTTTGACAGACATCTCCCCATTTTGAGCACCCCCCAGCCCTGGCAACCACCACTCTATTCTGTTTCTATGAGTTTGGCTTTTTAAAATTCCACATATAAGTGAGATCATACAGTATTTGTCTTTGTCTGACTTATTTCACTAGCATAATGCCTTTAAGGTCCATCCATGTTGTTGCAAATGGCAGAATTTCCTTCTTTTTCATGGCTGAGTAGTATTCGTGTGTGTGTGTGTGTGTGTGTGTGTGTGTGTGTGACATTTTATTTATCCATTTATCCATTGATGGACGCCTAGGTTGTTTCCATATCTTGGCAATTGTGAATAATGCTGCAATGAACACGGAAGTGCAGGCATCTCTTTGCGATAGTGATATTATTTTATTGGGCATATTTCCTAAACAATCTTTGTAGAGATAGGAGAAAAGAGAAAATGTCCAAACTCACAATTTTCACTTCGAATTTACTGTAACTATCACAAGCACATGGCTTTTTCTTATTCTTTTCCTTCCTAATAGTCATCAGAATTTGTAATTACATATTAATTTTTGGATTTTTTGTTGAACATCTGTGTCTCTGCTGTATTGAAAACTCCACGAGGGAGGACATTTCTATGGTCCACTGCTGGATCTCCATACTGAGAACCTAGCATATAGTTGGCGCCCAAAACATATTTATTCAAAAAGTGAATAAATGAATAATCCTGATAATTTGAGTAAAAGCCTAAAAGAAGGTAATTGGAGAATTCACACAAATTAAAGGATAATTGGGGTCATAGGGACACCTCCTCAGGGGAAAATCAACCTGTCGTAGTTCATAGAGATACTTCAATTGGATGTGAATTCCAGGTCCCCAACCATTCTGATATTTTCTGCCAAAGGGATAATTTAAATTGGACTCATGGGGCAGGAGGTGCTCAAAATTGTAGATAATGAAAATACCATTTATTTGCTCACTTAGCAAGTATTCTTTGCTTCTAATAGAAGGGGAGAAGGGCTCTTCATTCTTATATCTAACAGAAAATATTAATATTTGTTGAATATACTCAAGAAGAATATTCTTTAGGGTTAACTTAAGTAAATGGGTAAAGTTGGTATAGTTTGGGAATACATCATTTAAAAAGCAGTTTAAATTTGGTGACTAGGTCACTGAGCAAATAGGCTTCTTTTTACTCCCTTGGGTATCAAGCTTTATCTGCCTTTGGTGGAAGAGGCTTTCAATGTCTCTGCCATTGAAAAAGGGGAATGATTCACCCAGACTGTTTGGATGCAGCTCAATAAAGTCTCCTGGCAAGTCTGACCCATGGTCTCCCATCCTGGTGTTATGAAGTGACTTGATGTAGTCTGATTGTGCACAAGTCTTAGGCTCATTTTGATAGAAAATGAGAGCTGAAAACTGTTTCTTGGTGTGATAGGTAGATGCCCCCCCCCAAGATTCCTGCTCCCTGGTGGACAAGCCCTGTATCATTCCCCCTCCCCTCTACTCCCCCCTCCATCTAAGTGGGACCTGTGAATATGTTGGAATGTTACTCCCATGATTAGGTTACTAATGAGTCAAAAGACAGATTATCCTGGGTGGGCCTGATCTAATCAGGTGAACTCATCAGAGAAGGTAAAACATCAGGGAGCTCATACAGCATCACAATCATGTTGTGAACTGCCTATGGAGGGGACCCATGTGGCTAAGATGTGGGAGGGATCTCTCCAAGCTGAAAATGACCCCAGGCCAGCAGCCAATAGCCAACAAGAACAACAGGACCTCAGTCCTGCAACTAGGAGGAACCAAGTTCTGCTAACAATCTGAATGAGCTTGGAAAACCCCTAAGCTGCAGATAAGAATGTAGCCCCAGCTGACACCTTGATTTCAGCCTTGTGAGAGCCCGAGAAGAGGACCCAGCTAACCATCCGGACTCCTGTCCCGGGGAAACTATGAAATAATACATCTCTCCTATTTTTAAGCCTCTAAATTTATGGTGACTTATTATGCAGTAACATAGAATAGAAAAAGAATGCATTTGGTTCATTGCAACAGGGGGACAGAACAAAATGGGGAATCTTGGAGGGTCTCAGTAAGGAGGTTATGGAAGGGCTGGTCCTAGAATCTGGGATTATGTTGGGTGATTTGGGCGAGAGTTCAAGCATGGTTTTGCTCTGGTTTGGGTGCTATCAGAAAGAAGGAGGGACTATTCTGTGGTTGAGTAGCCTAGTAAGTTTTATCTCTGAGGTGAGAAGAACATAGTGGGGCTACAGCCAGAATGGATGAAGAGGCCCCAGTCACTCCATTAGCAGGGAAAGCGGGATGCTTGGCCGTTTTTGTGGTTTGGATGGCACACTCCTATCTTTGTGCTCAGACCCGGTTCCAGAGTGGCCTTTTTTTTTTGTCTCGCCCACCACAGTCAGAGTGGCCCTGTTTGTGTTCAGCAGGGGGGCAGCCCGGGGTTGCTGGT
>NW_006789251.1:181144-187431 GCF_000442215.2 Lipotes vexillifer
AGGAGGGCAGCACGGGTTTCCTGTTGGAGCCGGGCCAGCTCTGAGCTGACAGCCATCAGGGCGGCCCTGGGGTGGGCGGGTGAGTTAGGTACTTCTTCCTTCACTAATGCATTTGGGTTTTTCTAAGATATGGAAAAATGTTAGTTAACTAATTAATTTTTTGGAAGGGAGTGGAAAGGTCTTTATATGATAATTTTTTACAGCCTTATTCAGGTATAATTGATGTACAAAAAACTGCACATATCTGCACATATTTAATGTATACAATTTGATGAGTTGGACATATGCAAATTCTGCTAGATGTACATACATTTACTAAATAAATGCTTATAAGCAAGCTATTACACCCCCTGCCCCGCCACCAAAATCATATGATCTGTTCTGTAAGCTTAAGGAAGTCTGCTCTCAGGTGCTCAATCAACACTTTGCATCAAAGGTTCATTCGATGTAAAGGCAGTGCTCCTGTCACCCATACAGCTGGCATTAGGCAGAATCTTTGAGAATTCATTGCTGAACGTGGAACCACTTAAGAGAGTTAGCTCAGGGTAATATATCCCTAATATATGCCTAACGTAATATCCCTAATATGATATCCCTAAGATGGAAAGGTTATCGGCCTCACTGGATTCTCCTACCCTATTCATGCAAAGGTAGGAAGTGTCTCTAAAATATTATTAGTCAATACATATATATTCTATAACTATAATTTCACCAGTGAGAGCCGATTTCTAATACTCATGTTATTTCATAAAACTCATTTTTGATGTCCAATATGCTAATTTGCAAAGCACTTTTTTTTTTTTTTTTGCGGTACGCTGTCCTCTCACTGCCGCGGCCTCTCCCGTTGCGGAGCACAGGCTCCGGACATGCAGGCTCAGCAGCCATGGCTCACGGGCCCAGCCGCTCTGCGGCATGTGGGATCTTCCCGGACCGGGACACGAACCCGTGTCCCCAGCATCGGCAGGCGGACTCTCCACCACTGCGCCACCGGGGAAGCCCAAAGCACTTGTTTTTGATTGAGATAGGCTACTCTTGAAGAATGAGTATCTGGATTAGAATGCCATTTGACCACCCCCGAACTTTGCACACTTCAGTATACTATCAGTTTCTGGGCTAGAACTTAATCCGGTGGTTCTCATCCTTGACCACCTATCGGTGTCACCTGGAGGAAAATTTAAAACCATTGATGCTGATGCTGCACCTGCAGACCAAGTATATCAGACTCGCTGGAGGTGGCATCCAGGCACTGGTGTTTTTAAAGATGCCCGGGTGACTTCAGCATGAAGCCCAGGTCAAGAACTACTGGCTTAATCCAAAAATGTAATAACACCACACTGTCTGTGCTGAGGTATTTTAAAGTAAATTATGGATATCTTAGAACATGGCTGCCCATTAGAATTGCCTGGGGAACATTAAAAAAAAAAAAGATGCTTGGACCTAACCCCAGACCAATTAAATCATAATCTATGGGTGAGGGGCCTGAGCACTGCTATCATAAACATTTCCAAGTGACTCTAACTGCAACCAGGTGCAGGTCCGTTGTGATGGAAGATGCATGACAACTGCAGGCAGCGGAACGTAGGAGCCTCACGAGGAGAAAAGCTTCCGAGGCCCTGCCACTTGTGTGATTCGAGGGGCACTGCCCATGGTTCTCAGGGGCCGCTTTAGCTCCCTGAAGGCTCCCAGGCTCTGGGCATCAGCGGAACCCGGCAGTCTCCAGATGCCAACTCCCCTTCTCTCCCGAAGGCTCCCAGACCCAGTTCACATCCTTTCATCCCAGACCTCCTTTAAAGTCATGAACCCATGTCTGCCCCCCTTACCCCTACCCAGGCTGCGTGAAGTCCTCATCCTCCTTGTGGGCAGGGAACAAGGTCACCTGGATTTTCCCCTGCTGACTATGGCATCAACTCTGTAGATGTCTCTACCTGACCTGGAACGTGGGATGCCGGGGTGTAAAGATCACCATCCCGTCATTGTTCCTTTACATCCTGTGCACTGAGGCTCTTTGAATGGACCCCATATGTCTGCGGTCTATAAGAGGATGACCAAAGGTGGCGTCCTAGGCTTTGGCAGCACCTCTAGAACTGCCCCAGCCTCCTCTTGTTTGCTCATTTCTCCTTTCCTCAAGTCCTTAGGTTTGTTCCCCTTCCCACCCACTGCTTTTCTTTTGCCTGGCTTGCGGGATCTTGGTTCCCCAACTAGGGACTGAACCCGGGCCCTCGGCAGTGAAAGCACCGAGTCCTAACCACTGGACCGCCAGGGAATTCCCTTTTCCTCTTTTTAATCCTTCATGTTCGCTCTGGCTTCCACCTACCCCTTGGATTGGATGACAGGAGGAAGCATTATGTGGTCGTTAAGAAAGACGGATTTTGAAATCATATCCTCCTGGGTTTGAATGCACCACTTATTTCCTTGGTCAGCTGCTTGGCCTCTCAGAGTCTGAGTTTCATCTGTTAAGAAAAACGTCAAAGATACCAATTTCATAGGGTTATTGTACAGATTAATTAAAATGCTTAAAGGAGGCCTAGGACAGAGCTTGGCATACAGTCAGAGGTAATAAAGAGCATCTATTGTTATTATTATTACTGCTGATATTATCGAGCTTGGAACTTCCAAGCTGGATATAGCTTGACTCTGGCCTCCTTCTAGAAGTGCAGTTTGCAACCTTGGCTTTACTCTGGAATTCCCTAAGGAAGGCTAAAGAAAATCCTGGGGCCAGGGCCTCACCCCCGAGATTCTGACACAGTCCTCTTGGGGTGTGGCTGGGTCTTGATTGGTTTAAAAGCTGGTCCTAATGTACAGCCAAGGCTGAGGACCAGAGCAATGGTTCTCAAAGTGTAGTCCCAGGACCAGGAGCGTCAGCAGCATCTGGGAGCTTGTTAGAAATGCAGATTCTCAGCCCTCCTGAATCAGTATCTCTGCACGTGGGACCCAGTGACCTGTGTTTTAAGGAGCCCTCCAGTGGATTTGGATACCCTATTGGGTTTGAGATTCACTGTCATAGGGGATTTGCCCTCATCCACGTAAGCCTCTGCTGGCTGTCTTTGGTGGCGGTAGTGGTGGTGGGGAAGACCTTTCTTTGTGGGGATCTTGCCTACCAGCAGTGGCATTGCTTCTGAGTTTCACTCTGCTTGTTTGAAGACTGAATTTAAATCTGGGCCATCAGTTAAACAAGATGGGCACATGTATAACTGGATTTACCAAGGAGAATGCACATATGCACACTGTCACATTCATCTGGCATATTTTTCAGTAAAGAGTAGCATCAGACAATTATGCCTTATGCATTGTTTTAAATAAAACAGAGGAACTTACCAGCTTTATTTTCATTGCATTTCATTTTTCTTGGTATTTAAGAGCACTAAAAGGGATACTGACATGTTAAAGCAGACATTAAAGATACCCGTTTTTGTGACCTGACCTTGGCTGATTTGCCTGTCCACCATGAGCAGCTTCTTTTTTGTTGAATGTTCATGCTTTCCAATGATTAGAGGTCAGTGAAGTCAGTAGGTCTCCTCCTCTAATCCTCACTTCTAGGTGATGTGTTACAATACTAGCAAGTCTTGGACCAAATTCAACCACATGTAACAACAACAAAATAATAAACAAAAAAAAAACCAACACGATAACGGAAAACAGACACAAAGACTGGTCAGTCTGCTTTGTAAGCCCACTGAAGTGTGGACCCTCTGTCCTTGGGGTTCTCCAACCTAGAAGGTTCACTTTGAGGCAAAAATGCCACAAGGTTCTGCTCATTGGCTAAACTTCTCCAGCATCCCTGGCATTTTTGGTGTTGGACTTTCCTGGGCATTGTAGGATATTTAGCAACCCTGGACCCAGGCGCTGAATTCTGCTAGCCATCCTCCCCATCCACTACCCCTTAATCACTGTGATAACCCCAAAAGGCACCCCATTTCCAAACCTCTGTGATCCTCTGATAAATGTAAGGGTGATGGGATCAAATGGAGTTCTTGACCTAGAGTATCACTCCAAAGGTGTAAAGTATTACTCCCAAGGTTGCTGGGTTTTGATACCAGATTTTTCAAAATATCTGTTAATGCAAGGCAGAATGATTCTTGAATAGCTTGCATTTCACTGATGAAACATTATTTCTAATATTCCTTATGCTAATTAACAAGCTCAATATGCAGCTTCAGATAGTGGTATTTAAAGCAAGCACTTGTCACGGTGCTTGTAGCAGGCACTGGAGTTGGAGTGCGGGCTCCTGATTAGGGTCTTTCAAATGCTAACCAGCTACCTCTGCAATATGGATTCATGATTAGGGTACTTTACATATTAATTAACCGTTTCTAGGGTATAGACTACTTTTAATTTATACTTCATGTTTCTCCTATCTATGCTGAAGCATGTTAATGTAAATTACAGATAAGTTTCTATACCTCAGAAGGGAAACCTCTTATATGGCAGATGTGGAAATTAGCACATGTCTGGTGGGTGATCCAACAGTACATGTCAGAAGGCTTTGGAAAGTACATTGCTATTGACCCAAGGGTATAGTGACCAACTGTCCTGATTTGCCAGAACTCAGGGGTTTACCTGGATGTGAGGCTGTCTGTGCAAAAACAGGACAGTCCAGGGCAAACTGAGACAGTCTATCACCCTACCACTAACTCTGCCTCTAGAAATTTTTCCTGAGGTGAAGAGGCTGGAAAGATTACTTATAATATGTGTTACTTGTGAAAAGTGCAAATTTGGAAACAGTTTACAGGATTAGCATAAGGAAATTTGTTGAATAAATTTTTGTATATCCATCAGATAGAGTATTATAGTTCTGAAAAACCCATGTTCTCTGTATTAGCTCAGGCTGCCATAACAAAATACCAAGGAGTATGTGGCTTAAACAACAGACATTTATTTTCTCACACTTTTGGAAGCTAGAGGTCCCAGATCAAGATCTAGCCGGGTCAATTGCTGGTGAGGGCTCTCTCCTTGGTTTGCAGATGGCTGCCTTCTTGCTGTGTCCTCACAAGCCAGAGAGAGGGAGCCAGCTCTCTGGTGTCTCTTCTTATAAATGCACAAATCCCATTGGATTTGGGCCCCACTCTACAACCTCATTTGACCTTAATTACTTCTTTACTCCAAATATAGTCACATTGGGGGTTAGGGCATCAACATACAAATGTTGGGGGGTTAGAATTCAGTCCATAGCATTCTCAAAGACCACTTGTGGGAAAGAGGAGATGTTCACAATGTTCAATGTTCATTGAAGCCCCAAAACTGTATATGGTATGATTCAGATATTGTCTAAAAAAACAAATTAGAAGGACATATATGTGTCTAAAGGAAGACAAGAAGACTTTATAGCATGTTAAAAAATGGAAATAAAGTTGCTTTTAACTTTCTTTATACTTTCTATAAAAAAGTTTTCCCTCTTCTTTTTTGTATTTCAGAATTTCAAAAGGTAAACATACGATATTTTTTAAAAAGAAAATTGTAGTTAAAAAATACAGGCTCTGGTTAGATTGCTGCCAGACCAGGAGAGGATGGGTATGACGCCAGTTAGGGAGATGAAGCCTAGATTGGGGGTAACTGGAAAAGAACAAATGACAAGGGAATCTATAACATTTGTGTCAACCTGAGTTGGATATTCCTTGTCTAATTTGGTAAATTGAGCCTTGCTGACTATGCGAATGGGTAGTGGTTAAGCACCCAGGATCGGGAACTGACCACCATGGTTGGAGTTCCAGCCCTTCGGCTTGCTGGCCAGCTGTCCTTGGGCAGGCTTCTCTCTGTCCCAGTTGTATGTGAGAGAGGAATAATGGTAACGCCTGCCACATTGCTCATTGTGAGGTTAGAGTGAGTTATTACGTGAAAGGCCCTAGGAAAGTTATTGCCAAGTAGAAAGGTGTCCAATAAATCAGCTATTGTTGTTATTGTTATCTTTCTTCTAAGAATTCCTGGCTTTGCTCCTTAGGCAATGCTTAGAAATTCATTTTGCATCGTGGCTTTGGACAACATTCCCTCTGTTTGGAAGGGGTTTGTTGTTAGACTCATTAGATTTGACAAACAAAAACACAGGACACCTAGGTAAATCTGAATTTCAGATAAACAACAAATCATTTTTTTAGTCTAAATGTGTTCAGATATTGTCTTGGGAATACTTATGCTAAAAATTATTCATTGTTTATCTGAAATTCAAATTTAACTGGGTGTCCCGTATTTTATCTAGCAATGCTAATTATTATAGATATTACAACAACATTGAAAAATGCAACAATGACGCTTTCTTAATCAGAGCCATTTAAGCCAAGCCCACCCCTGCTGAA
>NW_006789251.1:187735-215539 GCF_000442215.2 Lipotes vexillifer
CTGCTGAACTCCTGGTTCTGGCAATGCCTTTACAGTGAGGAGTGTGTGAAATAACCTGTCTGTTGGCTCTAGCTTGGCCTGTGGTACATGGTACATGCATAATAAATCTGGCAGGAGAACCTGCCCTTCACTAGCCTTGTGACTTTAGGGAAATTACGTAATCTCTTGAAGTTCAATGTCCTTAAGTGCAAAATGGGGCTAGTAGTAAGAAGACCTGCTTCATTGTGAGAATTAAATAAAATGAGATCATTCCCAGCCCATGGGAAGTGTGGCTTCCGGGGATGAATGTGACAATGTGATGGTTGATTTCAGAGCACAGCAGCAGGGTGCTGGGTGGGTGGATGCCAGTCCTGCAGTGGAGAAGTGGGAAGTGCATTCTCAGGGCTGCCACAGTTGTATATCCCCATGATCTTTCTTGCCTGGAGAAGCAGTAAAGACAGCAGGCAACTGGTCTGCACTTCACTTCCCCCACTCAAATCTGGCATGAGCACATCGAACTGGCAGAACCTAATTTGTATGGCAAACCCTAGCTGCAAGCGAGCCATGGATCTGTAATTTCTATTTCCAGCCTCCTCTGAACGGGAAGGCGCACCAGGAGTGGGAATGGATGCTGAGGGCATTGGATGCTGCTCAACCCAACAAAATATCATGAAGTATAGGTTGCTGTAAAGGTAGCTGTCCGGATCAAGAGTGAGTTATCCAACTTCTGTTCTCAAGGACTCAGCATCATCTCTCTTACTGCTAGGGTGCTCTTTGTGTTTGAGACCAACCTTGATTCCTCTCTTCCCCCACCTTCTACTTTCTTCTTCCCTAGGGGCCAGTCTCAATCATGACCCCCATTCTAGGGTACAAGCCTTGGTTATTGGTTGTCAGACTTCCCAGGGTTACCTTCCTGAATTTCTAAGCATTGCCTCTCCTGAATCCCTTGTCTTTGTGTTCTACTGTCAAATAACTATCCTGTGCTCTTTGAAGTCTACTCTTTACCTACAGATTGCACTTTTTCTTATCACCTGGAGCCCATCTGTGCTGGTCTCGCCAATCTCTGACATCCCAGATGAACCCGGTTCAATTTGCCACCCCCATGGTTTTCCCCATCCTGCTATGGTTAAGGGTTACAAGAGAGAAAAAGTCCTTAGGGACCAAATCCAAGCCATGGGAATTTAAAGTCACACAAAGCATGAGCCCACTATAGCCTGCGTGTTCCGGGGTATCCGGAGCAACAATAGCACCTCAGCTCCCGGGTCCACACTGTCAGCCAATCACTCTGCATATTAAACTGATCCTGAACTCTTTAGGACCAGCGGCCACACCATTTGTCAAAATCACAATGCATCCCTCTGCTGCCAAAGATGGAACTGTAATTTCCCCCTCCTCCCAAAATAAATACTTTGCATGTTTCTGAAAAATTTTAGCAATTAGCTTGTACCATCACCTCTAATTAGCCACTGGCAAACACAGATGAGGTAATAAAGCTTGCCAAAGGGGAAGCATGAATAAGCACCAGATTCTAAATCTACTGGGGAAGTGACCCTGATGAATCATTTAATAGTCACTGTAATGTAATTTTTACAGGTTTGTCATACACACACCACAGAGAACATATTAAGTGGGTCTGAGCCATAAGAGAGTCTTAATGATTAATTTGCCATATGCTCCTGAAAATCTCATTTTTTGAACAAACAATACACATATACTCTTTTTCTTATTAATAAAACTATCAAGAAAATCCACTTTTCTTTCCATCTCACTAATGACTCCCTCTAACTCTCACGAATATCTAGGGATTGGTCTTTTTTGTTTTTTTTAATTATATCTAAATTCCCTCGGAAGTTAGTCAGACATAGCTATTTACTCTTATGTATTTGATTTCAATTGTTGGCAATTGCTTTTTAATCTTTTTTATTGGCTAGTCCACAGTGACATCATGGGGAAGATTATTGTTATTCTTTTTTATTTACAGAGTAAATCCTCCTGCTGGGTTAAGCGACATGCTCTGAGACCTCTACAAGGGGGGTCTAGATTAGAGCCCAGCCTTCAAATTCTCAACATGTCTTGTACAGAAAGACGGGAAGCAGAAAATCACTACTGTGAATGCAAAACCCAACCAGGAGTAAGGAGCCCTGCCTCTGAGAAAGACTACCATATCTCTGAAACTCAGTTTCCAGATCTATAAAATTGGCTCATCATGGGACATTGTTGTGAGGCTCCAATAAAATAGTGGATATAGAAAGATTTGGGGGTTGTACACACCTAAGGGATTGCAGTGTCACCAGAAGGAGAGGCTTCCTTTTCCCTGTCCCCTTCTTCTGTAGGGTGGGTGGTGGCTTGGTCTCTGGGCAGTCTGAGTTCATTGGGGATCATTGGTCTCTGGGGATCATTGCCCAATGCTATCTGCTGCTGGACACACAGTTGGCCACGATGAGGACGCCACTGCCTTTCTCCATCTGGCTCAGATGCCAGAGCACTCAGCTTTCTTCAAAGCGAAGGCATATTGGCTCTCAGTGAACAGTGAAGCAGGTCTTTACCAAGCAGGGGGTTTTGGTGATTACTTCAACATCTTACAGAGAGTGGGGCAGGGGTAGGTGGGTTTGGAGAGCAGGCCTCAGTCTGGCTGCATTGCCCCCTCCTATCACAGAAGGGATGAAGCCTCGCTGCCTAGGAGGCTGGGGTGAGGATGAGGGTGTGCTCACATGGAGGCTATCCAGGCTGTGGACCTTCCCTCCGCTTCTAGCAAATATCTCCCTTTAACTCACGACTTGTTGCAATGATCCCCCTTGCTTCCCTCTTCACCGTGCTGCTTCCTAAAGAAATAATCAGTCCCTTCTCCATCTTTCCTGATGTCTGGCACATTTTACATGGTCCTGAAAAATTTCATCATGAGCTTGTACCATCACTTCTAATTGGCCACTGGCAAACACAGTTGAGTTAATGAATGTCAATGGCCAGGTTCTCCTCTAGCCCAGGTAGCACTTTTGTTCAAATCAGAGAAAGGGGCCGCGTTTGAGCCAGGCACACTGCTTGGGATGTAGGGAGTCCCTTTGCCCAGAAGGAAAAAGGTGTCCCTTTCTTCCAGTGGGTGCAGTACTGACAAGGCACATGGTTTGACCTGCAGAGAGTAGGCTGTATTTCAGTACCCCCTAGCCAAGGGCTTTTGTGCAGTGCACACATTGGTCAACCATACAAGGAGGCCCTATCAATGGCTTTTATGCTGCTATACAGCTGGGGCTGAGAGAGCATGGGCTCTTTGTCAGAGTCAGGTTGCTCTCCTTGCCCCTCACAACACACAGGAGGGGGGAGTGTGCTTGGATTATATTAATAGAAGTGTAGTGGGTTGAATCGTGACCCCCAAAAAGATAGGTCCAAGTTCTAATCCATGGAACCTGTGAATATGGCCTTATTTGGGAAAAAAAGTTCTTTCAGATGTAGTTGTAACTTAAGGATCTTGAGATGAGATCATCCTGGATTGCCTGGGGGGAGGGGCAAGCTTAATCCAATGATAACTGTCCTTATAAGAGTAAGGCAGAGGGACATCAGACAGACAGAAGAGGAGGATGTATGGAGAAAGACAGGAAGACGGCCGTGTGAGGATGGAGACAGAGATTGGGGTTATGTGGCTACACATCAAGGAACATCAGGTGACACCAATAGCTACCAGAAGCAGGAAGAGGCAAGGAATGGACCCCCCCACCCCCCTACCCCCCAGAGACTCCAGAGGAGTACGGCTCTGCCAGTGCATTGATTTCAAACTTCTGGGCTCCAGAACAGTGAGAGAGTGGATTTCTGTTACTTGAAGCCACCTAGATTGTGGTCCTTTGTTGGCAGCCCTAGGAAACTAATACAGGGGTGAGGGTGGGGATTGAAGGGGAGCCTCAACAAGGATTTTCCTTTCCAAGCTGTGACTGGTTCTGTCCTACAGTATCGGAAACCAAAGCACATTTTACCCTGCGTAGACTTCTCCCCTTCCTTCTGAACCCGGCTGTCTGCAGCTTTTATAAAAGAAATTATTTCTCACTATAACATAACCATCTTGAAAACTCGCACTGCTTTTATTGGGTTAAACAACAGAAAAGGCTTAACTCCTGCTCGTCTTAATTTTATACAAGAAATTAATATTTCTCCTGCTAACATACTCTCTTACAGACTCATGTCACGGCCTTATTTTGCTTTAAAAAAGTGTTTTCCATCCCTGGCCTAAGTTGCATCCAAACCACCTTCCTTTAACTTGCCCTTGGCAGTGGGAGAGAGGAACCTCAATCCACCCTCTGCCCGTTTTTAAGCACTTGTACCATGACTTCCCCTCCAGGCTGTGGGTGCTCAAAAGCCTGCTCTGAGTATTATTAAGTTCCGTGCCATCCGACATAGTACGTGGCATGTGGCAGAAGCGCAGGAAATGCTTGTTAACGAGGGTGACCAACCAGTCTTCCCAGGACGGAAGGGTTCCTTGGGATGTTAGGCTTTCGGCGTTAAAACCAGAACAGTCCTGGGAAAACCAGAATGGACAATTGGTCACCCTAGTTAATTGAACAAATGAATGAACTGACCTGAACCCATTGTTCTGGGGACATCAAGACTTGGGCAGATTGCCCAATGTAAGGTTATTTGGTCCTAGTCTCCACCCCACCTCCTTCCTGGGTCTCCAAGTGGCCTGCCCAGGGGCCTTCCTTCCTGGGGATCCCCCTCCTCAAGCTAATACCGCCACGCAGGCCCCCATTCCGACCGTGTCCCAGGGGCCCTCTGCTAGTTCTCCCCGTGTGTAGCTCCAGTTCTCCTGTCACTTGACTGTTTTGTTCTCTGAATTCTTTCCTAGCTGGTTTTTCTCCTCCTGCTTCTTAAATATTGAAGTCACTAGGCTTCTGTCCTTGGTTCATTCCCAGAGAGTTCATGGACGACCCCAATAACTAAAATTAAAATAAAACAAAAAACCAAGAAGAGCACCATGGATGTCATTACCAACTCCTTTTTCACACCCAGCATCCAGCATTCCATCTATCGAGAAGTTCTGCCGATTCCCTCTTCTGAATAAACATTAAATCAGTTCTCTTCTCTCTACCCGCATGGTTGCTGCCATATGCCAGAAGCTTATCATTCCTTGTCTTTTGCGTAGACTTCCCATTTCTAATCTTAACCTTTCCAGTGGATCCCTTTCATTGCTCCAGAGTGATTGTTCTAACATGCAAATATGACTACATTCCTTCCTTGATTAAAAGATGCCAGTGTCTCCCTGAGCTCCATAGGTTCAAATCCCAGCTCTCTTAGACTAGCACATGGGACCTTCCTGACCTGCCCCTATCCAACAGTTTGGCTTCATCTGTCCCTCTTGCCTATCTCGGATCCCACATTCCTGTCTCCGTGAACCAGTCCTGTTCCCTCTATGACCAGTCCCTTGGATCTACATGTCCTTCCCTCTGTCTGCTGCCCTCCCGTCCTCCTCCACCTGGTGCCTCCTGCCAGACCTTCCAAAGTCAGCCTGCAGGTTGCCTCCATGACCCTGTTAAGCTGGCTGCGACACCTCCATCGTGCCACGCCAGCAACATGTTTACCACTCTCAGGGTGCTCACACAACTGCTGGTCTCCATCGCTGGAGGGTGAGCAACCCAAGTGCAGGGCAATTTCGTCCCCTTTATCTTCTCTCTCCACGGCACTTGGCACAATGTAGGTGCTTGTACTGGGTTGAATAATGTCCGCCTCCCCCCACCAAATTCATGTCCACCTGGAACCTCAGAATGTGACTTTATTTGAAAATAAAGTCTTTGCTGATGTAATTAGTTGAGGTCATACTGTATTAGGGTGGGTCTCTAATTCATATGACTAGTGTCCTTATCAGAAGAAGAAAGGACACACAGAGACACAGAAACACACAGAGAAGATGGCCATGTGATAGCAGAGGTAGAGGTTAGAGTGATGCAGCTACAAGCCAAGGATCACCAAGGATTGCTGGCATCCACCAGCTGCTAGGAGACCTTCCCTAGAACCTCTTAAGGGAGTGTGGCCCTGCTGACATCTTGACTTTTGACTTCTGGCTTCCAGAACTGTGAGGGAATAAAGTTCTATGGTTTTTAGCCACCTAGTTTGTGGTACTTTGTTTCAGCAGCCCCAGGAGGCTGCTACAGCGCCCAGCATGTTTGGTTGTGGCTCAGTGAATAATCTAACCCCTCCTCCTTCCTCACAGCCATTGGGAAAGACCTCTGGCAACTCCGGGTTGGAATGTCCTGGTAGCCTTCTGGTCGGTATGTTAGTTAAGTAGAACAGTGCCGTGAGCTTAGGACTCCAAATGGATCCCATGTTTGTTAGACTGATTATCAGAGATTTTTTTTTTTTTCTCATGACCCGACTGCAAGGTTAGCTAGATCTTGGTGCTAAAAAATGTCACCTCTGCCCTGAGCAAAGCTTTTGTGCAAGGCTCTGCTGGGGCACCTAAAAGGACCTTGATTCGGGATATCACTGAGTTCACAGAGTAAGCCACATGCCTGTTTTTGCCCCTGCTTGCTAATAAATGAGAGTCTAGGTGGCACAATTCTACCCGACACTGCTTTCATTGTAACATAGAGACCTGCAGCCCAGAGACCTCGTGCGTGTACGTGCTGAATGACAAAATTGGCTCAGGTCAGTTCTAACCAAGAAGGTCGTAGAAAGAACTCCAGTTTCTGAACAAGGCAAATTTGGACTACAATCCCAGCTCCATCACTGACTGCCTGAATCACCTATGATGTGGCTTCAGAGGGTGGTAACAACAGTCCGAGCCACCTTGTCGGGTTATTGCTATAATTGAGATCAAGCGTGTGAAAGGCTTCAGGTGTCGCAAATGTTCCCCGTGATCCAGCGACGTGTATGCAGTGGCACAGCTAAGGGGCAAGGTGTCGTCTGGGGTCTCAGCTCTGGGGACAAGCTCTTTCCCCTGAAATAGAGACAGCAGCCTCTAATGAGGGTCTGGAGCCTTAATTAGGAATCTGGGATGTACCACCTTATGCACTCTCATATACATTTTCCACTTGTGTCCTCACAAGATTCTTTTATTTAAAAAATTCTTATCCTCATTAAAAGTATAAGTTAGTTTTGGAAATGAGGCTCAAAAAAGGCGGGTACAGCACCTCACAACACTTGAGAGCAACGGTTCTCAACCTTGGCTGCATGTGAGAGCTTTGAAAAGTCCCCATGCCCTGGCCACCCCACAGACCAGTGAAACCAGCACGTCTGGCACTGGGACCCAGGCAACAGGACTTTATAAAACTCCCTGGGTGGCTCCAAAATGCAGCCGAGTTTGAAGATCTGTGCTCTTAGAGTTTACAAGTCACTTTCCCCCAAATGAAGTGATTTGAACTTTTACTCCCCTATAAGGACAGCAGAGTAGATTTCACTGTCCCCACTCTGAAGATGGGAAAACCAAGGCTCGGAAACAATTCTAGAAGGACCTGGACTGTAAATCAGATTTCCTGCGTCCGCTCCGATGTCCCGTCCCTGCGGTGGGGGAGAGGCCGTGGCATGTCACCAACCTCACAGGCTCCCTTTCCGGGCAAGTCTGCGCCTGAGAGAGGGCCGACTTGGGTTGGTGGAGTAGTTTACCGCTAACGAGCCAGAGCCAGCCTCCTGAGAGCCCTGGTCTCGCCTGCAGTTCCTGGGTTCCCTGCAGCACAGAGCAGAGGCCGAGGCGTTTCCCCCCGGGGCCCGTCAGATCCATTTCATTCCCGCCTCTGTTCTTCCATCAGTCTTGTCCCAGGGTGTGTAGGGTGGGCTTGTGTCTGCCAAACGCCTCAGAGGCTCTGGGATGGAGAGAGCGGCATGAGCTAAGTGTTCACGCCATGGGACAAGCTGGGCTTTTCCACAGGTCATCTCTCCCGCTGCCCCCAGGGTCTCATGCCCCACATGATTCCCAGGGGGCCAGCAGCAATTAACACACAGCTCTGGAAACCAGAAGGCTCTGACAGCCCCACAAATCAGCCTTCGGTTTCTCCCCACCAGCAGCACCTCCTCCCCCAGTTCCTCGCAGGACAGTGCTATCCAGTCATCTTGAGCAGTGGAACCAGAAAACCCCAATGCAGTGGAAGAAAACAGAGGCCTCTCTTTCTGGTTACTGGTGTGATTTCGATAAAAAGCCCCTCTCGAGCAGGAAGGAGCAGTTCTTCCGCTGTGTCCCTCACAAAAGCTGACCTCTTCCTTGGTGGTATTTGGTAGGCCCTGAATCAAGCTGGGGTTATTTCCCCACCATCGCCATTGTCATAGCAACAGCTTTGATTAATGCGGTGGCCCATTAGAGGGGTAATGTCATCCCTAATCAGAAACGCCTCAAGTATCTCTCTTTGCATTTTGGTAAATGGCATAATCACATTACGGTTCGATGTGTCTGGGAGCTGATTGCTGTCGCGAAATATCTGCCTGATTTTTTCCAGGTTAAGGGGTGTCAGGGGGCCCGAGACGCAGCTCATCACTGTGAATTGTTGGGAGTGTTTGGAGAGAAGACAGAGGCCACAGAGTCCTTCTAGGTAGACAGGAGTGCTCTGAGCTGGTGGTCTGTTTGCAGGGGGCGCGTCCCTGAAGGAGGTGGGCTGAGAGTCAGAGAGAGGTGGTCTTTACTGTTGGAGTTAAGTGTAAAGAAAACAGAGGCATGGCTGCAAAGAACAGGCAGGTGGCTGAGTTGGGCTTGGCCGTTCCTGCCCCTTGTCCATGGAGCTTATGATGGACATTCAGCCTCGGGTCATGCCCCGGGGCTGGAAAAGTGGCAGGAGAGCCCCACTCTGGCCTGAAGATAGGAAACAACAGGGCTGCTGGCAGGCCTCGCTTTGCTGAAGAATCTGCTTACACTTCCCACTCAAGGGTGATTCTTGCTGCACCCTGGAGAGAGGGAAACTCCCCCACCACTCTCCTTTTGCTAGCAGGGAAACCAAGGCAAGAAGAGGTGACATCTCTCATCCTGGGATGTATGTAGCAGATCAGTGCTAGGCTCCACCTCTCAAGGGGCCCTTCTGACACACTGCCTCTCTGCTTTCCAGCCTAGCTGCTTTTGTCTCTGCAAGTCTGTGTGTGGCAGTAACAGTGAACGGTCGCCACCAATAGTGAAAGACTAAGAGGAAGACCTGAGGAAATATGCATGGAGCCGCCAGAGGCTATTTTTAGATGCTCTGGGGAGGTTTTAAAACAGGGCTTACACAGTTAACTATTTATGACTTTTCAAACGCAGAGCAGAAATAGAAGGCAGCACTTAGCTTCTCCAAGGCCAGGAAGTAAAATCCTCTCGGAGGCATGAGACCACTTTGGGGCCATTAAATTAGTGTCTCTTGGACGACATTTAATATCCAGCATGGTGTTTTCAGTTTTGGCCACAACACTAGTTTTTCTTCTTAGTGTTGGAAACTATAGCAAGAGTAGTTGAGGAAATTGAGTCAGGGAGTGAGAACTATCTCAGAGTCTCAGGGTTGGTGTGTGGCCAAGTGCTGGTGGAAGCAAAACTCTTGCCAGTTAGGCCAAAGTTCACTTCAGAGGGTCCAGCTGAATGTCCCCGGGTAGATTTGGGGTGTGGAAAGTTCCTCAGGGTGTCCCAACCCAACAAACAGACAAGGCATCATGACACCGTGAATCTACCAAGCTCCATCTTCCATCTTTCTTTACTCCAAGCCCGCTTTCCACCTGGAAGAGTCAATATTTTTCCCAAGGAGAGGTTGGATTAGACATGTTAAAGGTCACAGGCTCACTACCTGCCCTAAAACCTCACAGTCTGATGTTGCATTTTGAATAGTACAGAATGGTAGTACAGGCTGGAATGTACCTCAGCTCTGGGGAAACTAGTAGCGTTTTCCCAACTGCTCTCTAAAGCATTATGGTGTCTTCCCAGCAGCCAAGACCTTGACCATCTCTTCCTTTAAACTCAGGTGATCAGGGACTTAGAAATTAAAACAAATCAAGGATGTAGAGCTTTGACTCCACATGGCCAATAGGTTTAAACTAAACCCACAAGAGACCGACATTTGTCTGAACAGAAACCCACAGATAAATGAATTAGCATTACGGTCAGAGTTTCCATCTGACCCCTGCTGGCATCCTCACCACAGAAGCCACCTGTGCTGCCTGCCCCCCTTCCTGCTGGCTCAGCCTCATGCTGGTCCCTGGGCCAGTCCTGACAGAGGCAAGATGCGTATTAATAATCTCCATCCCTTGGCCCAGTCTGCGAGGCTTCCCTGACCTGGGATTCAGTGGTCCAACCTCTGTTACTGTGTCTCTCTGCCCTTCCTTCCGTTTCTGGTGGCAACCACATCCAGCGCCTGACATTCCAGAGGTGAGCTCCCCATAGCCAAGCAGGTATAATGGACCATATGGATCTTCTGCTGGATGCCCACTCTCACCCGACTCTTCAGCTTTGGCAGTGCCACCATTTTATAGTTCCTATTGGCTACTCTGGCATTGACCACATTTGGAATTCGGCTCCGTCTCCAGGACCAATGGCTCTCGTAGATTCTGTTTCTCCTGACAGCTGCCTCCTCCAGTCCTAGCTCCTCTTCCCTAAGCACATGTGCAGCATCCTTGTTACCACCTCCCATGGCACTTGAGTATTAACTTGTCCTCCACCAGACAGTGAGCTCCAGGAGAGCAGAAATCTCATTTGTTTTTCTCCTCCTTGTATCCCCAGCACCTAGCACAACACAGCGATATTTAATACATATTTGATGAACAAAAGCATAAACATAAAAATAATATCCCATTCCTGTAGAGGGAAGTGATCATTCACTTGATTTTTCTGATACACATCCCTCTCTGTTCCTTTAAACTGAAAGAGCAAGTGCAGAATTCAGCCCTGGCAGAATTTTGTCACTTCTGAAAAGGCAGTCTTTTTTACAAAGACTGTCCTCATTACAGAAGAGGTATCATAGTAGACGTTTGTCCCCTTTGTTTGCTTTGTAATTACAGTTGACCCTTGAACAACATGGGGTCAGGAACACCAACCCCCCACACAGTTGAAAATCCACGTATAGCTTTTGACTTCCTCAAAACTCAACTACTAAAAAGTCAACTACTCTGTATGTTGACTGATAACGTACACAGTTAAGTTACATATTTTGTATATGTCTTATATACTGTACTCTTACAATAAAGTAAGCTAGAGAAAAGAAAATGTGTTAGTCATACATACAAAACACTGTAGATCTTGTATGTATGACTAACACTTGACATCAAAATGAAAAGATAATATGAAAAAGAAATTGATATTTATTTACAGATGTAACGATTCAGGCACTGATAATGAAGAAGCAGCAACATGATAGCTTTATGGTAGCTAAGCCTTTGCTCTAATGAATGAATCATTATAAGGTTTTATGGCATATACAGTATTACAGTCATATTCATAATACAGTATTGGAAACACTGTTACATTTTTACAAAACGACTTACCAGTGATGATAGGCTGATATGCAGTTTCTTTAATTACAAGAGAGTCATATTGTACGGTAATGTAATTACTTGAAAGCAAAGTTATAAAACAGTAAGAAAACTAGCACATTATTAATTTTATATTAAATATCATTCACTTTACGCTTATGTAAGGATAGATTAGTATCTACATATATTTTATGCATTCATGACATACTTAACTTTTTCTTAATTTTTTCAATATTTCTAAGGCTACGTGGTTTGTCTGTGAGTTTTTTCAAATTGACACAGATCTCCAAAAAGTTTTCCAGTGTATTTATTGAAAAACAATCTGCATGGAGGTGAACTTGCACAGCTCAAACCTGTGTTGTTCAAGAGTCAACTGTATGCTTAATTGCTCACCATTCTGCTAATTAATCAAGCCTTTAGTTGCCTTAAATAAAGAAATAATTATTTTCCAATGTTGAGTTGGAGGGGAAATGACACTTGATTATTGATGATGAGGTGGCTCTGGTCACTTATTGCCTATGTATCTTTGAGTGAGTCACAAAGTATCATTAAGCCTTAGTTTCCTCATTTGGAAATTGTGGTGGTTGAACTCAGTAATCACTAATTTTTCTCCCATGCTTATTGTTCTGTTAACCCATAATTCTGTTTCACTAATGTGAGTCCCAAAGCGTGCCCTTTCTGTCTTGTGTTTTGGCCAAATCAGAACTTCAAGGTTAAAGCCTTTGCACAACTCTCAGCTTGCACAACTGTTGCCACCAGGTGGCAGGAGCGTGCCACAGTCTTGTCCCAAGCACAAAGAATGTGAGCATCTTACCAGGGGCGGAATTAAGATAGTGGCTTTCTAAGCTGGCAGGCCAGAGTCTTTGAGTTCTTGAAATAGCAAAACATTTTGTTTATGAAAACATTTAGTCTTATGCAAAACAACAGTATCAGGGTTAGCAATGACCATACCTAGGAATGCCCAGGGACCCAGATTTCTGTGGTTCAGAATTTTGAGGGCATGGTAGCTTGACTCCCAGTGGTCTCTCCACCCCTCCTTTTATCTGAGTGAGCCAATGGAAACCCAGCAGCAATCACAGTATTCAGTGTCCCATGAGGAGAATCATGTGCTGAACCAGAATTGATGGAGTTTATCCTGTTCCTGTTCTTTCCTGTCTCCTTCCAGGAAAGAGATAAGGGGTGAGCCCAGGCAAAGTTGGGACAGCTCCTATAGTTCTTTCAAAAAAACCCAAAAAGCAAAACTGATTTGCCTAATTACAATAAAATTTTACTTAAATACAAACCCAGCAAGACAAATTCCTTTCCCCCTCCAATCTCCCCAGCTCCACCTTTCCCATGGTTAATTTTATGTGTCAATCTGACTGGGCCATGGAGCCGCTAGATATTTGATCAAACATTATCTGCAAGGGTGTTTTTGGATGAGATTCACATTTATATCCATAGACTGACTAAAGCAGATTGCCCTTTGTAATGTGGATGGGCCTTATCCAATCAGTTGAAGCCTTGAACAGAACAAAAAGACTGACTCTCCCTTGAACATGAGACAATTCTTCTTGCTTAACTGCTTTCAAACAGCGACGTTGGCTTTCTTCCTGCCTTTGGGCTTGAACTGAAACAATGGCTCTTCCTAGATCTTGAGCCTGCCAGGCTTCATACTGGAGGTAAACCGTCAACTCTCCAGGGTCTCCAGCTTGGAAATTCACCCTGCAGATCTTGGGACTTGTCAGACTGCATTATCATGTGAGATGATTACTTGTAATAAATCTCTTTTACATATATTCATATATATAGTATACTATACATATGTGTTATATTCACATGTGTATATATATATGCATCTATTTATCTATCTATCTACCTATCTATCTTTCCTACTGGTCTGTTTCTCTGGAGAGCTGTGATGAATACACTCCCTAGCGGGCCATTCATCATTTGGTTGTGTACACACATGTGTACTGAACACCTGTTTTGTGCCAGGCCCTGTACTAGGCCTCAGGAACAGGGAGGTAAACAAGCCGAGCCTGTTTCTTGCCCTCCGGTTGCTTCCAATCTGCTGAGGGAGGTAAACAGTCAAATGCTCTCACAAATGTAAACGCAGCTCAAGCAAAGTCCACTGAGAGGAGGAGTTGTTGACAGAGTCTGGGAGGAGTGGGGAGGAGAGACTTGAGTTGCTCCCTAAAGGAGTTGACTCCCAAGCCATGGCATGACAGGCAAGGCAATGGCAGCAGCACAGATGTGGTACCACTTGGCATGTCACTGGCCCCATCTGCAACCTGCTTCTTGCCTTGATCACCTGCTCGTCCCCTCACCTGGTCCCGTGCTGAACTCAGAAGGCACCATGTGAACTCTGATTGCCTTCTTTTGTCTTTTTGCTTTCGAGGTTACTAGTCTTGGGCTGTTGTTTAAGGATCCCCTGCTCCTTCTTTCTTGTCCTGGCTAGTGCTCTAATTGTAGTAGTAAGAGCTAGCTTAACAAAAGGGGCATCAGTGGTAAAGACAGGCTCAGGAGAATCCAAGACAAGAACCCAAGTTCCTCCAGGCTTCATGGGGATTTGAATGGGGATATTGTTGCACAAAAAGGCTATCTCTTGATGGCTTCATGGCCTCACTTTAGACAGCTCTGCTGCCCTCTGTGCATAACCTCTAGTCTCACCTGTCTGCTGATCAGTTTCTTCCTGCCTTCAGAAGCAGGTGGTCCATATTGGTCACCCAGTTACCTCTACAGTGGGGTAACTCTTGATAATCCTTCTGACTTTCATTGTCAGTTGCGGTTGGTCTATGTGAATTTTAACTCAACATCCTGAAAGAGGAATATAATTGGTCTAACGTATCTTCTTTGAGCAAGGCCACACAAGTCATGGGCTCCTGGACTATAAGACAGGTCCCATTGGGGGCTGGTGTCCACCCTTATTTTGTGCCACTTGGTGCAGAGTCTGATTATGTCTGTGTAAAGGGGACCTGCAGTAGGAAGGATGGGCAGGCTAGGTGCCCTGGCACATAGCTCGTCCAATTTCTACTACTCTGGCTTAAGTTCCTAATTTCTCTTTTTCCTTCTTATCATCAGTAGCTCTGGAATTGATCCAGATTCCTCTATTCTCTTGTCTATAATCAAGTCTTTACTTTCCTTCATCACCAAGTACCTAGTACCTAACACGTAATAGATTCTCAATAAATATTTGTTGTATTGGATTCCACCAGTCAAAGACCTCTGGGAGCATATCTATAGTTAAACAAATGTAGGTTTACTGCCATAAGGGAGAGCTCTTGGTGCCTTGGTAAGAGAGCATTGGAGGGGTTTGTTAAAGGTTGTGGGTGATTCTAAGGAAGGACTAGAGAAACGGGAAGTAGCTTTGTACTGGATGCTATTAGAAAGAGGGGAAATTCAGCAAGTTGGCGTTTCAGAAATCCTCGCTCAGGAATTAGAAAGAAGAGAACGGGGCCAGAGATGTCACTGGTAAGAAAGCAACAATCTCTCGGAAGTCATTTTTTCAGCTCCAGTGTGGCCTTGCCTCTGTTTGGTTAGAAACACTATACATCACAGTCTAACTGACGGTAAGGTTGATTTCCACTTTTTCAGTTAAATGGAAAAAATAACTGAATGCATATTTAACTTTACCCAAATACAGAAGCAATGGCAGTGGGTTACAGGTAAGACTGAGATGCCATTGTTAGACCAGCCAAAGTGGCCTTTCACGTTATCTGTGTTCAGGTGCTTGCTTTTTACGGACTGTGAGCAGAACTGGCCTTTAGTGTAACGATGTAACCTAAACTCATCTGAGATTCCATCTACTATTTGGAAATAAATGGTGATGGCTGTTTTCCATTATTGGCATTTTCACCCCTCTTTATTTTGATTGCTCATTCAAGGATACTCTGTAGTTGACCATTGTTCCTCTTCAGATGTGGTCCCACACATTCCAAATATCATCTTCTTGGAGCTAAGAATACTGGGTCTATTACTTCCTGAGTTTGCAACACCAAGCTCACACTGACTCACATTTTTTTTTTAGCAGTCACATTACCCATCTGTTCACGTGAGTTGTTCTTAAGTAAGAGCACCCTGGCCTGGCATGTATGCAATTGGTTTTTGGAATCTGAAGAGAAAACTCATTTATCCTTACTCAACAACACCTTAGTCATTTTCACTCAACATTCTAGACAGTTAGGAAAAATACCCATCATACTATCCCTGGCTATCCCTCTGACTTTTTAGTCATTTGCAATTTGGTTAACATTTCTTCTCTGTAATGCACTCATAAGACTGACCAAAAGTTAAACAGGAGACTTGGAAGAACAGAATTCCTCCAGCTTCAGGAAATCATCAACAACACTCTTTTTTTTTTTTTCTTTTAAATAAATTTATTTATTTTTTGCTGCCTTGGGTCTTTGTTGCTACGTGCGGGCTTTCTCTAGTTGGCGGTGAGTGGGGGCTACTCTTCATTGCGGTGTGCGGGCTTCTCATTGTTGTGGCTTCTCTTGTTGTGGAGCACAGGCTCTAGGCATGCAGGCTTCAGTAGTTGTGGCACATGGGCTCAGTAGTTGTGGCTCGCAGGCTGTAGAGCGTAGGCTCAGTAGTCCTGGCACACGGGCTTAGTTGCTCTGCGGCATGTGGGATCTTCCCGGACCAGGGCTCGAACCCGTGTCCCCTGCATTAGCAGGCGGATTCTTAACCACTGCGCCACCAGGGATGCCCTCTGGGCAGTTTTTAAATTTGTTTGTTTCTTGTTTATTTGTTTTATAAAGCATTGCTCATTTAATCCTCACAGGTGGGTAGTAATCCTGTGGTGGGTAGTAACTCCCTTTTGCAAAAGAGAACTTGAGGCTCAGAGGGGCGAACATCTTTGTCTAAGCATACATCTTGTAGAAAGTGCTCAGCCTTAGCGATATAGAAGTAACAAACATGTGCCCATTCTACAGGAAAATCAGCCCTTGCAGGCAAGTAAACGCGATTGCTCATCAGCTTAAGCTTGGAGAGGACAGAGGACTGCATTTAATGCAGTCTCGTGGGGGTGGAGGGAAGAAGGCAGAGGCTTCTAAGAGGATGAGGTGGGTGAGAATGGAAGGTCAAGTCCAAGGGGGAAGGATAGTCTAGGCAGAGAGGACAACATGCAACTGTGGTGTCATTAGGAGACAACAAAGGATTTTATTTCTGTTAGAGGGAAGGTGATGCGAGGATCAGCAGGATAGAGGGCTGGACGGGCAGGCAGGGTCTGGCCGCCGGAGGTTTCTTTATGCCAGGCTGGAGTTGGGACTTCATCTTGAGTGGAATGGGGGGCTAGTGAAGATTTTAAATTGGAGGATGGCAGGACTGGATTTGCACAGCAGAAAGATAATTTTGGCGTTGAGGTGAAGACTTGATTAAAGGTGAGAGATGGGAAGCCCTTGCAAAATCCAGTGATGATACTAGTCTGAACCAGGCAGAGGCGAGGGTAATGGGGCACAGAAGACTGACTCAAGACACGGAAGGGAGAGCACAGAAGACTTGGGGGCCTCTTAGATGTGGGGATTTGGGAGAAGGGAGAGTTGAGGAGGACTCTAGGACAGTGGCTTGAATCACTGGTTAGACAGGTCAAGAGCAGAGTTAGGGAAACTAGGAAGGTAAACAGGTTAGGTGGGGAGAGAATGGGATAAAGGTGCTGAGCCCAGTTTTGGACGTGCTAATTATTAAATGTTTCTGTGGCAATTGAGAACTTCCTAGTAGACAACTGAATATTAGTGTTTACTTAAAATTGCCCTCCACTGTCATCTGAAATTGTCTCATTTGATCATCTGTTGCAGTTTTTTTTTCTTCATTCTTATCTGCTCACCCAACTGTGTGCGCCATGAGAGCTGGGACCTTCGTGTGTTTTGTTCATGGATGTACTTCCAGGGCCTGGTACACCTTTGGTGAACAAATGAACAGCACGCAGAAAGCATGGAAGGAGATTACTCGGGGGAGGGAGGGACCATATCTTATTCCTCTTTGCTTCGATGCCTGGTAGGGAGTGGGTGCTTAGTGTGAACGTGAACAGTCATCCCACTCCCAGGTATATACCCAAGAGAACTGAAAAGGGGTTTTCAAAGACTTGTACGGCAATGTCCACAGGAGCATTATTCATATTATCTATTTATTTAATAGATAAGAGGTAGGTGGAAACAACCCAAATGTCCATCAGCTGCTAAGTAGGAAAACAAAATGTGGCATATCCATCCAATGGGATATTATTCAGCCCTCAGGGGAATGAAATGCTGATACCTGCCACAACGTGGCTCAACCTTCAAAACCTTATGCAAAGTGGAAGAAGCCAGGCACAGAAAGCCACATAATGTATGATGCCATTTATATAAAATGCCCATTTATATAAATGCACTTATATAAAATGATAGGTTAAATCCATAGAGACAGAAAGCAGATTAATGATTACAGGGGGCTGAAGGAAGTAGGGGGTAGAGATTGCTTAATGGATACAGGTTTCTCTGCTGGGTGATAAGCATGTTCTGGAATTAGATAGTAGTGATGACTGTTCAGGGCTGTGAATGTGATGGA
The DNA here is from genome assembly GCF_000442215.2 of Lipotes vexillifer. NCBI lineage: Eukaryota > Metazoa > Chordata > Mammalia > Artiodactyla > Lipotidae > Lipotes > Lipotes vexillifer. The sequence goes on from NW_006789251.1 coordinate 205,625, forward strand.
AGGCACTGAATTGTACACTTTAAAATGGTTACAATGGTGAATTTTACGTTATGTAGATCTAACTTCGATTAAAAATATAGAATGGATCTGCCAGTAAAGGATAACTGGACTCTAAAACCCACGGGGCTGCTACTTCTAACTCACCTACAGACGAACCTGAGAACCACATAAAGCCGTACTGAGGCATGAATCTACCAAACAGGTATATTATTCGAGTTGTCAGTTCACTACTCATAGGATTCTTGATGGATTCCTTCAGACCGGGCACTCGTCTCTACTGTATGAAAACGACTCTATTCCTAGGTAGATCTTTGTAGAAATACTTATTGCATGAAGCAGGAAGGTGACCTGCTTAGGGTAATTGCAGTGCTACTACTGAATGTAGCAATGTTTATTTAGTGACAAGGAACCACCTCCTCATCTGTCCACCCTCAAGCCATGGGCTTGCGGCAGCCAGCACTTGAAGGGGTTGTCCTTCCACAGTTTTGGGGGGAAGAGGACCCAACATGAGGTCTCTGGGGGATTAAAAAACGCCACAGCAGAAGGACTGGAAGCTGTGATGTGAGCTCCACATACTCTGGGGGCAGACCCTCTGGCAGGCAACTCCGCAGGAGCCCTGAAAAGGCTGCAGGAATGATGCCTCTTCTTATTTCTAGCTGTGAATGGACCTCTAGTGGCAGCTGCTGGAATTAACCTGCTCTCTCCAGAGTCCAGGCAGTGCCCCCTCTGTGAAAGGGGGTTATTCCTTTCTCTCAGAGCATTACTGGTTGCAGCCAGTCCAACGGAAGAACAAAACATCCTCAGCAATGGTAAACCTCCTGCGAGTCCGGTTTGGCTAAACATGCTCTTTAAAATCTCTGAGCCAATTTTCTTTATTGCCCATCCTCTCTGTAGCTGAACCATGACAGTGAAGTTGCCCCATGCTGACAGCCATAAGCCTTCATTTCTGCTGGGCACTGGGAAGAAGCCCAAAGGCAGGATCTCTTTTATGTGGAAGGAGTTTGGATGTGAGGCACACTTGACTTTTCACCAAAGAAGAGAATGCCTGTAAACAGTGATATTTGAACTGGAATTAGGTTCAAGCCTCAACGTAATTCCTACTTTCTTATTGGACAGTCTTTCTCAAACTTGTGCCAAGCAATGTCATATGGTCTCATCCAAGGAGGCTGCTCTGACTGCCTCTTCCTCTCCAGACAGATGATCCTGCCCTGCTTTGTGTTCACACTTCTGTTTTGGCACTTCTTATACTGAGGTCATTCATTCATTCAACAAGTATTTATTGACCTACTTTGAGTTTGGCCCTGTTCTAGGTGTTAGGGATAAGGTAGTGAGTATAAAAGGCAACGTGTTGGGACTCATGGGGAGATAACAAATAAGTATATAACAAAATAAATAAATGTGTGTGTGTGCGTGCGTGTGTGTATATATATATGGAGAAATGTAAACTTGGGTAAGAGATAGGGAGTGCAGTGGGTAGGTGGAGATTAGTATTCTCAATAGGGTGGTTAGGGACGGGCTCTCTGATTACCTGACATTCGAACAGAGGTCTGTGGGACTGATGGAGCAAACCATGCAGAGGATATTGGGCGAAGGAAGGATATGCTGTGACTATATTTTAACAGGATGACTCTGGCTTCTAGGGGGAGACCAGAATGAGAAGCAGCATGGGGAAGCAGAGAGAGAGGCAGGAGTCTGTTGCTGGAATCCAGGTGGAGATGAGAGTGGCTCCACCAGGGTGGATGCAGGAAATATGATAAAATGTTGGACACATCTTGAAGGTAGACCTCACAGCATTGGCCGATGGGCTGGAAGGAGGCAAGCATGACTCCAAGTTTGGCTGCTTGGAAGAATGGAGTTGCCATTTCCAAAATGGGCAAACACGTGGGAGGGAAGTTTTAAATGGGGAAACCAGGAGTTTGGTTTTGGTCCCATTAGGTCTAAGATGTTATTTAGACATCCAAGAGAGATGTCAAGAAGGCAGTTGTAGATAAAAGTCTGGATTTCAGGGAGGGGTCCAGATTGGAGTTATAAATTTGAGAATTGTGAGAGTACCGGTGGCATTTTAAAGCACAGAGTAGGATGAGGTCATCATCCAGGGAGTGAAATTAGATACAAAAGAGAAACATCCCAAGAACTGAGCTCTGGGGCATAAAGGGTTTCCATTCTGGGCAAGTGAAGGACACCCAGAATGAGTGATAAGAGCAGCTGGAAGAGAACCACAAGAGAGTGATGGCCTAGAAACCAAGTGAAGAAAGTGCTTCAAGAAAGAGGGGGTGAAATGAGCTGAGAGTTGACAAGAGAACTGAGGATTGACTGTCGGGGTTTGCCATGTGGAGTCACTGGTGACCTTGCAAGAGCTCTTTCAGCAGAATAGTGGGACCTAAAACCTGATTCGAGTGACTTCAGGAGAGAAAGGGAAGAGGTGAAAGTGAGCCTTGACAGACCCTTTGATAAGTTTTTGTATAAAGAAGACTTGAAACATAGGCATTAGATGGAGAGAAGTGAAGTCCTCGAGTAGATGGGAAGGGATGGGATCCATTGTACAAATGGAAGAGTTAGGCTTAGAAAGGAAGGTGGACATAACAATGACTTTTTCCCCCTCCTTTAAAAAAAAAAAATCTGTGAGTCATTTTCCTCATTCACAGCTACTATTATCCTGAGCTCTGAGCAGGCAAAGATGGACAGGAGAGGCAGTGGGGTTGGAATTATCTATGTCTTGAATGGGACTGTTTGTGGAACACCATAAAATATTGATATATGAAACTTAAAATAGCTAAGTATATAAGACATCATTCAACACTAGATTCTAACATGGACAAGCACTAAAAAGTACAGAGGTAAAAAAAAATTTTAATTGAAAAATTTCTAACCATTAGCTTAACGTATTTGCATGAATTGGGAAATGCCCACTGTGCTGGTTTTGTAGCTGACACCTGGTCCAGTGTGCAGAACACCAGGCTTCCATAGGTTCAGGGGTTGCCTTGGCTGCCCAGAGAACTGTACAGCAGTTCTTAAATGTTGAGGTGATCCCTCCACCAACATCCAGAGACTCTTTGAATCACAGATGAGAAGAGATCCCCCAGAACTGCACCCCCCCAAACCAGTATCATCAGCATTGAGATCACCCAGCATTAGCTTTGGCAAAGTTGGACCGAATCGCCACTAGGATGCCCAGGAGGCTGGCCACCTTGGAAGGTGTGGTCATCATATAGACCTGGGCTCAAATTTTCCTTCTGTAACTGACCAGCTGTAGGATGCTGGGAAAATCCATTCACTTCTTTGACGCTCAATTTTTTCACCAGTGAAATGGAAAGAAATAACATCTTTCCATCAGAGTTCCTGAATCTCTAAGTGCTTTAGTTTCTTCCTCTGTAAAATGTATTTAATGATACCTACCTCACTGAGTATCTGTTAGGACTAAATGTTTTCATATATGGAAACAGTATCTCTATTATATGTGCGTGCTCATATATTAGAACAGCACGTAACAGGAATAAACGCTCAATAACTCTCTGCTATTTAGGGAGCACAGGCACGATCCCCTGTTAGATGCAGGGGATTCAGATGTGATTGAGGTATGGTCTTTGCCTGCCAGGAGCTTACTGATGGAGGAGGAGTGGCAGATAAATTACCAATCACAATGGTAAAACTGGAAAACCCTGAAGTCAGCTGGGGGCCTCACAGACACTCATATCCTTACCTGCTTCCTCTTGGGTCTCCTTTCCCAGCCTCTTCTCTCTCCTCACCCCCTCTCTCTTGAATTTCTCCTGGGTTCCCAATTCCTCTCCCTCTAGTATGTATTATAGCTTTCTCTTTCCTCCACACCCTGAGTGGCAGCCAATGCTGGGATTCTGGAGGTTCTGCTTACTACCCCAGGTGGGCTGATTGGGAAGTTTCCAACAGAGGTGCTAAGAAAATATATATGAGCATTTGGAGCATGCCTTAGTCATACGCTGGGGATTGCTGGTGCATTCCCACAGACCTACATACTTAGTCTAGTAAAGCCTTTTCATGGCTTTACCAATTACAGACATTATAACATTAAGAATAAATGCATAGGGCTTCCCTGGTGGTGCAGTGATTGAGAGTCCGCCTGCTGATGCAGGGGACACAGGTTTGTGCCCCGGTCCTGGAAGATCCCACATGCCGCAGAGCGGCTGGGCCCGTGAGCCGTGGCCACTGAGCCTGCGCGTCCGGAGCCTGTGCTCCGCAACAGGAGAGGCCACAACAGTGAGAGGCCCGCGTACCGCAAAAAAAAAAAAAAAAAAAAAAAAGAATAAATGCATAGCATCGTGTACATTTCTCCAATATAGGCTTCATAATAATTGCATAGCCTGTATTGTAATAATTTTAAAATTAAATTTTGCATTAAAGGATAATATATGTATAAAAATTTAAATAATATTGAAAGGTTTATTATGAAACAACAGCTGACTTCTCTCTACAACCTTGTTTCCCAGTTCTCCTACTTATGTCTTCTGGAATTTACCTCCGTATTCCTAAGTAATGTACTTATACAGCTATACTGCAATTTATTGGAATTATCTATTGACTTCCTTTGACAATGGATGAAGGTTACGTTTTCTGATACAAACACCACCCCACTTCTTTTTCCCTTCATCCTCCCCAAATGGTTACATCACATTTTTTTGTTAAATCAGTAATTAGAGTTTACATTATTCTGATTACATATCACTCCCTGCTGAGTCAAATATTGTACTATGATTATGTTTCCTTTCTTATGCAGTTGGGATTGTTTTTTAATCTAGAATTCATTTTTTCCTTTGTTTTCCTATTTGGTATTATTTTTATGTGACTCTCTTCTCCTTTAGGCTTGAGAGCCTCCAGAACAAGGATTATGTCTATCATATATAAATAAATAAATCTATCATATATTTATCTTTGTATTCCCAGACTAGCATAGTAGCGGGCAGTAAGGATGCCGAACATATACATGGATGATTGATTAGATGGATTTGTCAGTCTGCTTGTGTTTCTCAATAGAGGCGCTGCTGACATTTTGATAGGAGTCTTTGTTAGGAGGGACTGTCCTGCGTGGTGCAGGAAATTAAGGATCCCTGACCTCTGCCCACTAAAGGGTGGTAGCTGACCCCAGCCATTGGGTCAACCCAAAGCCACTCTTACACCTCTCCAAAAACCCTTTGTGGTGGTGGTGCCACCCATGCTTGAGACCAGCTGCATCCAATGTAGTGGGTGTCAGCACCCAGGTGTGTCAGCATGTTGGCTGATGCTAGAGGCATCAGAAATCCAGCTGATGCTGCAGAGACAGGGCCCACTTTTGGGGGCAGGGGGAGAGGGGCTCAGGTCTAGGAGGGTGCAAAAGTTTGAACTGGGCCCCAATCCAGAGAGACAAAGCAGGGCCAAGCAGGGAACAGTCACTTTAGCAACGATATCATGCTATGCGTATTAGAATGTTCAGAGATATTTCACTTTCCTACACCACCCCCCCTTAGGAAGTCCCACTCACTACCCTTGAAAGATTAGACACCTCAAATAACAAGACAATTCATTGGCTGGCTAGTGGCCTTTCAGGTTGTTTTCTATTGAGTAATTGAACCAACAGGCCAGAGGCTGTAGTCATTCAGTGGTGAGTATATGAGCTGAAAGGTCATATAGACTTGAGATGAAGTTTGCAGCCTGACAGGGGGAAAGCCATAGCACATGTAAGTCAGAGTTTTGGGAGAGCACATAAACCATGATCAAGGAGAGGAAGCCAGCTGTAAAGCAAAGGGGAGCCTGACTCAGCTGTGCGGAAGGAGGAGGCGGGGGACGGGACAGAGACAGGCACAATAGCTTGCCTACTACTCTTGGGTTCCATGAAACTCCCTGCTGACTTCTAATTACTCTTCTTATTTTGTGTAGCTGGAGTGTTTTCCGACTCATGCAACCAATGATATCCGTTGACTGTAACTCCGTGGTCATCTGCTATCAGGGTCTGGTCTAATGTCAGTCATTAAAGCTGGGAATCAAGAACCAGAGTCAGGGAAGAGAAGGAGGTCAGTGAGTCGTGGTGAAGTTGCTTGGACGATGCTGGAGCAGATCCAGCCTCTTCTTGGGGCTGGGGAGCACGTATGACGGTAGTAGACAGCTGGGGGGTGAGACCTCCCCATATGAAGAACGGTGCGGGGGGCAGTAACTGCTGGAAGCTCCCTTCAGTCTCGCACAGGGCACCTGATCCATTTTGCCTTGCTCGACTTGGCTGATAATTTCATCTTTCAGCTGGAAGCGGAAGAGGCTTGGGGAACTTCTGTTCTGGACCTAATTCTGACCAACTAGGAAAAGTTGCTTAGCAGAGTGAATGTGACAGAAACCCTGGGAGAAAGTAACAACGTCATCCTGGGGTTTGTGAAAGCTGAAAAGATTGGAGGCTGGGCAGTTAGAATTTTAAGCCAGTGACCACTCACACACTCATTCAGCTTATAGAGCACAGACTCTGGGCTGGCAGCCTTCTTGGTACTGGGACTACAACATGTAACAGGCAACATCCCTCCTCTCAGGAGGCTTATGTTTTACAGCAAGCAAACAAATGAACAGAATCATTTCAGATAGTTTAAAAAGGCTACACAAACAGTAAAACAGGTAATGGGAAAGGGCTGAGGGTGGAGTGAGTCTAGATCAGGTGGTCAGGGAAAGCCTCCCTGGGGGAGGGGATATTTGAGCTGAAATTCAAGTGATGCGAAAGAACCAGCATACAAAAAGCATGTCATGAGAACGGCCAGCAAACACAAAGGAATGCTGGGTAGATTTGGCTTGGTTGGTCAAGGACACAAAAGTAGCACATGCTTTTCCTTAGATGGGTGGTGGCTCTGTGAGATTCCAGAGGCGTTTTTCCATTGCACTTGAAATTAGGCAGCCAACCTGCTGATCTTGGGGAAAATTCTAGGCTAGATTTTTAAGTAAGTAGTCTTTGAGCACCTATACAAAAATTGATGGTCATTAGTGTCTGGTTTGTGACCACTTATATAACTAGACCCTCTCCACATTTTGCAGGGGTTGGGGGGACAGGTTTAATAGAATAGTAGGGTAGAGAGAAGCAGACAATGTATTTTGATTTCAGCAAAATATTTGATGAAATACTTCATGTTATTTTTATGGACAAATTAGAAAAGTGAAGGTGGAATTCTTATTTAGCCAGCTGAATTCAAAAGATGGTCTTAGAAAAGAAGGTCCAAATTTGACCTGTGATTCCAGAAGCCAAACTAGGACGAAAGGCTGGAAATTATGGGAAAGCAGACTTTAACTCGATATAAGTCTGACCTTTCAAAGAATAAGATATGTCCTGAAGCTGCTTTGGAATTAGGACACAGATGAGTGACATTGATGTGGCAGATGGTGAATATTTGGGGGCCTGGTCTCATCCACCATTGTAATCTAGGATTATATGATTCGGGAGAACATGATGTACCATTTTCTCTCTATGACTTAATAATGATCTTTCTATAATAAAGGCTATGTCAGTCACCCAGGTGAGGAACCTCAACTCTTCATTTACTCCCTGCTGTCCCTTACATCCGCATTCCATCCGTTCTCAAATGCCTTCTCCTCATTTCCACTCCCACTGCTGTTGCCCGAGTCAGACTCCCACCATCTCTGCCTGAACTATTTTGCTGATGTCTTCATTGTTCTTCCAAACTTCTGCTCTCGTCCCCCACGACTTCATTCTTTGTGTGTGGTCAGAATGACTTTAGAAAACACATATTATACCAAACCCCTCCACTAAAATCTCTACTGGCCTTTCTTTCCCCAAAGAGAAGCTCCACAATTCTTAGATTGCTACCAAGGCTTCAACCTCATTTTCTGCATATCTATCCTGTTCCAAGCATACCATGCAGGCTCAGGCCTCTTGTGAGTCCGGCCTTTAGGGCTCTCTCAAATGCCATATCTTCAAAGAAACCACCTTGCTTCCCCAAGCAAGAATAATTACTTTTCCACCTTTATTCCCACACAATAACTTCTCTTGTTAATTAAATAATTCATTTACTCTTTATTTCAATCTTGCATTTTTCATTCTTTAAAATTGACTAGTGGTGCTTACTATGGATTAGCTCTATGCTCGGTGTTAGGGGAAGTGAGCAGAGGAAGATTAGTACTAATTTATTATGTGACAGGTATTGTGATACATGTTTTAGATCCATTATCCCAACCTTAATCCAATGAGGTATTTACTACTGTTGTGAGATAATAGAGATATTATCCCAATGAGATAGCCCTATGATATAGTTACTGTTGTTATCCTTATTTTAAAGATGAGGAAACTGAGGTTTAGAGAAGTTAACGAGCTCACGCGACCAAGATCATGCAATTGGCAAGAGCCCGGGCTGGGATTTATACCCAGAGTTCAGATTTCCAATTGCTGTGCTAGGACATCTTTTCATGACAGATGAAGAGGCACAGATAAAACCTTGCCCTCAAAATGTTCAGAGATTGGTGCTTCTAGCTGCTGAATGTCTACTTAGTGTTCATTTATTTCTGCCTGAGACCATATTTAGCCATTTCCATATTGAGCCCACCCATTGGATTTTAAGCTCTTTAAGGGCAGACATGGCACCATATCCTCAGATTCATCTCCCATCTCCCAGACACAGAGTTATTCTAATTACATTTGCAGATTGAGTTAACAAATCATTAAATGTGTCAGACCAACTATGCTGCAAGTTTTCCTGGGTAATAGGATTTAATTATATCCAGCTCTGGGCCCTGCACAATGGGGACATTGACAAGCTGGTGCATATTCACCGAGAAAGTGGAGGGGCCTGTTTTGAATGCTATATATAAACATTCCCTTCCTTGGCATTTATTTGGAAAGTATTAAAATAACTTGTGAATGTGTTAGAAGATCTTTCTGTTCCCTACTTTATAAATTATTATTTCAGTCTTGAACAAAGTTGTTTTTTTCTTTTGCATGTTGCATAGTGTTTATATTCTGATAATCACATAATAATAATGAGAAAGCACGTGACAGCTGTAAAAATGGCATTAAGCAATAAAAGTTTCCAAAGTCAAGAGGACAGTAGGTACAGTGAAGTGGAGACGCATGCTACTGTGTCCAGTAATTAATTGTTCATGGCCAACATTTACTGAGAACTTGCTGTGTGCCTGGCACTGTTCGGAGTGCTTTCCATGTATAAACTCATTTATGCCATAACCCCATTTTACAGTTGAGGGATGCAGAGGCCCAGAGTCATTTAACTACAGATCTCTCCTGAGCATTTCCCACATTCTATTATTGCTATGCCTGGCTTTCCCGTCAACTGCTTCTTCAAGGGCAAGGACAATGTCTGGTGCAACTCCGTACCTTGGAGCCTGGCAGATTCCCGGCAGAACAGAACCTCGCCGCTGCATCAGAGATCAGGGTTCCTCTGTATCTGCTCACCTGGAAAAAGCTCAGTGAACACAGTGGTCTTGCTGTCCAAGGAAGGCCAGCACATCCTTCTGGGGCTGACTCAGGGGAAACTCTAAATTAGCAGAGTGGTTCCCCAGTAAAATAAGCTGAGTTGAGGATTGGCTGTTGAACACAGAACCAAGGCATAGAGTTAGATGGTTGGGAAATTTCATAGCCTCATCCTAGGATGGTGACAGTAGGTGTGCTCTTGTTTGTGGGACTGTAATTCTCTAAGTCTGTGGTAAGGCATCATATGAACCCACTGGCAGAGGCACTGAGCTTGGTCCTTCTTATTTTCTTCCATTTCCCATCAAGCCCCCTTTGGTTGCACAGTTTCCTTCTATGGAGGTCTTACCACTTTTAGTCAAGCTCTTGCTCTGCCTCAGTGCCTTTTCTGTTACTTTAATGTGACTTTGCCTATCTCTGCTGTGACCTGTAACATGCTGGTTTTACAGCTTTAGTCTTTATAGGGCTACCTCATTCCCCCCCCCCCCCCTCTTTTTTTTTTTTTT
>NW_006789251.1:215841-224848 GCF_000442215.2 Lipotes vexillifer
CCGCGGCATGTGGGATCTTCCCAGACCGGGGCACGAACCCGTGTCCCCTGCATCGGCAGGCGGACTCTCAACCACTGCGCCACCAGGGAAGCCCTCATTCCCCTTATTTGAAATTGTGTTCTTCCCCTGTCCCTCCAGCCCCAAGTACAAACTACATTATTATCCCCATTTTACAGATGAGGAGGAACAGCGCCCGGGCTCCTGACTTCAAGCCTAGCATTTGTTGCCTAGTAACAGCACCACTTCCACAGTTCCATTTGCATGTAGGTTGCACATGTTGTCAGTGTCTTTAGGCGATGGCATGGCCACCGCGGGAGTCAGGTGCCCAGTCAGTACTACTACAGGGCCACCTCGGGTCTTTCCTAACACGCTGGGGCAGAGAGAATGCTGAGCCCGCCCCTGCTTTCCTATGCAGCTCGCCAGTGATTTTCATGCAGATGCTGTCCCCCATCTTTTTTTTTTTTTTTTTTTTTTTGCAGTACGCGGGCCTCTCACTGTTGTGGCCTCTCCGATTGCGGAGCACAGGCTCCGGAGGCGCAGGCTCAGCGGCCATGGCTCACGGGCCCAGCTGCTCCGCAGCATGTGGGATCTTCCCGGACCGGGGCATGAACCCATTTCCCCTGCATCGGCAGGTGGACTCTCAACCACTGCGCCACCAGGGAAGCCCTGTCCCCCATCTTGTAATCTTTCTCTGCTTGGCTCTGGGGTCCTTCGTATTTGGCCACGTTTTTCTCTCTACACACAGAAGCCTTCTTGTATACTGCCCCCAACAGTACTTATAATCACCTCTCCTGAGACCAACACCATAATCTCGCATCTAATTCACTGTCTTCCTTTTCATTTCTCTGTCTCCTTCATTTTACTCTTGCCCTGAGCCCATCTTCCCCTCTCAACACAGGCCATTTCTCCACATATGCCAGGTTGGCCACAATCCCCTTCCCACCTATATACTCTGAACCTCCTCTTTCTCTGCCTGTTATTTACTACTTTATCTGGGAGCACATCCCATTTATTATTAAATTTCATTTACACAGATCGTAGGTCCCTGTGTGTGATTTCCTGGCTCTCAGCTGGTTGGATACCGCTTTTCTGTCCCCAATTACAAGCAGACGTTAGTAATCAACACAGAGCCTCTCTGATAATCAAATTAGACAAGTGGGACTCTGCCTGTATTTTCTTCTTAATCGCTGGGCGTGATAGTAATAACGTCAGCTTGAATAATCTGGCAACGTGAACCTCTCTCCATGTTATTTATTTATTTTTCCCAGATCTACTTCAGTATCATCCCACAGCCAGAGAATGCAAACTATGTCCTCATCCAGACTGGGTTTAGCATCTTGATTGTGGACAATGTCAACTGCTTCGAGCCTGGGTGAAGCTCATAATTGGATGGTAGTACATCATGGAGGGGATTTTGTTTTTTCATCCTTAACCCTAGCTGGTAATGAGCTTGTGCCCTGCAGCTAGAGTCTTGATAGCCCTTGACATTTTCTCTTCCTTCAGGAGAGAGGCTGCAGCTGCTCCTCTGCTCTTTGCTAGTGGGTGGGGCAGCCTAGGCTGGAGAGAAAGGAGAGCCAGGCTGCCAGTGCCTCCAATTCCTCTGGTGACCTTGGCCAAGTCACTTTTCTCAGTTGTAAAATAAGGGCTCCAGTCTCCAACCCTTTCCACTGGGATGTAAGGGGACAATGAGATAATGTTTCTGGAGCCCTTGAAGCCACTTAGCTTAAGGATGCTGTATAGAGGGTTAAGTATCTGTCGAAATGCAGTGATGAATACACAGTGAAATTAACAAATGGGAAACCTTGAAGGCGAGGTGGGACCTTCCTGCAGGAGGCACAGAGCTTCAGCTTTCTGACGAGATGATAAAACCAAATTTTCCAGGGGGAAGCGGAGGCCCTGAAAGGTCACATCTCCTCTAAAGTGGCTGGAAAAGGGGTACCAGAAGCCAAGATAGGGTCTGTGTGCACTCAAAATTACTTAGGCTACTCTGGTAGAGTGGAGGTGGCACTATATATATATATATTTTTTTTTTTTTTTTTAAGTTTTTAAGAAACTTTTTATTGGAGTATAGTTGACTTACAATGTTAATTTCAAGTATACAGCAAAGTGATACATATACATATATCCCCTCTTTTTTAGATTCTTTTCCCATATACGTGGCACTATAGTCGAAGACAAAAAATTTGTATATTTATGACTTGTTGACTTTGGACAAGTCATTTAACCTAAATCTCATTTTTTTATCTGTAAAATGGGGGTAATGATACTACCTCACAGGGGTCTTTCCAGGATATGTGGAAGAGGAAGGGAAATATTAATAAAAACAATGGTGTGAGGAAAAAAAAAACAAACAAAAAAAAAAACAATGGTGTGCTGGTGAACCGGATCTCCAGAAAAAAGAAAAGCCCTGATAATTTCTGGGGTGTCAGCACTAATGCTGTGGATGATTTCAGGCTGCAGATGGTTTAACCACTGGCTGGCAAGATTTCTGAATATTTAGCAGTTGGCTTTTTGTGAGTCCACTAGCTCTAACACACGTAGGTCCCACTCGGTGAGGGCCTTGTATGTATCGGGCCTCATATATATTTCATCTTCACAGCTTGCCCCTCAGGTAGTTGTAATTAACCCCAGTTAACTGATGAAGAAATTGAGGTTCTGAGATACAGAGTGGTTTGTATAGGGTCTCATGTTAAGTGACAGATGTAGGATTTGAACCCGTAATTTTAGAGTCTGTGCTCATTCCTCTATTCCAGTTTGGGTAGGTGTGGCAATACATGGGCAAGTGTGGCCTAATCTGAAACATATTACAGACGTGAAATAAATGACTCTCTTATCTGAGATGTGATAGGACAGGTTCTCACCTTTTGGAGTGTTCTGGGGTTCACCCTGGGCTTTTCAGACTCATAAAGAATGTGTCCCCGCCCCTTTTGTCTTCCTGGCCAATAAATCGCCAGATGGAAGGAGGGCATCTGCTTCTACTTCTCTGCTGGGTTTATTGGAGAGTTGACTTACAATGTTAATTTCAAGTATACAGCAAAGTGATACATATACATATATCCCCTCTTTTTTAGATTCTTTTCCCATATACGTGGCACTATAGTCGAAGACAAAAAATTTGTATATTTATGACTTGTTGACTTTGGACAAGTCATTTAACCTAAATCTCATTTTTTTATCTGTAAAATGGGGGTAATGATACTACCTCACAGGGGTCTTTCCAGGATATGTGGAAGAGGAAGGGAAATATTAATAAAAACAATGGTGTGAGGAAAAAAAAAACAAACAAAAAAAAAAACAATGGTGTGCTGGTGAACCGGATCTCCAGAAAAAAGAAAAGCCCTGATAATTTCTGGGGTGTCAGCACTAATGCTGTGGATGATTTCAGGCTGCAGATGGTTTAACCACTGGCTGGCAAGATTTCTGAATATTTAGCAGTTGGCTTTTTGTGAGTCCACTAGCTCTAACACACGTAGGTCCCACTCGGTGAGGGCCTTGTATGTATCGGGCCTCATATATATTTCATCTTCACAGCTTGCCCCTCAGGTAGTTGTAATTAACCCCAGTTAACTGATGAAGAAATTGAGGTTCTGAGATACAGAGTGGTTTGTATAGGGTCTCATGTTAAGTGACAGATGTAGGATTTGAACCCGTAATTTTAGAGTCTGTGCTCATTCCTCTATTCCAGTTTGGGTAGGTGTGGCAATACATGGGCAAGTGTGGCCTAATCTGAAACATATTACAGACGTGAAATAAATGACTCTCTTATCTGAGATGTGATAGGACAGGTTCTCACCTTTTGGAGTGTTCTGGGGTTCACCCTGGGCTTTTCAGACTCATAAAGAATGTGTCCCCGCCCCTTTTGTCTTCCTGGCCAATAAATCGCCAGATGGAAGGAGGGCATCTGCTTCTACTTCTCTGCTGGGAACCCTCACACATTTGTGTCGAGCAGTGGAGAATGGAAATCTTTCTGGGAGGCCATTAAAATTAATCCTGGGAGATGAGGCAAGCCAGGATTTGGCCAAAGTCCAGCATAATGTGCTATCCCCCAAAGAGGGAAAGAACATTCCTTCCGAGATGGCGCTCCTCTTTAAACCTTTGGGCCTGGTCCAATTAATGTAGAGCAGAACTCCATGGAGAACTGTGTGTTCGCACTCCCTTACAGCTTTTTCCTTTTGCTAGCCCAGCTCTTCATGCCCTACTTTTGGATCCAGCCAGCTACCTCCATGCCTCCAACCTATGAGACCCACTAACTGGATTATCATTATCTATTTGCCTGCTAAACTGAGCTGCTCTCAGAGCTTGAGAAACCAACTGGTATCGCTGCCAGCCCCACATTTCTCCCAGCCAGGGACCGTCCTCCAGTATAGGAAGCACACCTCTTCAAAAGGACTTTGCCTACGAGAAGGGCAGCAGCTCATGTTGACGGCCAAGGTCGGTTTTCCTCTCTGTCCCAGTGACACCCAGATCCTGGTGCATCCTTCTCTTCTAGAGAGCCCGGCCCTCTTAACCTGGGCAGCTAACTAGAGGCAGAGGGACTTGCCAAGTCACCAGCTCCTGGACTGCAATTCTACAGCTGGGTACGCACACTTGCCAAGAGCAGAGTTTCTAGTGTGTAGGTGGCAACCAGCATGGATCCTGTGCAGTGGCAAGGGATGGCCACCAGCCAGGGAAGCAGGTGCTGGCAGCAGGGGGCAACCCAGGGCAGAGGGGGATGTGCAGCTTGGTCTCTGAAGCTCACACTGCTAACCTGTGAGCTCACAGTAGGCCGTACAAAACAGGCAGTGGGCTGCATTTGACCCCTGGACTGGAGTTTGCTGCCCTTGCTCTAGACAATCAACAAAACAATAAATCAAGCCCTGATGTTCAGTGTTTGCCAACTTGTGTGGTGTGAATACGCCCACCATGGAGGATTTCAGGCTACCAACATGACATCACTGAATGTTGGGCTGGGCAGAAGTGTGCGGTAGCACATCATTAGATAGGATTTCTGCCATAATGACGCAATAGACGCGAATAACTCAAGAGCATAGCTCATAGTAAAATGCTATAAAATAATTAGGAAATGATGGTTTTTGAGTATTACCTTTGTTCTTAATACAGTTTATTTACTTGTAAGTTTATATAATTTAGTATCTAATAACGGCTGTTTGACAACCAGCTGGCAGAATTCCTGAAAAGTCAGCAGTTTTAGGCTTGGCTGTAGCACACTAGTGCCCTTGGTTCATCTGACTACACCAGCCATATAGAAGGGAAGAGAGAAAAGCCACCAACGGTGAGAGAACCGAGAATCAGCAAATGAAAAAGAAGTGTTAACCTCTTCCATTCCTTCCCCTGAAGACTTCTACCCCTGGCATGATGTACTATTATTTTCTTAGCCTAACAAAGATTAAAATTTCTCCTCCTTGGGGATGATGTGAAGGGGGTTCTTGAGCAACCCCTAGTGGTTAAATGGTTGACCAACATGAAATTCACATCCTGTGTTCCTTTGTGCTCCACTCCTACAAGATGCTGTAGGTTGTGTGCCTCTTGTATGCCAGGTACTCTCTTGGGCCCATTATGTACATTATCTTGCCTAATCTTTACAACAAACTTGCAAGTAAGCATTACTGTCCAAATTTTATAAATGAAGGACATGAAGCTCAGAAAAGTTAAGCAGCTAGTCCAAGGTCACACAGCTAGGACACATCAGAGTTAGCATTCAAACCTCACATCTGGCTTTCTCCCAATCTTTGTGCTGGCTTTGGTTCTTGTTCCTTTGACACCTATAATTCCCATCCCATAGACATCTCAGAAACAGAGCAGAGACTGATGTGGCAGCCACCTTGAATATTATGGCCTTTACTTTTCTGTTTCTCAGTTAAATGGACAGTGGCTTGGGAGAACTCATACACGGGAAATAAAAGCCAGAGAAGATCATTTAGAAAAATAAATGAAACCTTCGCATTTCAGAGATTCAGGGATAAACTCAGTAAATAGACAGATTCAGTATGACAAAGGCAGGCCTTCTAGTCTCCAGAGGCTGTGCTCTTACCACGGTGCTATCGTGCACAGCCCTGCTCTCATAATTTCCCAGTCAAGGTGGACTCTGACTTACAACATGGTTCTACCATTTCTCCCAACCTCATGGACAAGTTGGGGAATGTCCCTGTGGCCTTGGCCCTGTCAGATAGGAAAGCTTTCCAGAGCAGACTGAAAGGGGGTGGTAATGTATGTATGAGCTCCCTACTGCTGCTATAACAGACAACCACAAACTTTGTGGGTTAAAACAACACAGATTTATTATCTTATAGTTCTATAGGTCAGAAGTACAACACAAGTCTCATTGAGCTAAAATCAAGGTGTCAGCAGGGCTGTATTACTTTTTGGAGGCTTATGATGAATATCTATTTCCATGGCTTTTCCAGGTTCCAGGGAACACCCATATTCCTTGGCTGATGGGTCCCTTTTCAGTCCTCAAAGCCAGCAATGTTGTATCTCTCTAACCCTTCTTCATAGTTATATCTCCCTCTCTGACTCAGCTGGGAAAGGTTCTCCACTTTCAAGGACTCATGCAGTCAGATGGGGCACACCCAGATGATCTAGGCTAATCTCCACATTTCAAGGTTTTTCTCTTAACCACATCTGTAAACCTCTTTTGCCATGTAAGAATTTGGGGATTAAGACATGGACATCTTTGGGAGACCATGTTCCTTCATATCACAGGGAGTAAGAGAAAACAACAGCTAGAGAGCACTGAAGGGCAAACCCAGGGAGGCAAACATTCACCATTAAGTCAAAGAAACTAGAAATGAGAGGCAGAGCCGAGAAGTCTGTGCCTCGGGCAGACACAGAAGTGGAGCAAAGAACAAGGACAGAGCCAAGTCCAGATAGAAAGGGTCCAAGATATCTGAAGGACAGGGTGGGGGTAAGAGACAGAGGGGTCCACATGCACTTCTATTGGGTCTGATTGGGTCAGCCCTCTTTAAGACTCGGAGTCAGGGTAGCCTTATGGCTTGGCCATTTCTGGTCACCACCTCGGTCAGTTAGGCTAGGGTATGCTGCATTAAGAAATAATCCCCAGGGCTTCCCTGGTGGCACAGTGGTTGAGAGTCCGCCTGCCGATGCAGAGGACGCGGGTTCGTGCCCCGGTCCGGGAGGATCCCACATGCCGCGGAGCAACTAGGCCCGTGAGCCACAACTACTTAGACTGCGCGTCTGGAGCCTGTGCTCCACAACAAGAGGGGCCGCGATAGTGAGAGGCCTGCACATCGCGATGAAGAGTGGCCCCCGCTTGCCGCGGCTGGAGAAAACCCTCGCACAGAAACGAAGACCCAACACAACCAAATAAATAAATAAATAAATTTTTTAAAAAAAGAAATAATCCCCAAATCTCAGAAGATACACTATAGATACATCATGAGTTGGCAGGGAGACTGAGGAGGTGTTGGTGAGGGTAGGCACTTTCTTTGCTCATCAGAATCACTAGGGGACCTAGGCTGAAGGAGCAGGCCCGTCTCAGATAATACCCATTGCAGTGTCAGAGGGAAGAGACCCCTGATGGCCTTTTACTGGCGATTAAATTCTCCGTCCAGCTCTCACTTCCTCACAGAACTCATTGTCCAGAGCTGGAATTAGTTACTAGGCTCCATCTAACCACACGAGAACCAGGAAATACAATTCTACCATGGACCCAGAAGGGACTTTGGGGAGAACAGAAACATCTAGAGAACAACACTAATGGCTATCACATCTTGAAAAACACATGGATCATAATGTACACAGGTAGAGAAAGTGCCAAATTCCATTGGAGAGGAAGTAATAACTGAGCTGGATGTTGAAGGACAAGGTCCACCACGCCCTGGGAAGAACGTGTGCAAAGGCCAAAAGCAGGGAATAGGCTGGTGTATTTGAGGGGTGGCAGGGAGTGCTGGTGGCTGCACAGAGGGTTCAGTGGTGGAACAGGAAGGGACGAGTGAATAGGGCAGGAGGGGCCAGCTGGTGCCTGAGTTCTGTGCCTCCCTAAGGAATTTGCCCTTGACCTGTGTGAAAGGGGAGGGAATGATTAAAGATTTTAAGCATGGAGTAAGATGCTCAAATCTGTGTTGTAGAAACATAGCTCTGACTGAAGGGTTGGGGCTAGATCGGAGGGGCCAATCCTGAAAGCAGAGGCCAGTTAAGGAAGATAGATGCTGAGAATCTGACATAGGAGCGTGGCAGGAGAATGAAGACTTGAGACACTTCCTGCGGAGGTTTCCCTCTTGTGATCCTTTATTGCTTGATTCTGTTTTTTCTAGACACTTCTTATTTTGACTCCAACACCAAAAGAGGTGGGAAAAATTAGAATTGGAAGGTGTTCTTTCTCATATATTCACGTCCTCAGCATGCATCTCAGACACTGCATCCCTGGCCTCTGCTCCCAGCTCCGTCCAGCTGGCATCCCTTTCCGCTCCCTGGCACTGTCTAGCTGAGGAAGGCGATGGTGACTCAGTGCCTTCAGTGGGGCTTCAGTGCACCCTCTGGCCTATAGGGTCCCGTGCCTGGGTCCTGTCTTCTGGGTCCCTCTGCAGCTTCTCAACTATCTTCTGCTGCTCACTGGGGGATGACCTTTTTTTTTTTTTTTTTTTTCGCGGTACGCAGGACTCTCACTGTTGTGGCCTCTCCCGTTGCGGAGCACAGGCTCCGGACGCGCAGGCCCAGCGGCCATGGCTCACGGGCCCAGCTGCTCCGCGGCATGTGGGATCTTCCCGGACCGGGGCACGAACCCGCGTCCCCTGCATCGGCAGCTGGACTCTCAACCACTGCGCCACCAGGGAAGCCCTGGGGGATGACCTTTGAGCATCTGTGCAAGCCCTCTTAACCTGTTTTTTCCCAGCCATGGGACTGGGCTTCTGTCTCAGTTTCAGCTTCCCATGTATTTCCTGCCTTCAGAGGGTTGGAGTTCAGTCACCCACACCTAGATTTCTCAGTGGCCATCACTTGTCCCTTATTCCAGAGCAGTAGTTCTTTTTTTTTTTTTTTTTTTTTAACA
>NW_006789251.1:231431-233550 GCF_000442215.2 Lipotes vexillifer
CTCGCGCCCGTCTCTGGAGCTCCTTTAGGCAGCGCTCTTAAAACCCCTCTCCTCGCGCACCAGGAAACACAGAGGCAAGAAAAGGTCTCTTGCCTCTTGGGTAGGTCCAGACTTTTCCCCGGACTCCCTCCCGGCTAGCCGTGGCGCACTAACCCCTTCGGGCTATGTTCAAGCCGCCAACCCCAGTCCTCTCCCTGAGCTCCGACCGAAACCGAAACCGAGCCTCAGCTCGCAGCCCCGCCCGCCCCCGGCGGGTGAGCACACGAGCCTCTCGGGCTGGTGAGCGCCGGTCGGCGCCGATCCTCTGTGCGGGAATCTCTCCGCTTTGCCCTCCGCGCCCCTGTTGCTGTGCTGTCCTCCGCGGCTCCGAAGCTCCCCGCTCCGCCTCCCGCAATCTCTGCCCGCGAAGGGGCTCCTAGTGTGTGGAGACCTTTCCTCCTTCACGGCTCCCTCCCACTGGTGCAGGTACCGTCCTTATCCTTTTGTCTCTGTTTATTCTTTTTTCTCTTGCCCTACCCAGGTACGTGGGGAGTTTCTTGCCTTTTGGGAGGTCTGAGGTCTCCTGCCAGCGTTCAGTAGGTGTTCTGTAGGAGTTGCTCCACGTGTAGATGTATTTCTGGTGTATCTGTGGGGAGGAAGGTGATCTCTGCGTCTTACTCCTCCGCCATCTTGAAAAGAGTCCAGAGCAGTAGTTCTTGAAAGTGGTCTGTAAACCTCTGGGGGGTCACTGAGACCCTTCAGGGGATCCCCAAAGTCAAAACCGTTTTCATAATAATGCTAAGATATTATTTGTCTTTTTCCATTCTCATTCTCTCTTGAGTATACAGGAAGGAATTCCAGAGGGTATCATAATGTGATGCGTCAATATCTGAAAGATCTGTGTAACTCAGTGAGCCAACATTTTTCTAATGACCAATGCATGATGTTACAAAACATGAATCTGTAAAAGAACTATTCAAAACACAAGGCAGAGCTTCCCTGGTGGCGCAGTGGTTGAGAATCCGCCTGCCGATGCAGGGGACACGGGTTCGAGCCCTGATCTGGGAAGATCCCACATGCCGCGGAGCAACTAGGCCCGTGAGCCACAACTACTGAGCCTGCGCATCTGGAGCCTGTGCTTTGCAACAAGAGAGGCCACGACAGTGAGAGGCCCGCGCACCGCGATGAAGAGTGGCCCCCGCTTGCCACAACTAGAGAAAGCCCTCGCACAGAAACGAAGACCCAACACAGCCAAAAATAAAAATAAATAAATTAGAAGAAGGCTCAACATTTAAAAAAAAAACAAAAAAACAAAAAATACACAAGGCAGACCAATGGATTTTAATGAAGCTGAGTATGAAAAGTGCACTGATACGCTTTCAGATTCCACATTGCAACTCATGTTTAAAAAGTTACCATATACTGAGTTTTCGTGTAGTACCAATGAAGAATAACCACAACTATTTGAAAAAAAAAAAACTCTTAAAATATTTTCCCTTTTCCAATTACATATCTTTATGAGGCTACATTTTCTTTATATGCTTCAACTAAAACAGTATATCACAACAGATTGAAGGAGGAAGGAATTTAATATCTGACACTCCAGAAAGCAGCTGCTGCCTGGATTCTAAGTGACCAGGTCCCTCCAGTGGAACTCCCTCCATTCCGAGGTGGGTCTCAGTCATTTCCTCCAAGATACAAAAAATCCCTAGCCCTGGTACCTTTCAAAGCTGGCCTGGCTTTGATTCCCAACTCAAAGTGATTTCAGGAAAATGTCTTTGTATTCTGTGAGCCTCACTTTCCCTGTTTAGAAAACGGGGGTCAATACTTAGGAGGCTGCTCTCCTGCCCCAGCTGGGAGGGCAGGCCTGGCTCCATTTTCTTAACGGTGAGCCTGTTCTGCCCAAGGACTGGTTACATCTTGCAGTCACGTTGCCATCTTGCAATCACAGGATGGCAGACCTGATGCCCTTCAGAGCATGCAGAGTAAATTGCTGTCTCTGTAGAACTGAGAGTAGGAAAGGGAAAAGTCAGCACTTTATTTGCTGCCCCGTCGTTGGCCATTAGCACAGAGCTACCCAGCACATAGATGTTGGGTGTGAATCACATGAGCATTTAAATACCGCCCCCCCCCCCCCCCC
>NW_006789251.1:233620-239015 GCF_000442215.2 Lipotes vexillifer
CCCCCCCCCCCCCCCCCGCCAGTGTGTTCTTCACACAATGGTTATAACCCTCTGGCACCTTAAATGAGGGCAGTGCAGGTGGAGGAAATACTGAAATACACAGGAAAGTGTTCCTAGAATGTCAGCCCCCTGAGGACAGGGACCCTCTGCTCTTACTCACCTTTGGATCATTTAGATCCACAATACCCAGAATGGTGCCTGGCACACAGGAGGTGCTCAAGAAGTGCATACTGAATGAATATGTGAAACGTAAGTGCCCAGAGAAAAAAGCCAGGACGTGAATACAACACGCATCTTTGGGTGATGGGACCCCTATTTTCTTTTTTTCTATCTCTTTGGATTTTCCCAGTTTCTATAAGAAATAGGCATTACAGTTACAATGGGGACATGTGAGATAAGCTTTTAAATAGCTTGAGTTCAAATTGTGACCTGGCTACTTGCTGGCTGTGAGACCGTGGGTAAGTTGCTTCTCCTCTCCATGCCAAGTTTCCCCATCAGTATTAACAATAGTGATAATAACAGCCTCATTTCGTTGTTAGGAAGATTAAATGAGATAATGCCTGTAAATAGGTGACATCTGGTGCTAGGAGACATAGGAAGCACTTGATTAACATTAGACTGTAACTTCGTTGTTGTCGTTTGCGTACTGATCGTGATTGGACATTTCCGTGGATACCTGGAGACTTGCCTTGAAGGCTTCAAGAGAAGAGTTGCTGGGGTGGAAGAGTTGTGGGGTGGACAGAGACCTGGGCTGGAACTAGCTGACCTGCCATTTACTGGCCAAGTGGCCTCAGGCAGGGTCACTAACTTCTCTAAGCCACTGTCCTTTCTGCCTCACAGAGACTTTTGTGTGAATCAAGAGGACGTGATGATGGAAGGTGCCATCCAGGTGTGAGTCATTATTTTTATTACCTAGGAAGTTAAAAAAAAGATAAAAAGGACTCCCCAGGCCTTTCTCCTATCCTTAATAGGATTACTGCTCTCCTTCGACTTGAACAGAGAGTTCCTTGTCCCTGAAAGCCACCAGGGCCTGGTCACGGGGCAGAGCCTGCAGCCAAGGGTGGCTTTTCTGCCAGGCCCAGCGAGGCTCCTGCTTCTAGATAACCCTGGTCCTCCCTTTCTCCTGCCCCAGCGCTTCCCACGCAGCTGCGGCCTCATTATCCAGGGTGACTGAGAGCTTCGGAAAGGAGCTTAACCAGGGCTAGGCTTTCAAGTGTTCATAATAAAGCTTCAAAGTTCACACCTTCATTAAGAAGTGAAGAGTCAGGCCTCCCCCCACTTCTGCCAGTGCTATTGTTCCCTTCCCATCCCCATCCGGCTGCAGGTTCAAAAGACAAGCGGGATTGGTTTTCTTTGTCCAGACAGCTCTCCTAACCAGAAAGGCTAGACCTGTTTGTTAAGAAGAGAGAGCTCTAACCTGCAGCCCCCTTCAGAAGTGCTGTGAAGGTTTCACAGGTGCTGGGGAATTTAGGCATTTCTCAGGGCTGCAAGGGCTGTGTCTGGGAGGCAGGACTGGACTTGTTCTGTGGGGTCTCGAGGGAGGGGACCTAGGACCAGTGGGCGGAGATAAAGGAGGGGGTAGGTTTCAGAATCCTAGAAGGGAGAGCTCTTTACTGGGCAGAGGTGAGCAAAGGTGTGGACCTTGGCGTTTGGGGCGGTGATGCTCTCCATGTCAGTGGCGAGGGCAAGAGCAGGGGGACTGACTCTTGGCAGGGAAGCTGCCGAAGACGTGAGGCTTTGGCTGTGAAGTTCGGCTGGCAGAACTTTCAGGCCCCTTTCAGCCATATCATGCTGAGACCTCCTGACTCCATGACCTCTGCTTCTGCATATTGGGCCACTTCCCAGCTTTTCCCTTTAAACTTCCCCTGTCCTCCAGACTCCCAACTGTGGACGTCTCCATAAATGCATGTGTGGCCTCCTTGTCTTTTCTGTTTTTCTTTTAGCTATTTGAGAGGGAAGCTATCGAGACATCTCGGAGCCTCCTTTGTTACCGAGAAAGCATTTGCTTCCTTTGGCTACATGTCGAGGTCCTGAGGGGTCTGTTTCCTCTTCACCCGCACCCTGCTAGGACAGGGCCGAGCTCAGAGAAGCCCCAGGCATCAGTCGGGGCTGGGACAGTTGTGAATGCTTCTCCTGGGTAGGAGTGAGCCTCACCAAAGAGCCCTCTCTCCTCCCCCCGGCCCCGGGAAAGGAGGGGGTTTTCTGTGAGGGCACCCGCACTTTGGGTGGTCCTCTTGGTTTCATGATGAGCAACAGAGCAGAGGCTGATTTTCAGGTGAGACAACCTAAGTGACTTGGAATGCATGACTGCAGATCAGCAAGTTTCACAAGCAGATTTTTTTCCTTTCTATTGAGCAGAAAAAGGAAGGTGAAAAAAAAATTCCCAGTGTGTTGGAAAGATGATGGGCTTTGTAAACGGGCCTGGGTGTGGGTCACAGCTCTGCCACTCGTTAGCTGGAGGACTTTGGGCATGCCACGTCAACTCTCTGAGCGTCCGTTTCCTCAAGTTTCATCAGGCCAGGCAGCAAAAATACCCATCCTGTACAGTGGTCCTAAGGTTTAATGGCAGATGCCATGGAAAGTTCCAGAGACCCTTATTAAATGTTAATTCCCTCTCCCCATTATTATATTTAATATTCAGTCTTTGGGAAATTGTATTAATGGTCTCTTAATAAAAGATTATCCTATAGTATAATTATTTACATTTTTAAATGTTCATGCATGTCATTAAGTGAGAATGTCCTTTTGTCTTTTAGTTATCTCATCTATAGAAATATATTTGTGTATTATGTTGTATGTACAGGGACGTTTGTAATAGCCAAAAATAGGAGCTGGCTTATATGTTCCACAGAGCATTAAACAAACTATGATTATATCTATACTAGGGAATACCAGGCAGGCACTAAAAATACCAGGCAGCCAATCTAGATGAGCTGACGTGGAAAGATGTATTGGGATGAAAAAAGAGTAAATTGCAGCATAATGCACAGTGTGATACCATTTTTTAAAAGGGAGATGTATGTGTATGTATAGTTATATGTGTACCAATGCACAGGAAAGGTCCTGGAGGAAACACGTCAAACCATGGACAGTAGTTTCTAGTGGGGGACGTGGAGTGGGATTGGAAGAGTGGGGGTAAAGGGAAGGAGCTTTTAGTACTGCCTGTTTATATAGCTGTGTTGTTGGGATGTTTTACAATGAGAATATATCTACTTCTTACTAGAGAGGAGAACAAAAAACTATGCAGACAATAAAAAGGTCTGTGGTTGCCAGGGTTTGATGGGAGGGAGAAATGAATAGGGGGATCGCAGGGTTTTAGGGCAGTGAAAATGCTCTGTACGCTACCATAATGGTGGGTCCATGTCATTATACATTTGTCCAAACCCATAGAATGCACAGCAGCAGGAGTGAAGCCTAAGGTAAACTGTGGACTTCAGGTGATTATGACGCATCAGTGCAGGTTCATCGATTGTAGCCAGCGTAACCACTGTGGTCGGGGATGTTGTTAACAGGTAGGCTTTGTATGTGTGGGAGCAGGGTAGATATGGCGGATCTCTGAACCTTCCTCTCAATTTTGCTGTGAACCTAAAACTGCTCTAAAAAATAAAGTCCTAAAGAAAAGATAGGAGGTAAAAGATTGCACCTTTCACTGCCACTCAAAAGGTCAAGCTGATACTGGCAAAAACAGTTCCATGGGTCAAATTAAGCAACTTGTCCTTTCCTTTCCCTTTCAAGGAGTCAAGATTGCTAGGACTTAGCGGAAGCCATTTATTTGGATATGGAGCTGGGCTGGGTGAAGTAAGCTAGATGGGATTCAGGACACTGCTGACCTAGACAGATGTAGGAAAAACATTCATTTGGTCATTCTTTTATTCAACAGAAATTTATTAAGGGCCTATCACCTTTTAAGTGTTGAGGATAACAAAATAGAGAAAAAGCCCTGGTCCTAACAAAACTTGCAGTTGACTGGGCAAAGGCTGGGGTGGGTAAGATAGATAATAAACAAACCCACTTTAACGTGAGTTTAGTGTTCTGCAAAGACAGATGTATCAGGACAAAGGGCTAAAGGGTGAGAGATGAGGTGGAAGCAGGGCTGGATGCTGGGTGTGGGGGGCACCCTTTGAAATAGAATCATCAGGGATACCTCTCCGGGGAGGTGCTGTTTGAGCAAAGACCTGAATCAAGCAAGGGAGCGAGTCACACATCAGAATGGAAAGCCTTGGACCGGGAACGAGCGGGGTGTGGTCAAGGGAGCAGCAAGAAGCCCCTGGGCAGTGGAGGCAGGTCATGGGAGCCTCACAGGGCATGGCGGGGACTTTGGATTTTTTTTGCACACATCGAGAAACAATTGGAGGGTTTCGAGGGAAGGATGACGTGGTCTGGCTACATTTTGAAAAGGGCCGTTCTGGCTGCTTTGAGAGAAGAGAGAGGATAGGAAGGCAGGCGTGTGAGGCCTATTGTTAAATGCACATCTCTTGTAATTTTCCAAGAGGGCAATGATGCCAGTTTGGGTGACAGTGATAGCGGTGGAGGTGGTGAGAAACGGTCAGATTCATGCAATATTTAGGAGGTAGAGCTGATAGGATTTTTGATGCTCTGGATGTGGGTTGTGAAGGAAAGAAGGGAGTTGAGGATGAAATGTTTGACAAGCTCTAGGCAAAGGTGCATTTCCACAATCAGAAAACCGTAGTAATGAACCCCCGTGGAAAGCTTTTCAGTTCTCCATGTGGTTAAACTCTGTTTCTGATTGGACCCTCACATCTACCCTCTAGAGAACTGTTGTCATTTGACAGATGAAGACACAGAGGCTCAGATGTGCCTTGCCAAAGGTCACAAAGCTGCTACTTAGAGGAACCATGTCTTGATTCCCTTAAATCTTAGGCTCAGGATGGGTCCAGTTGATGGTCATCACTGGGTATGGTTTTTTGCTGGCAAGTGGAGGGGCACGATCTCTAGGAGCTCACGATGGAAGGTATCTGTGAGCCAGGTAAGTGCAGGAGGAAGCTTCAGAGGAGATGGGATTTCAGCACCTGTTGTTCAGTCCCTTTCAAATGCTGGCAGAAGCCGGCTCAGGCTACTGCAGCCTGTCTGGGCCACCAGAAGCAGGTGGTGGCCGCTGAAATCTCCACGGGGTGAGGCCAAGAGCGACTCCCCTCACCAGGTGCCAGGCACAATGGGTTACTTGTCAGGGAACTGGCTCAGGTTCCCTAAAGCCATTCTCCCAAAAGCCTCGGCCCCTCCCACCGCCTCCTTGTCTCCCCTCCTCTCATCCCTGGACCTGCTCAGAGCGCTTCCCACCCCAGCTGTCCCACTGAAAAGACACTGCGACTGGCCGAAGCCAGTGTCCCTTTCTTTTTTTTTCTTTTTTTTCTTTTTTTTTTTTTTTTTTTTTTAC
>NW_006789251.1:239345-247571 GCF_000442215.2 Lipotes vexillifer
CCCGCGTCCCCTGCATCGGCAGGCGGACTCTCAACCCCTGTGCCACCAGGGAGGCCCCAGTGTCCCCTTTCTGCTCTCTCCTTGCCCCTCCCCACTTCCTCCTGCAGCATTCAGCCCTGCTGACCCTTCCCTCCTCTCGTCCCAACCTCCTTCATTCTGCTCCGTGCTGTCGCCCTCCTCTGCTTCTCCACCCACACCAGCATCTTATTTTTCAGCCTTGCAGCTTCCTCCTTTAGCTCACGGTCCCACCCCAAACCTGGGTCTCCCAGCTCCGGGTTTTCAGTTCTTGCTTCTGTAGAGATGCTCCCAACCTTTATCTCCAGCTGGGACCTCCTGAGCTCCCCAAAATCATTGCTGCCTGGACCTCTGTCTTCCCAGGCGGAGGTGATAGTTGTGAAAGCAGCTGGAGTATCCAGGGAATGGAGAGGTGGTCTCTTCCACGTGGACTGGAGATGATAAGACTCAGAAGGGGAGACTGAGACCAGACCGTGAGAGGACCCAAAAGCCATGCCAAAAGGGCTGTGTGCATCTTGGATTCAGGATTAAAAACAGAGGTTTCTGGTCCCAGAAAAATGACAAATTGCATTTTGGAAGAAGAATCACTAACCAGCCTTGTGGAAGTTGGACTGGACTGGACTTGACTAGTCCATGAGAGAGGGAGAAGAGAGCTGAGGAGTGGCCAGCTTTGGAAAACATAAGCAGACACAGTCTTCTGAGGAGTGGATTGGGTTTGAGAGGAGGTGGAAAGGAGAGAGGGAGAAAAGAGGGAGGCTTCAGCTTGCCTCCCAGCAGACTTGACCCCTGCTGTGTTGGTCTCTCTCCCTGGGACAAGATGTATATCCTGCTCATTTTTTTTCTTCCCAGTGCTAATTTTTACGGGTCTACATGGGAAAAAATTATTTTCTGTGAGGCCAAATGGATTCATTAATGCTTTGCTCTAACCAACTGGGTGAATCAGCGTGTTTTCAGTTTGTTCATAGGCTAGTTTTATAGTTTACAGCACACTTTAATTCAAATAATTGCATTTGATTCTCACAGTCAGGCAGTCAAGCAGATATTGTGATTGCCAATTTGCAGATGAAAAAAACTGAGGGTCAGAGAGAGGTGACATGTCCAGGGTCTGACAGCTATCAGTGGCAGAGTCAGGCCTTGAACTTCTTGGGTCTTTTAACTCCTTGGCCAGCACTTCCATCGGGCCATGGGTACTAACTGATTAAAACCATCGGGATGTCTGAAATTTCCAGCATCAAACACAAATAAGCTATTTAGTAGACATAAGCTGCTTTTGCCTACTCAGTTTACAAATCCCCCCTTTTTGGTATTTGCATCTCTGTTAGTTAAGATAACGCAAGCTGCTGTAACAAACAAATCCCCAAATGCATAGTGTTTCAAACATGATGAATATTAACCACGGGTATCCCTGTTTGGTAGGCAGCTTTCCTCTAAGGGGTGAACATTTAGGGACCAGGCTCCTTCCATTTTGTGCAACTACCATCTTCTATTCATGGCTTCCAAAGGTGGCTGGGAGGTTTTTTTCTTTGTTTTTAATTAATTAATTAATTTCTGACTGCGTTGGGTCTTCGTTGCTGTGCGCGGGCTTTCTTTAGTTGCAGCGAGCGAGGACTACTCTTCATTGCAGTGCGCGGGCTCCTCATTGCAGTGGCTTCTCTTGTGGAGCACGGGCTCTAGGCGCACGGGCTTCAGCAGTTGTGGCTCACGGGCTCTAGAGTGCAGGCTCAGTAGTTGTGGCGCACAGGCTTAGTTGCTCTGCAGCATGTGGGATCTTCCCGGACCAGGGCTCGAACCCGTGTCTCCTGCATTGGCAGGCGGATTCTTAACCACTGCGCCACCAGGGAAGTCCCAGCTGGGAGGTTTTGATGGGCCTAGAAGCAATACATCTTACTTCTCCTCACTTTCCATTAGCTAGAACTTAGTCATATGGATATACCCAACTGTTAAGGAGGCTGAAATCATTCAATAGAATGTGTATCTAAGAAGAAGAGAAAACAGATTAGGGAAAGTGAGACAGATACTGCCACAGCAGTGGTGAACCATTGTTCCCTAGCTCTCAGCCCACCAGGCCCAGTGGAATTTCCTGCTTCCTACCCTCCATTCTCCTTATCTAAGATCCAGGATGATTCAGCCTGGATGATAATTCTAAGTGAAATCACCTTACTTCACTCCTGCACGGGATGATTGTTTTGGGTATTGACACATGACCCACGCTTGTCCAGTGAACCTCAATCCTAGGATTTTATTGGAACTTTTGGCAAAGAGAACCTCTCCTTTCATTGGGGTTGCTGAGGTGTGAAGATATGAGCGCAGGCAACCATTGTGTCAGCATGGTGGGAGAACAGCCATGAGAATGAACCCAGCTAATAAGAAAGCAAGGCTGAGAGATAGAAAGAGATGCCTTTGAGTGATATCCTGTGAGTATCTAAATTCTGGCATGTCAGTACTGATCATTCCTTCCCCTGACTTTTTCGACTAAGGTATCTAATAAACCCTTTAAAATTGCTTTTCTTGAACCTAGTTCGAATTGAGTTTCTATCACTTACAAGCAAGAGGCCTAATAGAAACCCATTTGCAAAACTCTGGGACACCCTGCTGCCCCTTCCTTCCATCCTCCAATATGATGGCACTCTGCTCTCCATGAGAGCACTCCCCCTGCTTTGAGTCATCCCATTGCCATATGGCTGGACTGCTCACTTTCCCACTTGCTTTTTTTTTTTTCTTAACACAGGAATTGTTATGAATCAAATGCAACATGTGTTGCCTTCTAAAGAGGTCAGAATGATTTAGAATCACATTGATTTTTTTTTTATACCCTACAGAAATGATAGCAGAAAAACTTGTTTACAAGGATGTAAACTCAATATAGGGTGCGTCTCGGTCTCACATGGGTTCCTCATATGAACGGACCAGTTTTGAATACTGTGAGGAAAAATTCTTCTAAAAACCAGTCACTTATAGGTGTTTTAAAAGTCAGAGTATGGCATCTATTCATAAAGTTTTCACTGGTACAAAATCATGGCAAAAATCTGGTAGAGTATAGCGGGCATGTGGCATCACATTTATACACACACACACACACACACACACACACACACACTTTAAGAAATTGAAACTGTAGCATTGTTTTTAAAGAAGCTCAAAGAAAATGTGTTGGAGCTTTGCAAGAAGCTCTGGGGCTGTTGGGAGTTCTGCTAGAGAGGAGGCAAGAAGTCTGCTTGGTTTGGATTTCCGCTGCTGGAGAGGGTTGCAGGAACCCAGAGAGAGTTTGGAGGCCAACCTCTCGCCCTCTTTCACAGCAGGCTGCAGCCACACTGGACCTTGGGCAGCTCCTCACACACTCCATAGTCTCAAACTTCCTTAAACTTGTACCCAGGACGTACTCCCCATACTTCTTCACTTAGAAAATATCATTTGAGATGCATCAAATGATACCACTTCTGTGAAGCCTTCTAGGGAAGAGTCGGTCACCCTCTTCTCTGTGTCCCACGATCCTTTGCACATACCACCATGTTGGAATTTTTCCCATCGTACATTTTTGTGAATGGCTTCTGTGTTCATCTCCCTGGCTTAACTGTGAGTTTCTTGAAAGCAGAGACTATGGCTCAGCCATCTCTCTAGTTCCCATAATTTTAGGCTAGGACTTGGCATGTAATGGATGTGTAAAAAAAAAAAAAAATCATATAAATGGAAAACACAAAGCTTATAAAATTGCACAACAAGGTTTATGGGGGAGAGAAAGATGTTTGCCTAGCTTTGAGAAGACTGATAAGGGAATTGACAATTCAAAGAGATAGAGCCAAAGGGTCATTCTGGACAAGCAGATAAACTTTGTGCGTACTTCAGTCTGTGATTGAATTATTTTTTCTTGATCACATAGGGAACAGCCAAGACAACTTAGATGAGGACTTTAATGAAATGACTTGGTTTTCCTACTCGTTCCATGTAGACTGGTCATTATCCAGTTAATACTAGGGTTACCAGTCTGCCTGGGAAAGCTCAAGTTTGCACCTGCTGTCCCTACTATTTATAGTGCCCCAGTTAGGTCTCAAAAAAGTGTACCAGTGTGGATATAAGTTCTTTGGCCACCCTATTCATGGAGAACTCTGTTAGCCTGAGATATCAAAGACAGAGTTGGACTAAGAGACAGTTTCTTCTAAGTTGAAGAGGGCCTTGACTCTAGCTATTCTCCATGTCTCAACGGTCAAGAAGGGGAAATTTCACTCCTGGTACCCTTCTGTTGCTTTCTGATTGGGAAGAGGGGAATTTACTTTCTTTCTCTATTAATTTGTGGCCAACTAAAACATTGGTGTTATCTGTCAACATTTTAATCCATACAACAACATTGCAGTAGATAATAGTAAGTATTTCACAGATAAAGAAGTTAGGACTCAGAGAAGTTAAGTAAATTGCTCAAGAGCACACAGCAAATAAGGGTCAGTCCCAATGATAACCTCATTTTGTCGGACTCTCTGTCATGCCCTGTCCACTTTGCAGCACTGCTCATAATTTAGAAACTGTTTTCACAAACAGATTCCCTTATTTTGGAACTCATTTTCTCTTGTCTGAATGATTAGGTATGAAATAAATTCTGCCTTTCCAAAGAAGACCCTGTTAGACATCTCTTTGTTGTAGGAGATCATTCGGGTCTGTGAAGTTCAGTCTGTAGGTTATTGGGTTGTTTCTGATATGAAATAAGGATTGGGTTTTTGTGAACAAGTGGTTCTGTTGTAATTAAGCTCAGCAATGATATTTCGACTTAGGAACCATTAATATGTAATTAGGCAGGTTTAACTGGAAAACATTTTAATTATTTATAACAGGGACAAGCAAGAGATTCAGGAGTGGGGACAGAAATTAGACAGCAGAGCTAATAATGCTTTG
This sequence comes from Lipotes vexillifer, assembly GCF_000442215.2. NCBI lineage: Eukaryota > Metazoa > Chordata > Mammalia > Artiodactyla > Lipotidae > Lipotes > Lipotes vexillifer. The sequence continues at coordinate 244,242 of NW_006789251.1, forward strand.
CCCTGTGGTTATTTCAGCATTGAGGATCTTGCAGTAGCAAAAAATTGGAAACCGCCTATAGTTTATTCCATGCAATGGAATACCATGCAGCTGTTGTAATAACTGGTTATAGATACTTACTGATGTGGAAAGATAGATCCCAAACCTAGTTAAGAGCAAAAAGCAAATTATAGAGCAATATGCATTATGATACTTAAATAAAAATTATGCACACCTGGAAAAAGTTCTGGAAAGGTGTCTAAGTATCTCTGCTGTCCAAATTATGGATAGTTTTCTTTTTCCCTTTTTTGGATTTATTTGAATTGTCTAAGTTTCCTAGTTAACATAAATTATATGTAGATTTTTAAGTTAAAAATTATTAAATATATAAGAGAAAAGAAAGTGCTTATTTCTCTCTCATCACTATCAAAAGACTAGGGACTTCCCTGGTGGTCCAGTGTTTAAGACTCCGTGATTCCACTGCAGGAGGCATGGGCTCAATCCCTGGTCGGGGAGCTAGGATCTGGCATGCCACGTGGTGCGGCCACAAAAATAAAAAATAAAAAAGACATCAAAAAAGAAGGAAATCTTGCCATATTTGAAACATGGATGACCCTTGAAGACATTATGCTAAGGGACATTATGCTAAATAAAAAGACAAATACTGCACGATACCACTTGTATGAGGTATATAAAGTCGTCACATATATAGAAACAGAAAGTAGGGTGGTGGTTGCCAGGAGCTGGGGGTCAGGGGGAAACGGGGAGTTGCTATTCAATTAGCATCAAGTTTCAGTTATGGAGGATGATCCCGTTCTAGAGATCTGCTATACAACATTGTGCCTCTAGTTCACGTTACTGTAACGGTGCACCTAAATTTTTGTTGAGGGTAGATCTCATGTTAAGTGTTCTTACCATAATTAAAAAATAATAGCAATAAAAAATAAAAGCTGTGTGTGTCCCGCAGAACAGTTTCCCACAGCTAAGCGCTCTGCCACTGTCTACAGGGTACTTGCCCCGGCCTCCCTCCTGAGGTGATGAGACATATCTCTCAGTTCCGAAATGCCTGTTACACACTAGGAACTGTGCCACGGGCTCTCCCCTGTGAGATTTTCTTTAATCCTCCTATAAACCCAGTAAAGTGGAGATTATCATTCCCATTTTTCAGATGAGGAACTGATTCTGAGGGTCCTGAGATTCCTGATGGAATCTCTAATTCTAGAAGAGGTTCTGCTCTTTTAGATGAACAGCCTGCTCGATGCCAAGCCCAGAGCTCTTTAGGAGAATGGCAGCTAGTCATGGGAAGAAAGTATAACTATGAATGTAAGCAAGAAAGAGGAAAGCAAGCTGACAAAATGTCCCCTCTGCCTCTGAGGTTGGGACTCCGGTCCCACTGTGCCCTGAGGCCATTTATACAGTTAGTGCCTGGAGAAAGCATTTGTTGGAAAAAATAATCTGTTGCACCTTAAAATTAATGGCTGCTTTGGGCTATCACATTTATCAGCTACTATTCACCAAGCACTTCCAATCTGCTAGACCCCACACTGAGTACTTTGCAGACACCATTTCATTTAATCCTTATAACCACCCTATGAGGTAGGTACCTTTATCCTCATTTCTGCTAATGAGGAAATTGAAGCTTGCTTGAGGTGAAGTATGTTGGTCAAGGTCACACAGCTTGTGAGTGGCAGGACTGCAAAGATCTATGCTCTTAACCACAGTGCTACTTTGCCTTCAGAATTAAAAGGAAAAAGAAATTGAAGGAGAGGTCAGAGGAGCAAAACTGAAGACCTGGAGACTTGGTGAGGACCTGGGACCAGCTAGAACTTTGTGTCTCTCCCAGTGCCTCTTGTCCATCCATGGCCAGATCCTTCAGATTCCTTTGTGGGAAGGTACTAGGATGTGTTATGGTGTGGCAGGATAGAAAAATCATGGGTTTTAGATCCATACCGGTTGGTTTAAGTTCATCAGTGCCACCCACAAGCTCTGTGAGCTTAGGTAAGCTACACAACCTTTCCAAGCCCTACGTTTATGGCAGGCTCATTGGGATGTCTCGGTGAGGAAAACAGGTGTGAAAGTGCCTGACACGGGCTTTGGCAGGTATATTAGTCAGGCTATGCTAGGCCATGCTGAGGTAACAAATCCACAGTTGTTTTTCATAATAAAAACTCATTTCTCCATTCACATGAAGTCCCATCCTGGTCAGACAAGCCCCCTCATCTTGTAGCTCTATTGTTTGTTGCTTCCAAGTCACCCCAGTAGGGAATAGAAAAGTGATGGAGGCACCCCAGCTCCAAGCTGCCTTGGCCCAGACATGGGACACATCACGTCTGTTCATAATCTGCTGGCCAGAGCTCAACACACAAGCCCAAGCAATCACAAAGAAAGCTTTGTGAGAGGGGAGAGAGAGGGGAGCACATGGATGGTTATTCAGTGCAGAGGGTTGTTCCATGATGTGACTGTTTCCTTCTCTCCTACTTCCAGAGGTGTTTTTTGGAGCTGAAATTCATATATACATCTCAAGCTATTAGTCAGAAAGCTCTTCGGTTCTAAGTAAGTGGATTCGGAATCTTTCACAGCTTTTTTCTATGCTGTACACGAGGAGAAAATATAAGTGAATTATTCTGATCATTTGACTTACTTTCATTGTCAATGGCAAAAATTCAGAATTAAATCAATAACAGCACTGCATTTTGGGAAACTAGTTAAAAGGACTGAATGCCACTTAAAAAAGAAGTCTCTTAATCTGATGTGTGTACGTATATTTTATTTTTGCATTGTATCATAAATAATTAGAACTAATTTGCCTTAGTGATTGTTTGCTTGTGCATTCTTATCTCACCTTGTTCCACAAGATTTGAAGCAGCACCTTAGAAATTACAGAATACTGTAACAATTGGTTCTTCTGCTTCCTGTCCCCACTCCCCACCGGTCATTCTCTACCTTGGCACCTAGGAGATCTTTTAAAATGCAAAGCTGATCAAGCCACATCTACTTAAAAAGAAAACAAAGATTTTCTAAAACTTTACTCTGTCCCCCCAAATCCTTACCCTGACAGCACAGTCTGCCATGATCTACCTTTCCAAACTGTGATAGCTGTGCTTTGTGTCAGTCTAGCTAAGCAGGAGCTATGCCCTTCCCTGTATAATTCTGAGTTCAAGTTGTCCACAGATAAATTTGCTGTAAGGGAGATGAAGGTGGGACTCATAATATTAGGAGATTTCTAATGACAAGGTATAACATGGGAGGCCATGAGTATGTCAGATGTCCACTACTAACATGTGCAAAGTATGTACTTTGTGCCAGGCACTGGCCCCAAACCCTTACAGCTACTAACTTCTTTATTCCTGC
>NW_006789251.1:247627-248326 GCF_000442215.2 Lipotes vexillifer
GAATAAATCCATTGAATCCTATTGTTATTCCCATTTTACAGATGTAGAAAATGAGATTAAACTAACACAACATTGTAAATCAACTATACTCCAATAAAAATTAATTAAAAATACAAAAGAAAATGAGATTAAACCCCTTACCCAAGATCACGCAGTCAGGATCTAGACTCATGCTGGGTGACTCCACAGCCCATGCTTTTCATTATTACTATAATTATATACTATAGAAACTTCAACAGAGCTTCTGGGAGATTTTAATTCTCTATGAAAGAGACAAAAAAAGAGAGGATCTCTTTTTGTATGGATTATGAAAACTAGAATTTTCAGTCATCTCTTCACAAACTTGGGATAAAGCTGAACCCCACAGAGTTCAGAGCTGATAGAAACTCAAAAAAATTATTTATACTCCATTGGTGCTTGTGTGTGTGCGTGGTTAACATTGCAATCTCCACTTAATTAGAGCTTTCCTTGAGATCAAATGGTCCCATTGGGTATGTCATGGCATGGTCAGGATAGCAGAAGTTTTGCTGCAGTAACAAATAACTCCCAAATCTCTTAAAACAAAAGAAGTTCATTCCTTGTTCATGCTACATGGCCATTGTGAGTTGGCTGTGGCTCTGCTTCAGCGGCCGTATAGCAAACAGTATTCACTTTGGTATCCAGGATGATCTGGAACATTGCTAGTCACTGTAATAGAGG
>NW_006789251.1:248336-288897 GCF_000442215.2 Lipotes vexillifer
GCAAAGTATGCACTATCTCTTAAAGACTCCGCTCGCAAGTGGTACGTCATTTCTGCTCACATCTCATTAGCCAAAGCAAGGTGCATGGCCATGTAAGAGTCCACAGGGTGAGTAAGTATAATCCTCTTGCTGGGAGGGCTATTAATTTGGAGGGAACAGTCGATCAGTTTACCATGGGACATTGATCCCTTAGCCATAGGGTGTATGGACAGAGGCTGGGGTGATCAAAACCCTCTAGAGATCATCTTTGGCCATAAGTAACCTTTCCTGTTTACCCCAGTGTACTGTACAAATATCTTTTTTCTGCACCATGAAGTAAAAACAATTGAGAATCTTGACTTTGATTGTCTTACTTAATTCTCACAAGAACTGAGGCACTAGAGCACTGTTAGTTTGAGCCCAAATCCTGTTGGTAATACAAAGGCAGAACTGGAATTTGGGATTTTAGTCTCCATATACTCAAGGTTCTTTTGGCTCTAATAAGGGATACTCTGAGTTCGGTTAGCAGAATCTGTGACCTGAGGAGCCAGAGTCCTGGCCCTTCAGCCCCACTGGCATCTGTACACCTCTCTTCCTGCCTTGAGCTGGCCCATTGACAGGGGTAGTAGTGACCACCCAGGCTCAGGGATAACCAGGGAGAGTGTTAAAAACATATATGCTACAAACTATATTTTTTCTTCTTATTAAGGCTCTGGAGACAAGAACATGACAACATTTTGGCAGCTGGGACTGTAGCCATGTGTGAGGAGAAAGTGATTTGCATGAGCAATGTAAAACCACCTGGTTTATTGCAACTGACTCTGAACAAGTTAAATGAATCAGATTCCCAGTTGGATACTAGAGGAAGCTAACTTACACACACACACACACACACACACACACACACACACACACACACACTCACACCACACACTCAAAAACCTCTAAAAAACACAACCACCCAACACTCGTGTTCCATACAAATAAACTACTGAGGAACTTCTTGCCCTCTTGTTCTCCCTCCCCAGCCTTAATTTTCCTGATGAGCTTGTATAAATTCTCTTACCTTGGTAGCTTTATGGCTGGGCTTCCTCTTCCCACCTCTCTGTGGACACCCTCAGGAAGGATGTGCTCAGTGGTGCAAAGGAGCTAGGGCAATGGGAGTGCTTGTCCCGTAACCATCGACAATTTGAACTTCCCACCAGCCCACCTGCTGAAGAATCCTAGGTCCCACTCTGGACACGTCACCAAACCCCTTGGCTGATTATTCTGCACGCTGAAGTTTCTAACCTTGGCCTTAGACTGTCAAATGCTACTTATGGATCTGTCATGCCTTCTCATCTCCTCAGCCTCCCAGGGTTTCTACTCTGTCCTTGCCAGATACTAAAGTAAAGACATATCCCAGCAATGCATTTCTTTGCTGGAAAGGCCATCACCAGGGTTGGTTACAGGCTGATACAGGCTAGGAGAGATGGTTGTGTGTGTTGGAAAAGACAGACCATGGTAGGCAGGGGCATAAAGAAGGCCTTGTGGTGTAAGGAAAGAGCACTTAGCAGGAGGTTGAAGACTTGACTTCAAGACTGAGTTCAGTTACTAATCCTGACAATTCTGAGTTTACTTGGGCTCTCACCCTTCGTTCATTCTTTAAACAAACATACCTAAGTACCTACTCTATGCCATTACTATATTGGCTGCTGAGGCATAGCTTGGTTGTAGCCAGCCTTCAAGATGGCCCACAACAATCCCTGTTCTGATATTCACACTCTTGTGAATATCGCTCTCCCACAATGAATAGAGCTGATCTGTGTGACCAATAGGATAAGGTAGAAATGGCAGTCTGTGATTTCCACGGCTAGGTCATAAAAGGCACAGTGATTTCTGCTTTGCTTTCTCTCGGAATTCTCACACTGGGTAAGCCAGCCACCATGTTGTAAGGATGTTCAGCAGTGCTTGGAGAGGCCCACGTGGGAAGGAACTGAGGCCTCCTGCAATAACCAGCACCATGTGAGTGAGCCATTGGGGAATAGCTCCTTCAGCCCCAACCAAGCCTTCAGATAACTGCAGCCCATCTGACATATTGATTGCAATGTCAAGAAAGACTCCTATCCAGAACCAGCTATCAAAGCTGCTTCTGAGTTCCTGACCCACAGAAAAGGTGGATAAGAAATGTCGGTTATTTTAAGCTACTCTGTTTGGGGGCACTTTGTTAAGCAGTCATAGAGAACTAATAAAGTAGCGAGCAGGACATACAAGATCCTTACCCTACCTTCATGGAGTTATAGTCTAGTGGGGTGGGGATGAGGAGGAATAGACAAAATGATGAAATCAAATGAATAAGTATAACTTGTGGTAAGTGCTGTGAAAGAAGCAAGCAGGGCACTGAGCTGAGATATGATGAGATATGAAAGGCAAGTGCCTTTAGATAGGTTGGGCAGGGAATGCTCCCCAAAGAGCTAACACTTAAGCAGACACTGAGAGCTAAATAAAGGCTCCTAGAGGTGCTACCCGGCCTCCAGATAGAGAAGCTCCACCTTAAGGATGACAGAGCCTCCCAGCCTGCTCTTGACTGCGCACCTCTGACTTTTTTCATCATTCAAACTTCTTATTTATAATAAAATTTAACAGTCTCCATATGCTTAAATGTAGCACATATCACCTGTGCATTAATTAGCATACTCCCTCCCTTTAAGATGTCCTTCCTCCTCACTTGAGCTGTTTGCCACCCTCCGATTTGTGGTCCAGTCTACTCTTTGTTACCCTTCTCCAAGTAGAGAAAGTAGGCAGGCATCATTTTTTCATTCATGGGTATGTTCCCGGAGATTCAGCTGACGGTTTCTGCTAACTGGCTCCTACTGAAGCCTGGTCTGGTGTACAACTTGTAGTGTTGTCTCTAATAAGGTAAAGAAATAAACTGGTACCTTGTCTAAGCCATTGTTTTAGGGGGGCCTCTTGATTGTAGCATCTTAGCTCCTCCTTTCCCTAGTACAGAGGGCCAGCACCACTATGTGGGGTCTTGGAGGGTGTGGCTTGGGGTTGTCCCTTTGTTCCAACAGCAGTGAGAGAGTCATTGGCGGGTTTTGAGCAGTAAAGCAAAATGATCTCATCTGTTCTTTAAAAAGTTCACTCTGCTTATTCCCTGGGTCTGTACTCTCCAAGTCTCAGGTTTCTAATTTGTAAAACAGGAGTCTGAGATAGAATTTTCCACAGAATTTTCCACCCTGCTTATCCCCACAAAAGGTCTCCTTTCCAGGCTAAACATGCCAGTTGTTTTAACCGTCCTTCACACAGTTTGGTCTCTTCAGAAGCTTGATTGTTCTCTGTGGAATGTACATGTGGCACGTCCTCTGGAATTGGGGTACTTCAAACCCCAATTTGAACACTCTACCCATTGTCTGTCCAACCTGGGGCAGAGCAGGGCTGCCAGCCCCCTTGTGAGATCAGTTTTGACATGTGTTAACTGTCATGGTTTCATTGCAAAATCCCTTTGCTGCTACTCCTGAAGGTGAATTGTATGAAATCATTCCTTGATACTGAGGCTGTTCCCTCCTCAATCACCACCCATCGCGCATTCTCTCTGCCGTTGGCAACACCAGGGCAGAAAAGACCAGGGGTCCTTGCAGGACGTTTCCTCTGAGATGGTCTTGGGGCAAGGGATGGCCTACTTGGGATTCCAGGCATCTTCTCTGCAAGAGTGGCACGTTCTTTTGAAAAGTGGCTGAAGAGATGATCTTTGCGTTCGAAACATTTGAATCCTAGTTCCAAAGAGAATCATCTGAGAATGATGCTGTGGATGGGTCTGAAACCTGATGGGGAGTTCTCATGCAAAGGATCGTTTCTGCCTGGAGTTCAGATAAAAGACCACACTTGCTAATTTAGATAGGAATGATAACTTTCCAACTGGGGTGACAGGTAAGTGCTTCCAGAAACAGCTTCTTTAGGCAATGAAGCCACAAATGGCTGCCTTCAGAGAGAAGGGGGAAATGGTAGACAGAGAAGAATTTAGGTCAGCCAGAATGAGGCCCCAAAAAAGTCAAGTTCAGAAATAATTTAACAGATTGGGATCCAAAGAATACGTCGTTTGCCTTACAAATGACATTCACTTTGAAAGTGAAAATGAAATTGGAGAAAGCAAAATTGCTGCATAATGGGTCCTGGAGATTGAAGAGAAATGATACCAGGGAAGAAAGGAGTTGTAAAGCGTTCCTAGTTAAGCATGGAATTAGAATGAATGAATTTTGGCCCATATAGGGTCAGGGGAAGAGCACACAGATAATGGCCTAATCCCAAGCAGCTCCAAAACAATATTCATTAGCAGAGGGTCTCAAGCACTTGTCAAGCATGCCGGTCCAGACTCACGCTGCCTCCTGTGAAACTGCTCATTCTGGGAGGAACTCTGATAGAACAAGACCACTTAACTCAACAGTTAAACCAAGGAAAGATGGAAAAAGACTTTTACCCTGAATGTCCAGGGGCCTCCAAAGAGCTGGGGGGTGTGGAAGGAGGAAGAAATGATGCACATTGAAACAGAAGAAGCACCGTGGGGCTGGCAGAACCTCGCCCTGGCAAAATAACAATCCCTGGCCACCTAGCAGAAGGCACATGGACTTCTGCCTAAGGACATCTGGGCTTTATTCCTGGTCTAATGAACGGATTCTCTGTGAGATTGTTAGACCAGACACTTGATCTCTGTGAGACTCATTTCATCCACTCCCAGGACAAGCATAATCACATCTATTGACCCCTTTCTGCTTCACAGAGATAAAGGCTTGCACGGTGCTTTCATCAACACTGACTTCTCCTTTAAGCCTCACAGTCATTCTACAAAGGGCATGATTGGTTCCATTTTACGGAGGAGGAAACTGAGGCCCAGAAATGTGAAGTGACTTACCCAAGGTATAGACCTAAGCGGAAGAAACAAGACTAGCACATAAATAATCCTATTTCACGTACAGGGCTCTTTCTCTGACCCCCACAACTACCTACTGAGCAAGAAAGAAACTGTGAGCGCTGTGGCTGGGATATAGTATGTTGTGGTGAACAGCGTGAGTTTTGGAATAAGCCGACTCAGTTTCACATTCCAGCTTTGCCACTTTGCAGTGGTGTCACTAGGTCACATGAGCTTTAGCATCTTGTTTATAAAATGAGGATAAAATGGTGCCTCGAGCACAAGCGTACTGCGGATTCAACGTCCACAGAGCCTTTGGTGCATCACATAGCAACTGCTTAATGGATGTGAACTTGTTCTCATAGTCACAGCCATGGGAACGTGTTGCTGGAAACTTGATGGGAGTGATTAGGAGGGATGTATGTATATGTATATATATATACATCTGTATATATATATATACAGATGACGTGGGTTTGAATTCTGACTCTGCCATTTAGAAGATGAGTGACCTTAAGAAAATGATTTAACTTTTCTAAGCTTCATTTTCCTCATCTGTAATATAGGATAAATACTTGTCTCATATTGTTGTTGTGAGGACTAAATGAGATACTTGAGGAATGCATGGCACTCTGTGAGTGCGCCAGAATTACTCCCCATTACAGTGTTATTGTGTTGTGGCTGTTTATTAAGGTTCAGGAAGAAGAGCTTAGGGCCTTATAAAAGTGAACAGTTCCAGAAAACCAGTACCCGCATCTACATGCAGTGAATCCAGGGTTGCTGAGGTTATAACATGGGGTTATTGGGACCTGAAGAGTGTTTTGCTCAGTTCCCAGACCTGGAACTGTATTTGCATTTTAGCATCATCTTAATCTCAGTGTGTTTCTTCTCTCCATCATGCTTTGCAGTGAATACTATCTCATCGCTGTCTGTAATGGCTGCTTGGGATTCTTACCACCATCTATGGCTTCTCATTTTGAACTCAGTCCATTAGTTCACTCACTCATTCCTTCTCTTCCTCATACATTCATTCATTTACCCAATTATCCGTTTATCCTTCTATTTCATAAACATTTCTTGTGTATCTCCTCGGGGTCAGGCCTTGTTTGTAGAGAGTGTAGCAATGAATCAGACACGGCCATACCACTCTAGAGCCAATAGTGTCCTGGAGGATCTGAGACATGTGTATAAATCCCAAAGTACAAGGGAGGACAAGATAAGGATCACTACAGAGAGATGGTTAAATTGTCAGGGAGACAGAGCACACTGATGGAAACTCTTCAATGGTGTTGGTCAATTCCATGAGCCTCCTGTTGGTTAAATGTCAGAGATCACTTCTCAATTTCTATTTCTTTCTCTCTTTAAGACCCCAGAAGTCCCTACCTCCCAGTCAATTTCTTAGTAACAACCTCTTTTCTTTCTTTTTAAAAAAATTTTTATTGACATATAGTTGATTTACAATGTTGTGTTAGTTTCAGGTGTACAGTAAAGTGATTCAGTTATACATATATATACAAATATATATATTCTTTTTCTGCATTCTCTTCCATTATAGGTTATTACAAGATATTGAGTATAGTTCCCCATGCTATACAGTAGGTCCTTGTTGGTTATCTATTTTATATACAGCAGCATGTATATGTTAATCCCAAACTCCTAATTTATCCCTCCCCACCACATTTCCCCTTTGGTAACTATAAGTTTGTTTTCTATGTCTGTGAGTCTATTTCTGTTTTTTAAATAAGTTTATTTGTATCCTTTTTTTAGATTCCACATATAAGTGATATCATATGATATTTGTTTTTCTCTGTCTGGCTTACTTCACTTAATCTCTAGGTCCATCCATGTTGCTGCAAATGCCATTATTTCATTCTTTTTGTGGCTGGGTACTGTTCCACTGTGTGTATATTTATTTTATATACATATTATATATATATATTATATATATATTATATATATATATATATATATACAAGATCTTCTTTATCCATTCATCTGTCGATGGACACTTAGGTTGAACAATCTTTTTCCTATCCTGGCTGAAAGTGCCTCCTTGTTCAGGTTAAAGCTAACTGTTGCAGTCAATCCATGACCTAGACATTCACATGTCTGAGCCTCAGCTAGATGGGTGATGGGACCACTAAGTGAGATGGAGAATTCAGGAGCAGAGTGGGTGGGTATGATAGGGGAAGAGACAGGAAAGAGTCTTGAGTGTGTTGAGGTCCTAAGAGACATCCTGGTAGAGGTTTCCATGTATAGTTAGGTATTTGGGTCTGAAGCTCAAGGGAGAGGTTTTGGCTGGAGATACTGATTTGCAAGTCATTATATGGATACACATATAGTAGAAGCCATGTGAGTGGGTCCATGACCCAAGAAGAGGGTACAGAGTGAAAAGAGAAGGGAATCCAGGAGAAATCCCCCAGGAACATCAGAATTTAAAGAGTGGGCAAAGGTAAAGGATCCAGAGAAAACTACCAGTGTGGATGAATGTAGATGAGAGAAAAACCCAAAATGAATGCTAGTTCAGAAGACAAAAAAGAGGATTCTAAGAAGAAAGATTCTAAGAACCTTGTCAAATGCTTTGGGTAAATCAACTAAGGTTAAGAACTAAAAGCTCACTGGGTTTGACAAATAGGAAGTGACTTTAGAGGTGGACTGACAGAAGAAAGAGACAGGTTGCTGAAATGTGCACTATTTCAAGAAAATGATGATAGGATGCAGGGGTACAGGGGTTAGCTTTGAAAAGAAGCTTCCCTTCCTAAGGGACCACAAGAGAGGAAATTATAATAGAAGAAAATATAGTTAATTTTGGAAGTGAATGGGAAGGGATCTGGGGGAATTTATATATGGTGACCTTTACTATGGGAAGTAAGAGATGATTGAGGTAGTGTGAGAACATATGTAGGACAGGACTTGAGAGGGGTGATGGTTTGGATCAAATTTGTGAAGAATGGGAGAGGGGAAGGGATAAAAATTGAGGTCAGATGGATGATTTTTCAAGGTCAAGATTTTAGAGGTAGATGTTGGCAGGTCATAAGCGTGAGTTCCTGGAATGGAAGAGAAGGGTATGTAAGTAAGTTAAACAAGACTTTGGAAGAGGAGATGCTTTTATAGATCTTGAGGGCCTCTGAGATGGCAGCAGGGGCTGGGGGTGGAGAGTAAGGCTGTGAACCAATGCCAACAGTCAGCAAATCTGTGTAGTGAGTATCTACTTCATGCCAGGCACTAGATGCCATGGTGCCCAGTAAACACAGGGGATAAATTTTAATATAGTCAGTGTGAGAGAGAGGTGGGGATAGGAGACATGGTATAGCCTATAGTCTATGCAATGGTATAATTGTGACTCGTGGAGACAGGAGGGTCTTTGAATCACATGGGCATGGAAATTCCTATAAATGGCAGCGGGGGACTAGGAGAGTACTAACCACCCGGGTTATGTGGGCTCTGTGTTTTAAGGGTGTGGTGGTAATGATTGTGGACAGCTGAGCAGCCTCCCCTAGAGAAGGCTGCAAAGAAGCAGATCATCAGGGATACCACGTGCCTAGCCATGTGTTAACTGCTTGAATAACGACAGCACTTGGCCCTGCTCTGAGGGTCCCTGGAACCTTTTTGAGCACCCATCTGTGCTGCCAGACCTTGATGGGTTTACTGTTTCTCTCTGCTCTGTTGGCTAAGCCCTACTCACACAGGGATAATGAAGGTCTCATTTGCCTCTGACAATATGGTGCCTTTCTGCATAATTTACATGTTTTCTCCAAGACTCAGACACTAAGTAATGAACTAACAAATTCTGGTGCAGGGTCTTGCTTGATACATGGAAATCCAGACTCTGTACCTTTATTCTTCTGTGGTATCTCCCAGCACAAGTCTGAAGCATGGAAAGGTGTCTCTCAGTCCTGGTCTTGGCAGGCACCCGTCAAAGAGAGAACTTGGACTTTTCAGGATGACTGGTGCTAGCTTTATGTCGCTGTCACCTCCTGAAACCCAGTAGCAGTCAGCCGATTTATAAATACTTCTCTGAGATTGGATTTTGTTTCCAATTTGTAAGAACATTAATGACCACTTATTGAGTGCTTACATGAGTCAGCCACTGTGCTAAGGATTTACGTGAACCGTTTTTAAAAATCTGCACAGCGACCAATGAAATAGGCCCTTTTCTCACTTTTCTTTTTTCTTTTTAAAGAAGATAACTGAGGCTTAGGGAAAATCAGTGGTCCATGGACACAGCTCCTGATGGAAATGGGATCACACCCAAGCCTGCACTCTTAGTCACCGCCAGACCTCTTCCTTAGGCCTACTCCTCCCATCCTTTGGCATCAGTGTATTAATAGTGTTTCAGATCTCACATTTATTCATTTGGCAATCTTTCACAGAGCACGGAATCTGTTCTAGAGCCCATGGGAGGTCATGACCTTAAGGAGTTGAGGGTTGCTGGAGCTTAAAATATGGCAAAGCGTTGAGGTCTCTGATGCTCGGGATGGAGACGGGTCAGCTCACAAAGGGCTGTGTTGGCCACATTCAAGAGTTTGGACTTGCAGGTGACGGGGAGACATTTGAGAATTTCAGGTAGGTGCCTAGAATCTAAGGACTCTCAGAGTAAATGCCTCCTTTTGTGCCCTACCTGCCTGGTGTGCCTCAACCTAGTCCAGGCCCTGGAAGGTGCTATGGGGGACTGAAGGATGAATACAACTTGGATCTCCACCCTTAAAGCGTGATGAACTACGGGGAGGAGAGAGGACTGGACAGAGTTCCAATTAACCACTCATATAGGGCACTGAATGCAGGAGTGACTTTAGGAGCATCAGACATCATCAGTGCTTCTTTGGAGAAGATGAGTCCAGATGATGTCCATGTCCTTCCACCACCCTCTCAATTGCACTCGACACCTGACTTTCCTAACAGCACTTTGCAAGTCTTCTTAAGTGAGTGGTGGGAGACCTACTTCCATTTGCTTTTTCCTGTTGGCTAGGAACCAGCCCCTGGTACACTAGGCCTAGAGGCTGGTTCTGGAAATTCCTACAATATAGGTTCATCTTGGATCACCAAGATTCAGGATTCAAAGTCAAGTTAGATAAGAGTTCAACTGCCTGAGATGAGAGTAGGATGGCAGAGCAGCCCCTATAGTTTTCTAAGTTTTAGAATTCCAGTTTGGGGATCCTTCAGATCATCCCATTCTTTCAACTTGGACTCTGTGAGTCCAAAATCTAGTTCATTGCTTTTTAGGAATTACAATCACGTCTGTCCTAAGTAAAGAGCAGCTGTCAATCCAGTCCACTTCTGCCTCCCCAGCTTTAACTCCAGTAATTCCTAATGGTTTGGCCTTGGGTTATTAATATGGAGTGGGGATTAAATGGCTAAGGAGCAAAACTACATTAAGTTCCTAGACGAGAGGGCACACTGTTGGCACAAAACAGGAAACCGCTGCGGAGTAAAATGTGAAATACAGTCCATGCAGACCCTGCTCTCTAAAAGCTGAGGCAGAGGGATGGAGACTGTCGTGCCTCACATTATTGGCCCTGAGAAGAGTCAACGCCAATTCAGTGGGGACGCGGGAGAACCTCGCCCATGCGGGGACAGCAGATCCACTGGGGCTGGGATTCTCTTAGGGAGAGAGAAGTCTGCTTTCAGTTTTTATTGTCAGCTAGGCGATGGGAAGTCGCACAATTCAGCGGAAGGGGCGTTGGTCTGGGAGAGAAGAGACTTAGTTCTTAAGTCTGGCTCTCATCCCATCCCAGGACAGGTAACTTGGCTTCCCTGGATTTGTCCTCACTTCCAAATGACTAGATGATCACTCATATTGCTTCCAGTTCATAGATTCCTCATTCTATGAATGCCCAGGAAAAAAGAAAACATCACCCCATCTGGCTCCCACCTTCCAGAGAATGACTTGTGGAGCTGTAGCTCTTCGGGGACAGATGGTAGGCAGGTATCTGTTTCCATATTTGGTGTGATGTAAGAGGAGGAGGGAAGGAGAATAATGATGTCTGGGCCAACTTACCCAGGCAGGCTGGCTCCTCACCCAGCCCCCCCCCAACCCACTGTTTACTTTGTGTGGTTTGTCATGGGACCCCTCAGCGTCTGGTACCTGACCCACCCTCCCCAATCCAACTGGCTGTTTCCAGAATTATTCCCCAGGGGAGCCTACCTGTTTGAGGACTCTCTGTTTTTGATAATGTTTTCAACTGTTGCTCTCACGGGCTTCAGTCCTAGAGGTCTTCATTGAAGCCAACCAAGCGTGTGACACCTCAAAAGAAATGTTGCTACGTGTAAGATATTTGACACTGAAAATCCTCTCTCTGGGCACAGCTTCTGTCTTTCCACTTCACTCGGAGTCTGTAGTGCAGAGTAATAAAAAGGGAAGGGGCTTTGGGGCACAGTAGAGATGTGGGACCCTGGGCAGTTGCCTACCTCCCAGAGCCTCTGTTTTCTTATTTGTACAGAGATGGTAACAGCACACCCCTGGAGTGTGGATGAGAGAAGTAAAGAGGGGTGGATGAGAGACACCCAGGGCTTAGAAAGAACGTATGGATTCCTTCCTTTTCCCCTTGTAGTGGCCACTTAGCTGAGTCCCCAACATCTATTCCACCCTCAATGATAAGTCAGTCATGAGAATTCTTACCTTCTACTGTGTTTGGCTTAAGCACGGGTAAGTGACCTAATTCTGGCTGATGAGACATGAGAGGAAGTCTGTTGGGAAGGCTTTTGGGAAAGGTTTCCTTTCTCCTAAGAAGAGACCTAAGAAAGAGACAGTCCCCAGTGTCCTCTAGATAAGGTACTCTTTGAAGGTGACCTCTGGAATTCCTGCAGCCATTTTGCTGCCAGCCAGAGGATGATGCCAATATATATCATGAAGGGCAGAGCCCCTGGGTTGTAAGACAGGCAGTCAGAGCCTTCACAGCCCTCATCTGGTGATGCCCTACCCATGGACTTTTTGTTAAGTGGGTTAGCTCACATATTGCCATGTCATTTAAACTCATTTATTTAGGGTTTTCTGTTCCTTTCCTCTGAGGGCATCCAAATTGCTGAACCTCTCATTATGGGCTCCTACCCTTAGTCATCAATCCTTCACACTCCCATGGTCCATTTCAATGTCCTCCTACCATTCCCCTTGCTTGTTAGCCCAGTTGGGCTCCTGAGCCAGCTTTTCCAAGAGTAGGAGCCTTCCTGCCAATCCTTATGAATTGACATTTGGCTGTTTCTACCTAAACAAGTCCTGGTGTTGTTTTTTTGCCCCCAGTCTCCAAGGCTGCAAAGTACTGCTGGAGAAATATAAAATTATGTCCAGTAGCCATATTATAAGCCCATGCTTGCTTTCTTCCTGGGGCCTGAGCTCCTGTTCCAATCAATCTAGATGCCTTTTGCTCTTTCCACCTCCACACAGCTACTCATACCGTTCCTCCCAACTGATACACCCTGTCACTCTCTCTCTCCTAGAGCAATCTTTCCCATCCTTCCAGGCCAATCTCAAATCCTTAAAGTGAGATGCAAATGCAACCTCCTCGGAAGCCCTGTAATGTCACATCTCTCTTCAAATCCAGGTCAATGTCCTAATATAGATATTTGTCTATTTCCTTTATATTCCCTAGTAGGCCCTGGTCTCCTTAGACAAGCTTTGTTTAATATGAAGAGCCACACAAATCTAAATTAAGAAAGAAACAAAGGATAAAGACCAAAGGCGCAGGTTTTAAATCAGCCAGACTCCAGTTTGAAGATGAGCTGTGCCACTTAATGAGTAAGGGAAATAGGGAAAATTATTATACTCTGTGCCACAATTTTTGTCTGAAGTTGGAACTAATAATACCTACCTGAGGCAATTAGGAACGTTATATGAGATATATTAAAATGCTGGACACATAGTAGGCCCTCAATATTACTTCTTTTCACCACAAATCAGAGAGAGTATATCCTTATTTGGCTAGCCACATTGTGTGTGTGTGTGTGTGTGTGGTGTGAGTACACAAATTCTTCTTCCTTTGATATCAAGTAATCTATAATATTATCAAGCTAAATTCATTTAGGCAACATTCAAATAAAAATAAAATGCTTCTATCCCCTTTGCCCCTCATATGGAGGTAGACATAAACTCTGTATTCAGTGCACATGTTCTGCTGGCCAGCTCTGTGCTGCATGAAATGATGTATAGATCAACTGAATATGGAACTAGTCTTTTGCCCTAAGATTCCTCATCATGATTCTTTGAACATGTGGGGCACTCATAGATAATAAGTGCTTCTGCATGGTGGATTGCCTCACTCAGATGCTTACATCTTCTTTCCAACAGATAAAAGCAGAGGGAACTATGACATTTTAAGAGTCCTTCCTGTTACTGTACTTGAGTGGTTCTTAAACTTTCACAGGAATAATAATGAGTTAGGGTTTCTATATGGGCAGATTCCTAGCCTCACCCTTAGAGAGTTGGCTTGGTAAGCATAGGTGTGGCCCCATGTTGGGTTATGAACTGTGGCAGGAAGCTGATTCTCAAAGGAGTGAGCACACTGTGACATTTCAAGCAGGCATGACTAATAACCCAGGCCATTCATTGGATCTCAATAGATGGACGTCAGAGTCTTACAAGTAGCATGGGAACCAGGTATCTTATGCCAGAAGGAGCATTCCCGGGGCATGGAAGATTCCAAAGGGAACGGGTTAAAATTAATAAAAGCTTTGGCACTGGCCCAAGAATCAGGATAAGTTAAATCTCTAGATCTATTCTGAAGACCAGAACAGTTTGGAGAATATCTAGAGGTAAGATGGGCAGGTAAGCTTGGTGGGAAAGAATGTGATCTCAACCACCAAGGTCTGGAGCCATCAGGAATGTGGACTATGGAAACTTGACGGTTTTCTATTTCAAATAAGATATTTATTTGTTCATTTCCTGTTTGACCTCCCTTATTATTTTGTATAGTTCCTATTGAAAATTTAACGTAGTTTGGGGGAATAGCCCTAGGTGATGTCAGTTACTGGAGAGATGGGAATTGAAGAATGGCCACCATTCATTTTGAGTGGCTTTACGGGCCAGGTATTTTGTACACATTATCTCTAATTTTCACAAGCATATGGTAAAGTAGGTGTTAACAGTCTATGTTTTTTTTGGATGAGGAGTGATTAAGCAATTTGCCTAGGGCCACACAGCAAAGAAAATGAAACTCACATGCACAGGGTGAGCCCTCCTTACCGGAAGTTCTCTTGACACCTCCTCATGCTTGCTCACTGGAGGGCTTTATCCATCAGTGGCCAGGAACAGACCTCCTAGGACCCACCAATCCAGCCTTGCCAGACACCTGGCAGAGAAAGTGATTTCTGAAGCAGGAGAAAACCCAGGAAGATTGCTCAGTTCACGTGCTTACTGCTTCCCAGCTGGGGATGACAGTTAATCTTGAAAATCAATCCCATGCCTGCTCTCTCCCCAGGGCAGGCCATGGCTCCCTCACTGTTGTGCCGTTAAACAGTACAAGGAGTAGTTGCCAGCATGAAGAGGTCAGGGGCAACTGTGTGCTGGGCCTCAGGTCATCCACAGAGCACTCGCTATGGGACTCGTAGGTGGCACCTTCAGCCTCAGGGGCAGACGGAAGGTAGGTGGACAAGAAGTGATCCTGGCCCCTTCTACCTGAGAATGAGCAGAATCGGCTCCCGCAGGCAACCTCGGTCTCTCCGGCAGCCCACGCGTGGGTTCCTTTGGCTTTGTGGCAAAGCTGCCCTTCTCTGGATGCTTTCCGGACTGTGGCCCTGGGACTTCTGAGACCTCTCCAAAAGTGGGCAAGGCTGACCCGTGGGGTGATGTCCCAGCAGGGACTGGGGCGCTCTGGGTGTGGCCGAGTGGCTTCTGACATCTCACATACATGTCTTTTCAAGGCCACAGTTGTACCAAACTGCTCTAAGACGAGTGGCCTGCACCAGGTTATGATAGAACCTTCTCCTAAATTCCAGAAGACAGGCAGGAGGTATCACTTTTTTGAAGGAATTGCTTCTTACCATCTGAGGCCCAGGAATGGGGTCGTATGAGGACTATTTCCCCGGGTGGCAGAGTGGAGGCTGCAAAAATGTCTTCACGTATGGGTTGGGCAGCAGGGAGTGGCTGATGGAACCCTGGCACCACGCCTCCCCAGGGCCACGCTGAGAAGGATGCTTTCTTTAAGCCCGATTCATCTGGGGGTCTCAGCCATCCAGGAGGGAAAAACCACACAGTGCTTCCCTTCTAAGAATCCAGAATGGTGGAGGGAGTTGGGAACTGCGCTCAAAGCTAGAAAATTTGGATTTTAGGGTTGAGTGAAGTTTCTGAAGAGAGGCTACATGTGGTTGATCCCACTTCTGCCATTTCATAAGTGTGTGATCTTGGGCAACTCACTTGATTTCTCTGAGCCTCGGTTTTCTCATCTGAAAAATGGGCATCGATTCATGAATTCAAAAAGGTTGTGCTAAGCAGTGAACAAGTACTGTTCTAGAGATAGATGGGGTCTTAGCGGCTGATGATAACTCCGGGGCCCAATACAACAGTGAAGGAAGCAGATGGCCAATAAAGAATTATACAAGAAAATTTTATATAGTGATGGGAAACAAACAGTATAATGTGATGACAAAGGGGGCTACTTCAGATTTGGGGTGAGTTAGGGATGACCTCTCTGGAAAGGCGACATTTGAATGAGATCAGAATGACAAGAATGAGCCAGCTATGCCAAGACCTGAAGTTCAGCAGTGAGAGAGCAGGAGAGCTTCAGGTGGATGGGACACCCTGGGCAAAGCCCAGAGGTGGGTGCATGTTTGATCAAGTCAGAGAGCTGGAGGTCTAAAAGGTGTGGCTGAGAGTAGCAAGGTCTGAAAGGTCTGACAGCTGTGGCTGAGAGTAGCAAGGTCTGAAAGGTCTGACAGGTATGGCTGAGAGTAGCAAGGTCTGAAAGGTCTGAAAGGTGTGGCTGAGAGTAGCAAGAGATGAGGAAGGCGGTAGAGGAGGTGAGAAAGCCAGCAGGGCCCAGATCTTCTTGAGGCTTACAGGCCAAGGTAAGGAACTTGTATTTCATTTACCGCGGGATGGAAAGCCAGAGGGTTTTAAGCAGAGGGATGGCATGGCCTCTCTGGCAACAGCAATATCTCTCTGGCAGCTGGTGGAGAATAAATCTGTGGGTCGGGCAAGAGTAGAAGCAGGGAGCTCAGTCTGTGGCTGTTGCAGTAGTCTGGGTAATCAATCACAGTGGTTTGGGCTATGGTGGAGATAAAGAGAAGATGTCAGATTCTCATTATCTGGTGAGTAGGGCTGGCAGAACTTGATGAGGGAGCAGCTGAGAGAGTGTGGGAGAGAAAATCCAGGATGGCATCTGGTTTTAGGAACTGCCTCATAGTCATCTGATGAGGATTGACCTAAATAATGGATGAATAGCACTTAGCACAGTGCCAGGAACTTAGTAGAGGGTCAGTGCATTTTCATCATCTTCATTATTCCTGGTCCTGGCTCTGTGACTGACGCTCAGTTGAACTCTGGATCAGTGCCTCTCTGGTCCTCAGGTTCTGTATCTATACAACACGGCAGGCTAGATGTTCGTTCATCCACTCCACAGATATTTACTGGACGTCTGTGACGCGCCAGGCTTTATGCCGAGAACCAGCAGTACAGGCTGAGGAAGACCAAACAGAATCTGCCTTGTAGAGCTTACAGCAGGGTGGCAAAGACACTACTGCACGGGAGCTGACAGTCCTTGGGAGGGTCAAGAAGGAGCTGATGGCAGGCAGCGTTGTCCAGGGATGTGTCCAGGGAAGGCTTCCTGTACGGAGTGACATTTAAACGGAGGCCACAAGGATGAGTAGGAGTTGGCAAGGTGGGGGATGGGAATGGGCGGGGTGAGCAGGGAAAGGAGGTATCAGGGGAAGCAACATGACTGAAGAGCTTGAGGCATGAAAGAGCATGACCCTTCCAATGCCAAAATTCTGTTTCCGAGGGTGGCACTGCCTAAACATCTCATCTCATGTTTGAAAGACTGTGGAAAGCGGGGTGGTGCCAGGACTCATCAAATGCAGGTGGGGGAGTTTTCAAATTATCTGGGCCGACCGATGGTTTGTTTACGTTTTTATAAAAGTTAGCTACGGACGGTAAATGCTTCGTGGTCCTTTTGGGAGGATCTGACCCCTGGTTGTGTGTTGCTTAATTCCTCTGCTAAGGTAGTTTGTCAGTGGCTCTTAAATGTGGCTTCATATCAGCATTACTAGGAGAAACTTCAGAGAAAGTGCTATTTCCAGGCCCCGCCCCCCCCCCATTCTGATTCATAGGCTATTCCTGACGTATGTCTAGGGTTGGATATGGCTAATGGTGGGAATATGTTCCTTTGGTTCATGTTTTGAATTCTGTCCCTGTATGCAGCTGGACCACCAAAACCTACTGGACCCTATTATCCTTGATAATGATATCAGCTTCCTAATGATCAAGAGGTTTAGAGTTATGTTTTAATATCTTGCCCTCAGTCTTTATTGAGGGCAGATACAAGGAACAGTCATCTTAAAAACATTTCTGCATTTGCTGTAGAACTATTTTGAAGCTATCACAGTATTCACTATAATAACTTTGTTTCAGAATTTGTTTTAAGAATTGGTATACTTTCTCCTTCCGGATAGTGAGAACTAAGTAATCCAACATACTTCCCTTTTTGCCTTGGCTGCCAGGAAGCTCAGAGTCAAATCTGAAATGCATCTACAGTAACTGTACCAAACTGCACAGATAGAATACCCATTTCTCACAGTTTTAATTTCACACTTCTAGTTTAATACCGTTATCAAGTATATGTGAAGAGTCAACTGTTTCTAGGTCTGAATGAAGGTTCTTCAAAAGCACAAACCTGCACATTTTGCTGGATTCCATGGAAGAATGACAGTCAAAGACCATAGACATCACTGTTGTTATGGGGATGGTAGACACTCTGAAACCAACCACCGAGTGCTTGGGGATGGAAGCGTATGTCAGAATCAACTGGATCAAAGGCAAAAGCATTCTTTCTCACAATCCCATCAAGAAAGGAGATGGGGTATCCTTCATCTGAGACAGAATTTGTCTCATGAATGTTCCCTCAAAAAAAGCAAGAAACAGGTGTACAGTGTGCAAGCCCCTTCCCTCTCCCCCTGAAGCCAATATTACTAGAAGCCCTTTTACTGAGGGAAAAACTGAGACTCAGAGTGATCCAGTGCTGCAGATCCAGGATATAGCAGACCTGGGATGCTAGTCTGTCTTTTGGTGACAAGTCCCGGTTATTTCTCTGTCCCCTGTAAATGAGCCTGACTACACTGGGTCTGCCTCTGCTGGGGCCTCATCCACAGTGGTTTTCTCCTTTCTCCTGTCCCCAGTCTCCCTGGGGACTCCACCAGACCCCCTCTGTTGGCCTCTCTGATTCTTCTCACTCTCAAACAAGCAGGCTTCTCACCATATCATTTCAACACTATGCTATGCTTCCCTCTCTCTCCTCCTCAATCCTTTGGATCGACAATCCAATTTAGGCCTGATTATTCCAAGTCTTACCTGTATCTTCGGTGTATTCCTCTAAGTCTTCCTCTGTCGTGCCTCCCCACCTTCCTGCCTCACCTCAACTGCATTCTAAGCTTCACGTCCGGTCACTGTAGGGGTGAGGTGCCCACCCACACAAACCATGGGGCCCATGTGGGAGCTGCTCTGCCGCTGCTCGTCATTGGGGCCCAGAACGATTCTTAGAAGTATTAATCCACTGGGCTGTCAGCTTGTACAAGGGATTTTCTCTCTTTCTCTCTCTTGCCCTTTCAATGTATTATTTTTAATTTAATTCATACACTTCCATATTCCATGAACAACTGAAGGGGACTCCGGGTTATTTATTTATTTATTTTGCATTGAAATAGATGATTTATTATTGATCTTTATATTTTAACAAAATTGAGATTTTTTTTTGATCATTTGTGTTTTAGCCTTACAGACAAGGCATATGTCTCAGTCAGCTGGGACTGCTATAACAAATTACTGTAGCCTGGGTGGCTTAAACAGCAAACATTTATTTCTCACAGTTCTGGAGGCTGGCAAGTCCAGGATCAAGGTGCTGGCACATTTGGTTCTTCGTGAGGGACCTCTTCCTGGCTTGTAGATGGCCATCTTCTCATTATGCCCTTACATGGCAGAGAGCAGAAAGAGAAGCAAGCATTCTTGTGTCTCTTCTTACAAGGGTGCTGATTCCATAAGGGGGCTCAGGTTTAGAGATGTTTCCTCCTGAAGCTGAAGCTGACAGTTTGCCGCAGGACAGTACCTTTCTAGGGGAGCTGAGAACCAGTCCAACGTGAAAGACCCTCGGACCCCCTGTACCAGTGTGCTCCTTCTGCCTGGATACACCACGCCCTCTGTTCCAATGATGCTGTCAGCAAATATATCCTTTTTTGAAATTATACCCCTATTATGGGTTATTTATATAGGGTAGACCAAAGTGTCCATAGTGCTTGTACATAAGGTGAGCACCTTCTTATTTCTGACTACTCTTTTCTTAAAAGTTACCTCCTGTTTCCTGGATTTGAGCCAATCTGCCATCCATTTTTAATACTTGTGTACCTTTAAACTGATATCCACTTTGTTAGGTTGCACTGGTCTCTATTCCCTTCCTGGGTATAGCATGGTCACTGTCTCGCTTATCAATTCTAACCTACCAGGTTACCAAGACAGGTGAACATGTTGTCTCTTACACACACACACACGGAGCTCTCTCAAAGCCTTGTAGTCCCTGATTTGGGTGGGATCCCATGGGCTCTTCTTGCCTTAATAAAGAAAGAAGTTGAGACTTTTTTTTGCTCTGGAGACTTCAGTGTCTAAGAAGTCTATGGTTTCCTTGGTCCACTAGGACTTCTTTCTTGCACCAAAGAAACTGAAATGGAACTTGAATTCCCTTCCTCCCATTATTCAAGTACTGCTCTCTAAACCTTTCAGATACAGAAATTGCCTCCAAAGAGTTCCTGTTTTTTCCTTTGCATTTAGATTTACCTCTTTGAAGCCATGTTCCTTCTCAACCATCTTTTGTCCTGACTGCCTTGTTGTCCAGTTCTGTAGGGAATCTTTTTCAGGACATATTTCATAGTCCCTCATGGTTCTCTGCACCCATCCCCTTCTTTGGGAGCCTTAGTGCAAAGGACAATCTAGTGATCTGGTACTTGGTGGGCACAGGTGTTTCCATCCCACCAATCTGATGACCAAGCTGAAGCATGAGGAAGTGTTTCCCATTCCTGAGGAAAAACTGACCAATGGGTGGCCAAAGAACAGAGTTCAGTTGTGACCCTTTCAGAGCCTTGGTTTCTTGAACTGTGAAATTACTGAGTTGGACTGAAGGAGTTCTTCAGCTTTTTTTTTTTTTTTAAATAAACTGTATTTTGACTTAATTGTGGTCACATACAGTTGCAAGAAATAATACAGAAAGATCCCATGTACCTTTTATCTAATTTCCTCCAATAATAAAATCTACTGAACAATAGTAGAATAGCACAACCAGGATATTTACATTAATATGGTCAGGCTGTGGAATATTTCCGTCACCGCAGTCTCTCTTGTTGCCCTGTTATAGACACACAAACATCTTCCTCCATCAGCCTTGACTCCTAGAAACCACTAATCTGTTCTCTGTTTCTATAATTTTGTCATTTCAAGAATGTTATATAAGTGGAATAATATAATACATAACCTTTTAAGTTGGCTTTTCCACTTAGCATAATTGTCTGGAGATTCATCCAGACTGTAGCATGTACTGACATTTCTTTAAAAAATATTGTTTCTGAGCAATATTCCATGGTACGAATATACCACAATTAACCATTCACCCACTGAAGAACATCTGGATTGTTTCTAGCTTTGGGCTATTATGAATAAAGCTGCTTTAAACATTCATGTACAGTTTTTGTGTTGATGTAAGTCTTCATTTCTCTGGGATAAATGCCCATGAGGATAATTGTTGGGTCATATGGTAGTTGCAGGTTTTTATTGTTTTAAGAAACTGCCAAAATTATCCACAGTGGCTGGACCACTTTACATTCACACCAGCAATTCTTCACATTTTTACCAGCATTTGGTGTTGTCACCAATTTTTTATTTTAGCTATTCTGATAGGTATGAAGTGATATCTCATTGTAGTTTTATTTGTATTCCCTAATGGCTAACAATGTTGAACATCTTTTCATGTGCTTATTTTCCAGCTGTCTATCCTCTTCAGTGAAATGTCTCTTCATGTATCTCTCCAATTTTCTAATTGATTATTTGTTCTTTTAATGTTGAGTTTTGAGTATTCTTCTAGATACTAGTCCTTTGTCAGATACTGGTTTGCAAATATGTTCTCCCACTCATAGCTTGCCTTTTCATCCTAATTGGATATTTTATGGAACAAGTTTTTAATTTTGATAAAGTTCAACTTATTCATTTTTCCTTCTATGGATCGTGCTTTTGGTGTCATATCTAAGAACTTTGTCTAGCTCTATCTACCTTATGAAGATTTTCTCATTTTTTTTCTAAAAGTTTTATAGTTTTATTCATTTTTTGCTTTTGGTGTCATATCCAAAAAAATCCTTGCCAAGACTAATGTCAAGGAACTTTTTCCCTATATACAGTTGTACAGTTTTGGGTCTTACATTTAAGTCATTAATCAATTTCAGGTTAATTTTTTGAGTGGTGTAAGATAGGGTACCATTTAATTCTTCTGCATGTGATTATCCACTTTTCCCAGAGCCATTTATTGAAGAGACTATCCTTTCCCATTGAGTATTCTGGACTCCCTTGTCAAATATTAGTTGATTGTATATGTGAAGGTTATTTCTGAGCTCTTGAATCTGTTCTGTTGGTGATGTGTCTATTTTTATGCCAGTACCATGCTGTTTTCATTACTATAGCTTTGTAGTATAGTTTGAAATCAGGACGGATGATGCCTCTGGCTTTGCTCTTCTTTATCAGGATTGCTTTGGCTATTTGGCATCTTTTGTGGTTCCATACACATTTCAAGATTGTTTTTTCTATTTCTGTAAAACATACCCTTTGAGTTTTGATAGAGATTGCACAAAATTTATAGATGGCTTTGGGTAGTATGGAGATTTTAACAATAATGATTCTTCAGGTCCATTGACTCAGGCTATTTTTTCATTTATTTGAGTCTTCTTCAGTTTATTTCATCAAAGTCTTATAGTTTTCAGTGTACAAATCTTTCATCTCTTTGGTAAAATTTATTCATAAGTATTTTATTGTTTTTGATGTTATTTCAAATGGGATTTTTTTCTGATTTTTTTTTCAGACATTTTGTTGGTAGTATATAGAAACACAACTGTTTCTATATGCTGATTTTGTGTCCTACAACTTTTTTGAATTCATTGGTTAGTTCTAACAGTATTTTGGTGGAGTCTTTAGGATTTTCTATATATAAGATCATATCATGTGCAAAGACAGTTTTACTTCTTCCTTTCCTATGTGGATGCCTTTTATTTCTCTTTATTGCCCAATTATCCTGGCTAAGACTTTCAATACTCTGTTGCATAGGGGTGGTGAGAGTGGGTACCCTTGTCATGTTCCTGTTCTTAGAGGAAAATCTTTAAAAGTTTCACCATTGAATATGATGTTAGCTGTGGGCTTGTCATAGATAGCCTTTTTCATGTTGAGATATGTTCCTTCTATATCAAATTTGTTGAGAGTTTTTATTTGGAAGGATGTTGTATTTTGTCAGATGCTTTTTCTGTATCTATTGAGATGATCATGTGATTTTTATCTTCATTCTATCGTGTATATCATATTTATTAATTTGCATTTGTTGAGCCATCTTTGCATCCCAAGGAGTATGTCCCACTTGACCATGGTGTATGATCCTTTCAATGTGTTGTTAAATTTGGTTTGCTAATATTTTATTGAGAATGTTTGCATCTTATTTATCAGAGATATTGGTCTGCAGTTTTCTTGTAGTGTCCTTATCTGTCTTTGGTATCAGTGTAATGTTGGCCTTGTAAAATGTTTATGAGGGAGTGTTCCTTCTTCTTCAATTTTTTGAAAGAGTTTGAGAAGAATTGGCATTGATTCTTTAAATGTTTGGTAGAATTCACTAGGGGAACCATCTGGTCATGGGCTTTTCTTTGTTGGGAGATTTTTGATAACTGATTTCATCTCTTTATTCATTATTGGTCTATTAAGATTTCTATTTCTTCATGATTCAGTCTTGGTAGGTTGTCCATCTTAGGTGTTTATCCATTTCTTCTAGGTTATCCAATTTGTGGGCATATAATTATTCATAGCAGTCTCTTATGATCCTTTGTATTTCTGTGGTATCATCTGTATTGTCTCCTATTTCATTTCTGACTTTGCTTATTTGAGTCTTCTCTTTTTCTCCTAGTCTAGCTAAAGGTTTGTAAACTTTATCTCTTCAAAAAACCAGTTCTTAGTTTTGTTGATCTTTTGTATAGTTTCTTTTTATTTTTTTGGTCTTTTTTCTTTCATTTATTTTTGCTCTGATACTTGTTATTTCCTTTCTTCTGCTATTTTGGGCTTAGTATGTTCTTGTTCTTTTAGTTCCCTGAGTATAAAGTGAGGTTCTTTATTTGAGTATTCTTAATGTAGGCATTTATTGATATAAACCTGTCCCTCAGAACTGCTTTTGCAGCATCCCATAGGTTTTGATTCATTGTATTTCCATTTTCATTTGTTTCAAGATATTTTTTTATTTCCTTTTTAAATTTCTTCTTTGACCCATTGGTTGTTCAGGAGTGTGCTGTTTAATTTCCACATATTTGTGAATTGTCCAGCTTTCTTCCTTTTATTGATTTCTAGTTTCATACTATTGGGGTCAGAAAAGATACTTGGTATGATTTCAGTCTTAAATTTGCTAAGATCATTTGCTATCATATGATCTATCCTGGAGAATATTCTGTACACACTTGAGAAGAATGTATATTCTGCTACTGTTGAGTGGAATGTTTTATATATGTCTATTAGATCCATCTGATCTAAAGGATAGTCCAGGTCCAACATCTCCTTATGATTTTCTGTATGGTTGACCTATCCATTATTGAAAGTGAGATGCTGGCTAAGACATATTTTTGAAGGTCACATGGCCAGTAAATTGAAAATTTGGGCATTGTAGGTGGGAAAAGATTCATTTATTTCTTACAAGGTCAAGGCATTACTGTAGGTTAGCTAAATATAGGAACAATAATCCCTTTCTCTCACTTCTTCTTCCCATCATTGAAAAACTGAGGAAACTAATAAACTGCCCTTGAAAGACTCAAACATTTTAACTGTAGATGACTCAGACTTGTATCATCACAGAGGCAAGAAATGATTATTCATTTGGAGGAACCCATGCTTGGCTCTAGCTCATAGCACTCATGCTGCCTCTTTCCCCTCCTGTGTACTTGGCAGACATTATTAATTGAAAATAGCACTCTGTCCACTGAGCATGGTCAAAACTTAGCAGTTCTCTACACAGCATTTCAAGGAGGGAGGGCAAATTGTTTCTGATAGACTCAACATAACAGATAAAGTTGAGTAGCTATCCCTGCTGGAAACTCTGAAAGGATCACATGAAACAGCCTTTTCTTAGGGTAGAGCTATTCTTAGGGTTCTCTGGTGACAAACCCTCACTTTACAGAGTCCTATCACCCTTCACAAAGGTGGTCACCTCCTATTTCACATATTTCTAGCACAAGCAGTCAGGGATAGATGATACTGTAAGACCTTGGAGCAGTTATTTGCTAGCCTTTAATAAGAACAGGCACACAACCAGGGAAATGAAGTCTTGTCCAGCTGCAAAGGATATCAACCCCCTGAGGACAACTGCAGCTGACAGAGGTTCATCCTTATCTTGAGATTGATATTTTGCTGAAATGGTATCAGCCTTGCCTTCCTATCCTACCAGGTATTGATAGTAATAAAGGCCAAAGTTTGACATGGCAAACATGGGAACAGGCCTCAGCCCAATAATTGTTAATAAAGAAGTGCTGGTATCATGACTCCATTTTTCCAGCAGATCTTTATTTTCTTCTTGGCATCTGCTATGGTGACAGGATGGAATCCGAGCTCCTTAGCCTGGCACATAAGGCCCTTGATGATCTTGTTGCAGAACTGCAGATGGTTCATGCTAGAAGGCCCATAGCTAACATACAAGCTTTTTAGGTTGCCTGATGCCCAAGGGTTCTAGTGTCAATTACACATTCAGCTAGGAAAAAAATCCACGTCCCTACAAAGACCAATATAAGTACCTACAGAGAACTACTGAAGGCCCATCATTCAGTCTTTCAGACAGCCAGTCAATCAATAGTTTTTGTTTGTTTGTTTTTGTTTTTTAATTTTTAAATTTAATTTAATTTAATTTTTTATACAGCAGGTTCTTATTAGTCATCAATTTTATACACATCAGTGTATACATGTCAATCCCAATCACCGAATTCATCACACCACCACCACCCCTACGGCTTTCCCCCCTTGGTGTCCATACCTTTGTTTTCTACATCTGTGTCTCAATTTCTGCCCTGCAAACCGGTTCATCTGTACCGTTTTTCTAGGTTCCACATATTTGCGTTACTATACGATATGTGTTTTTCTCTTTCTGACTTACTTCACTCTGTATGACAGTCTCTAGATCCATCCACGTCCCTACAAATGACCCAATTTCGTTCCTCTTTATGGCTGAGTAATATTCCATTGTATATATGTACCACCTCTTCTTTATATGTATAGATGTACCACCTCTTCTTTATCCATTCGTCTGTCGATGGGCATTTAGGTTGCTTCCATGACCTGGCTATTGTAAATAGTGCTGCAGTGAACATTGGGGTGCATGTGTCTTTTTGAATAATGTTTTTCTCTGGGTATATGCCCAGTAGTGGGATTGCTGGATCATATGGTAATTCTATTTTTAGTTTTTTAAGGAACCTCCATACTGTTCTCCATAGTGGCTGTATCAATTTACATTCCCACCAACAGTGCAAGAGTGTTCCCTTTTTTCCACACCCTCTCCAGCATTTGTTGTTTGTAGATTTTCTGACGATGGCCATTCTAACTGGTGTGAGGTGATACCTCATTGTAATTTGACTTGCATTTCTCTAATAATTAGTGACATTGAGCAGCTTTTCATGTGCTTCTTGGCCATCTGTATGTCTTCTTTGGAGAAATGTCTATTTAAGTCTTCTGCCCATTTTTTGATTGGGTTGTTGTTTTTTTAATATTGAGCTGCATGAGCTGTTTATATATTTTGGAGATTAACCCTTTGTCTGTTGATTCATTTGCAAATATTTTCTCCCACCCGGACCGGGGCATGAACCCGCGTCCCCTGCATCGGCAGGCGGACTCTCAACCACTGCGCCACCAGGGAAGCCCCTGGGTTGTTTGTTTTTTTTAATATTGAGCTGCATGAGCTGTTTATATATTTTGGAGATTGATCCTTTGTCTGTTGATTTGTTTGCAAATGTTTTCTCCCATTCTGAGTGTTGTCTTTTCATCTTGTTTATGGTTTCCTTTACTGTGCAAAAGCTTTTAAGTTTCATTAGGTCCCATTTGTTTATTTTTGTTTTTATTTCCATTACTATAGGAGGTGGATCAAAAAAGGTCTTGCTGTGATTTATGTCAAAGAGTGTTCTTCCTATGTTTTCCTCTAAGAGTTTTATAGTGTGCGGTCTTACATTTAGGTCTCTAATCCATTTTGAGTTTATTTTTGTGTATGGTGTTAGGGAGTGTTCTAATTTCATTCTTTTACATGTAGCTGTCCAGTGTTCCCAGCACCACTTATTGAAGAGACTGTCTTTTCTCCATTGTATATCCTTGCCTCCTTTGTCATAGATTAGTTGACCATAGGTGCGTGGGTTTATATCTGGGCTTTCTATCTTGTTCCATTGATCTATGTTTCTGTTTTTGTGCCAGTACCATATTGTCTTCATTACTGTAGCTTTGTAGTATAGTCTGAAGTCAGGGAGTCTGAGTCCTCCAGCTCTATTTTTTTCCCTCAAGACTGCTTTGGCTATTCGGGGTCTTTTTTGTCTCCGTACAAATTTAAAGAATTTTTGTTCTAGTTCTGTAAAAAATGCCATTGGTAATTTGATAGGGATTGCATTGAATCTGTAGACTGCTTTGGGTAGTATAGTCATTTTCACAATATTGATTTTTCCAATCCAAGAACATGGTATATCTCTCCATCTGTTGGTATCATCTTTAATTTCTTTCATCAGTGTCTTATAGTTTTCTGCATACTGGTCTTTTGTCTTCCTCGGTAGGTTTATTCCTAGGTATTTTATTCTTTGTGTTGCAGTGGTAAATGGGAGTGCTTCCTTGGTTTCTCTTTCAGATTTTTCATCATTTGTGTATAGGAATGCAAGAGACTTCTGTGCATTAATTTTGTATCCTGCAACTTTACCAAATTCATTGAATAGCCCTAGTAGTTTTCTGGTGGCATCTTTAGGATTCTCCATGTATAGTATCATGGCATCTGCAAACAGTGACAGTTTTACTTCTTCTTTTCCAATTTGTATTCCTTTTATTTCCTTTTCTTCTCTGATTGCCGTGGCTAGGACTTCCAAAACTATGTTGAATAATAGTGGTGAGAGTGGATATTCTTGTCTTGTTCCTGATCTTAGAGGAAATACTTTCAATTTTTCACCATTGAGAATGATGTTTGCTGTGGATTTGTCGTATATGGCCTTTATTATGTTGAGGTAGGTTCCCTCTATGCCCACTCTCTGGAGAGTTTTTATCATAAATTGGTGTTGAATTTTGTCAAAAGCTTTTTCTGCATCTATTGAGATGATCATATGGTTTTTCTTCTTTAAATTGTTAATATGGTATATCACATTGATTGATTTGCATATATTGAAGAATCCTTGCATCCCTGGGATCAATCCCACTTGATCATGGTGTATGACCCTTTCCATGTGTTGTTGGATTTTGTTTGCTAGTATTTTGTTGAGGATTTTTGCATCTATATTCATCAGTGATATTGGTCTGTAATTTTCTTTTTTTGTAGTATCGTTGTCTGGTTTTGGTATCAGGGTGATGGTGGCCTCATAGAATGAGTTTGGGAGTGTTCCTTCCTCTGCAATTTTTTGGAAGAGTTTGAGAAGTATGGGTGTTAGTTCCTCTCTAAAGGTTTGATAGAATTCACCTGTGAAGCCATCTGGTCCTGGACTTTTGTTTGTTGGAAGATTTTTAAGCACAGTTTCAATTTCATTACTTGTAATTGGTCTGTTCATATTTTCTATTTCTTCCTGGTTCCGTCTTGGAAGTTTATACCTTTCTAAGAATTTGTTTCTTCCAAGTTGTCCATTTTATTGGCATAGAGTTGCTTGTAGTAGTCTCTTAGGATGCTTTGTATTTCTGCAGTGCCTGTTGTAACTTCTCCTTTTTCATTTCTAATTTTATTGATTTGAGTCCTCTCCCTCTTTTTCTTGATGAGTCTGGCTAAAGGTTTATCAATTTTGTTTATCTTCTCAAAGAACCAGCTTTTAGTTTTATTGATATTTGTTTCTAATTCATTTATTTCTGCTCTGATCTTTATGATTTCTTTCCTGCTACTAACTCTGGGTTTTGTTTGTTGTTCTTTCTCTAGTTCCTTTAGGTGTAAGGTTAGATGTTTATTTGAGATTTTTCTTGTTTCTTGAGGTAGGATTGTATTGCTATAAACTTCCCTCTCAGAACTGCTTTTGCTGCATCCCATAGGTTTTGGATTGTTGTGTATTCATTGTCATCTGTTTCTAGGTATTTTTTTATTTCCTCTTTGATTTCTTCAGTGATCTCTTGGTTATTTAGTAACATATTGTTTAGCCTCCATGTGTTTGTGTTTTTTATGTTTTTCTCCCTGTAAGTGATTTCTAATCTCACAGCATTGTGGTAGGAAAAGATGTTTGGTGATTTCAGTTTTCTTAAATTTACTGAGGCTTGATTTGTGACCCAAGATGTGATCTACCCTGGAGAATATTCCGTGCGCACTTGAGAAGAAAGTGTAATCTGTGTTTTTGGAAATATCAACTAAATCTGTCTGGTCTATTGTGTCATTTAAAGCTTCTGTTTCCTTATTTATTTTCATTTTGGATAAACTGTCCATTGGTGTAAGTGAGGTGTTAAAGTCCCCCAGTATTACTGTGTTACTGTCGATTTCCTCTTTCATAGCTGTTAGCAGTTGCCTTATGTATTGAGGTGCTCCTATGTTGGGTGCATATATATTTATAATTGTTACATCTTCTTGGATTGATCCCTTTATCGTTAGGTAGTGTCCTTCATTGTCTCTTGTAACATTCTTTATTTTAAAGTCTATTTTATCTGATATGAGTATTGCTACTCCAGCTTTCTTCTGAGTTCCATTTGCATGGAATATCTTTTCCCATCTCCTCATTTTCAGTCTGTATGTGTACCTAGGTGTGAAGTGGGTCTCTTGTAGACAGCATTTATATGGGTCTTGTTTTTGTATCCATTCAGCAAGCCTGTGTCTTTTGGTTGGAGCATTTAATCCATTCACGTTTAAGGTAATTATCAATATGTATGTTCCTATGACCATTTTCTTGGTTGTTTTGGGTTTGTTTTTGTAGGTCCTTTTCTTCTCTTGTGTTTCCCACTTAGAGAAGTTCCTTTAGCATTTGTTGTAGAGCTGGTTTGGTGGTGCTGAATTCTCTTAGCTTTTGCTTGTCTGTAAAGGTTTTAATTTCTCTGTCAAATCTGAATGAGATCCTTGCCGGGTAGAGTAATCTTGGTTGTAGGTCCTTCCGTTTCATTACTTTAAGTATATCTTGGCACTCCCTCTGGCTCGTAGAGTTTCTGCTGAGAAATCAGCTGTTAACCTTGTGGGAGTTCCCTTGTATGTTATTTGTCATTTTTCCCTTGCTACTTTCAATAATTTTTCTTTGTCTTTAACTTTTGCCAATTTGATTACAATGTGTCTTGGCGTGTTTCTCCTTGGGTTTACCCTGTATGGGACTCTCTGTGCTTCCTGGACTTGAGTGGCTATTTCCTTTCCCATGTTAGGGAAGTTTTCGACTATAATCTCTTCAAATATTTTCTCAGGTCCTTTCTCTCTTCTCCTTCTGGGACCCCTATAATGCAAATGTTGTTGCGTTTAATGTTGTCCCAGAGGTCTCTTTGGCTGTCTTCATTTCTTTTCATTCTTTTTTCTTTATTCTGTTCCACAGCAGAGAATTCCACCATTCTGTCTTCCAGGTCACTTATCCGTTCTTCTGCCTCAGTTATTCTGCTATTGATTCCTTCTAGTGTATTTTTCATTTCAGTTATTGTATTGTTCATCTCTGTTTGTTTGTTCTTTAATTCTTCTAGGTCTTTGTTAAGCATTTCTTATTTCTTGCATCTTCTCAATCTTTGCCTCCATTCTTTTTCCGAGGTCCTGGACCATCTTCACTATCATTATTCTGAATTCCTTTTCTGGAAGGTTGCCTATCTCCACTTCATTTAGTTGTTTTTCTGGGGCTTTCTTGTTCCTTCATCTGGTACATATCCCTCTGACTTTTCATCTTGTCTATCTTTCTGTGAATGTGGTTTTTGTTCCACAGGCTACAGGATTGTAGTTCTTGCTTGTGCTGTCTGCCCTCTGGTAGATGAGGCTATCTAAGAGGCTTGTGCAAGTTTCCTGATGGGAGGGACTGGTGGTGGGTAGAGCTGACTGTTGCTCTGGTGGGCAGAGCTCAGTAAAACTTTAATCTGCTTGACTGCTGGTGGGTGGGGCTGGGTTCTCTCCCTTTTTGTTATTTGCCCTGAGGCAACCGAACACTGGAGCCTACTTGGGCTCCTTGGTGGGGCCAATGGCAGACTCTTGGAGGGCTCACGCCAAGGAGTACCTCCCAGAACCTCTGCCACCAGTGTCCCTGTCCCCACAGCGAGCCACAGCCACCGCCCACCTCTGCAGGAGACCCTCCAACAGTAGCAGGTAGGTCTGGTTCAGTCTCCCCTGGGTTCACTGCTCCTTCCCCTGGGTCCCAATGCACACACTACTTTGTGTGTGCCCTCCAAGAGCGGAGTCTCTGTTTCCCCCAGTCCTGTCAAAGTCCTGCAATCGAATCCCACTAGCCTTCAAAGTCTGATTCTCTAGGAATTCCTCCTCCTGTTGCCAGACCCCCAGGTTGGGAAGCCTGACGTGGGACTCAGAACCTTCACTCCAGTGGGTGGACTTCTGTGGTATAAGTGTTCTCCAGTCTGTGAGTCACCCACCCAGCAGTTAAGGGATTTGCTTTTACTGTGATTGCACCCCTCTTACCGCCTCATTGTTGCTTCTCATTTTTCTTTGGATGTGAGGTATCTTTTTGGGTGATTTCCAGTGTCTTCCTGTCGATGACTGTTCAGCAGTGAGCTGTGATTCTGGTGTTCTCACAAGAGGGAGTGAGAGCACGTCCTTCTACTCCGCCATCTTGGTTCAGGGCTGCTTCCTGCTTTGAGCTCTTGCATTCCATAATCTTTGAGCAGAATAAAAGATAAAATAGCCCACAACACTGCTACAAGTGTTGGAGGGTCTCCTGCAGAGGCTGGGGGTGTCTGTGGCTCACCCTGGGGACAAGAACACCAGCAGCAGAAGCCCTGGGAAGCATTCCCCGGCATGAGCCCTCCCAGAGTCCACCACCAGCCCCACCAAAGAGACAATCAATAGTTTTTTATGTTTCCTGTGTTACTCAGGCTCCTGGGGTTCCAAAGTATCATAACTTAAGCTACTTCCAGGAATGTAAATTCAATGAAAACATACATATGTCAAGAAAGA
Organism: Lipotes vexillifer; assembly: GCF_000442215.2. Taxonomy (NCBI): domain Eukaryota; kingdom Metazoa; phylum Chordata; class Mammalia; order Artiodactyla; family Lipotidae; genus Lipotes; species Lipotes vexillifer. The sequence continues at coordinate 279,873 of NW_006789251.1, forward strand.
CTCAGGAAATCAAGAATTGTTTCCAACATGGAAACTGTCTGGAAGCTCAGTGAGAATTCAAGGCTGCAAGGATCGTTGCTGTCATTATCCACCTGGCCCAGATGCAGTAAGGGCAATTGCTTCTACCTACCAACTCTGTAACCCCCTGCTCTGCATGTCTCCTTCTACCTCATTTATTTGTTCTATTCATACCTTAGTCACATTCATGGCACCTAGTACTTTCCCTCTTTGGAACTTTTTAACTTTGGCTTCTGTTGCCAATTGGGTCAATCTCTCTGCATTTCCTGGTTGGAATTTTTCAGGCTCTGATTAACAATGTTCGTCCCTATTTTAGCAACTAGATGAACTCATAAATTGTTGGCATGGATTGGCTTTTCTTGTGTCAGGTGCTAAGAAAGAGAGGATCATAGAGACATGAGGGAAATGATCTTTCTGTCTGACATGTGAGGATACAGAGAGAAGACTGCTGTCTGAAAACCAGGAAGAGGGTTCTCACTAGGAACTGAATTGGCCAGCCTCTTGATCCTGGACTTTCCCTGCCTTCAGAACTGTGAGGAATCACTTTCTGTTATCTAAGTCAAAACAAGTAAATAAATAAGAGAGGATCATGTCATAAAACATGGTTGCCTAAGGCTGAACCCTCAGCAGGGGCTGTGGGAGGTGCAGGAGCCATCAGGAGGGGCTCAAGGATGTGACTTTCCCCGTGGTTTCCTTGTTGAGTACACCTGCAATGTGCTAAGCTTTGCAGATAGAGCTAAGTTAAGAGAGCCTCTAATGTTAAACAGCACAGTCTGGTGGATGTGGGACACTAGATCAGATGAGATCTTTTGTGTGACTATTGCAAACTAGATGTTTTTAATCAAGGCATGAACATGAAAAGGCTTAGTAGAAAATTGTTCAGAGTAACTAGATCGGGGCTGTTTATTGGAACATAGAGTAGAAACTTAAATATTAGTTGAATTAAATGGAATCAAATTGTGGAAAGTGGATGCAACTGGAAGAAACTGGGAGGGTTTGCATTCATAGGAAAAGGGGTAGTAAAACTGTAATACAGTGTAGTATTAAGAGCAAGGACTTCAGAGTCAGACAGATTTGGGTTCTGGGTCTGGTGTATCTCAAGCTGATTTAGTGCCTTTAAGCAAGTTACTTAAGTTCCTTGAGCCTTGGTTTCTTTGTTGGAAAATAGACTAGAAATATTTACTTTTGGGGGTATTATGAGGATTGAATGCAAAATGCATATAACATATTTATCACAGACCTTAGAACATAGATGTTCAATAAATATTAGCTGTATTATTATTATCATATTAAAAATTATAAAGATGCATTCATGGCTTCAAAGGGTCTTTGGTTAATAACGCCTGAGAATTCTAGAAAAGGTCAGCCTGGTGGGCTAAGAGAGAAAGTCAACCTGAGCTTGTGTCCACTGAGAAGCCCCATTTGGATACAAGAGCTAAAGAAGTTTTAACTACTTTAATCTTTTTTTTTTTTTTTTTTTTTTTTGGTACCCGGGCCTCTCACTGCTGTGGCCTCTCCCGTTGCGGAGCACAGGCTCCGGACACACAGGCTCAGCGGCCATGGCTCACGGGCCCAGCCGCTCTGCGGCACGTGGGATCTTCCCGGACCGGGACACGAACCCGCGTCCCCTGCATCGGCAGGCAGACTCTCAACCACTGCGCCACCAGGGAAGCCCCCTACTTTAATCTTTGAAGTCACATCAGGATTTCCCCCCAGACACAGCACACCTCAAGCCACAGATGTGCATAAGAGCAGGAGCTCAATTAGTGGTTATTAAATCAGAAAGTCACAGAGATCTGAAACTTTTAGGAAAAAGAGGTGTGTGATAGCTCCTCTCCATCAAATGAAGTGGTCCCTTTGAGCTGTGTCATCTTATGATTGTATTTTAAGGAAAGTCTCTTCTGGCAGATTGGAGTGGTTGAAAGGTTAAGAGAGGAGAAAGTACTGGCACAAGATATACCTTTTTCTCTTTAAAGTCTCTTTTGCAGAAGAACTTATTGAATTTGGAATCTCTTAGGATTCTAGATATAATTTCAGGGGAGAAGTCGTTTGCTTGCATCTACTGCTAGGGACCCTTCTGAGTTTCTTACTGGTAGATTTCCTTGCATTTACTTTCTTTGTCAGTAAGAATTTACATTTCAGTGAAAATCACATAATATTGTCCCATGTCACAAACGTTACCAGCACACTTCAGAGTTTGTCTGGAGCCCAGTATATAGTAGACACTAAGGACATACTTGTCAAATGAATAAATAAACGAAGCACCTTAGAGATCTAGTTCAACTTGCCTATTTTACAGATTGGGAAACTGAGGCTTGGAGAAGAAAAATGAGTCATATAAGTTCATCAGTGACAGAGTGGGTCTACAAGCCCAAGGTTTCTCTAAGCCTAGAAATTATTATAAAACCCCAGATTTTAATGACTAGATAGATATGAGAAATTCTAATTTTGAGTGGAAAATAGCCCCTGGCGGGCATTGGCAAATTATATAGAGGGCCATATTTTAGGCACTATGGGCTGTAAGATACTTGTTGCAACTACTAAACCCTACCATTGTAGCACAAAAACAGCCATAGGCAATACGTAAATGAATGAGCATGGCTGTGCTCCAATAAAACTTTGGTAACTATGTGAGGTGAAAAAAATTTTTATTTATAGACACTGAAATTTGAATTTCATATAATTTACATGTGTCATGAAATATTCTTCTTCTGATTTTTTTTCAATCATTTAAAAATGTAAAACCATTCTTAGCTCTCAGGCCATACAAAAACAGGTGGGGGGCTAGATTTGGCTGACCCTTGGTCTATGGCATTAAAAAGAAGAAAATTCTTGCAGAATTTTTGGCAGCTGCAGAAATTCCCTTAGCCCTTCTCTCACTAAGACTGCAATTAGAAAGAGTGCCATAAGCTTGGAAGAATGGAGTTCCAAAGCTTATTTCAGCTGTAATCTGTTCTTTCCACTTGTTTAAGGTCTGTCTTTTCAGGATCAGGCTAATTTCTTTCAAAGTGATTCTGTGGGTTTGCACAGTACTGAAAACACCAAAATGACCAATAATGGGATCAGTTAAATAATTATTTGTACACCCATACAACATAATAATCAGCCAAAGAATTGATGATGGTATTGATGTCAACTGATATGGGAAAACCATTGTTCATAATTTAGTGAGGATAGGCAAGTTATTAAGCATGATGTCTATCTAGTTTAATCCCATTAATGTAAATGTAATGCTACATAAATGCATAATAAAAATTATAAGCAAATCTGACTTGTTAAGCAAACACAACATTATAAGCAAATATGACGTTTTATTTGTGTTTTTCTTCTCTTTTCTTATTTTTTCTATAGTTCATAATGGTGAATTGTATAACAATTTAAAACTTCCTTTTTTTTTTTTGCGGTATGCGGGCCTCTCACTGTTGTGGCCTCTCCCGTTGCGGAGCACAGGCTCCGGACGCGCAGGCTCAGCGGCCATGGCTCACGGGCCCAGCCGCTCCGCGGCATGTGGGATCTTCCCGGACCGGGGCATGAACCCGTGTCCCCTGCATCGGCAGGCGGACTCTCAACCACTGCGCCACCAGGCCAGATTTGCCTGCAATAGAACCTTAAAAAGGAAAAAAGACTCTGGTTCTAGATGCAGTCTCTAACTGCTGATCTTGAAGCAAATTGCACAAGTGACCAGAGTCCACTCAAGTTAATGATGTTGACTTAAATCCTTCCTACCCTGCACGTTTTCCCACACATCAGTCCTCATTCAAAGGGCAGATGCAGCCATGCACAACCAAGTCTCCATTTGTCTTCTCCTTCTCCCCCTCCTCCTCCTTCTAAATCCGTGAACCTTTCCATCTTACAGACAAGCGTCGCTGGGTGGCAGAAGCACTAATAAAGTTGCTAATGGATAAATCAATTTCAGCAACCAAGAGAACATGTTTTGTCATTATAGCAAGCTTCCATGCCATAATGGGGGGAATTTCTGTAATTTTTATTTGAAGCAAATCCAACCCAAGTGTTAGATGTAATTACTCAAAAATATTTCAGAGATATTATCTCTTTTGCTTATGTATATTCTTAAATTGGATGTGGAGAAAAAGAGGAAAGCAGCAAAGAAATGGTTATTTGTGGACTGCCTACTAGGTGCTGCGCACTTCACCCATCTTTCCTCATTTACTCCTCACAGCAACCCCATAAAGAGGTTCGTAGTCCCTCTTTCAGATGAGGGATGCACAGCTTAGAGATGTGAAGTTATTTGCTCAATGTTACACAGCTAGTATGGAGGGGAGTAGTATTAAAATTACAGTTCTACCTGGCTTCAAAGACCATGTGCTTTCAGTTAAGCAGTGGTTATTAACTCAGTTTTACAGATGTCAACAGGGCTGTATTCTGAAATAGCTCACTAATTTTGCTTTTAGGAAAAAGTTAAGAAAAAAAACTTTAGTCAATGACCTTAAGTCTCAAAAACAAAACAAAAATAATATTGATTAAAAATGTAACAACCGGGCTTCCCTCGTGGCCCAGTGGTTAAGAATCTGCCTGCCAATGCAGGGGACACCGGTTTGAGCCCTGGTCTGGGAAGATCCCACATGCTGCAGAGCAACAAAACTCGTGCGCCGCAACTACTGAGCCTGTGCTCTACAGCACGCAAGCCACAACTACTGAAGCCCGTGCGCCTGAAACCCGTGCTCCGCAACAAGAGAAGCCACCGCAATGAGAAGCCTGCGTACCGCAATGAAGAGTAGCCCCCCTTCGCTGCAACTAGAGAAAGCCAGCACGCAGTAACAAAGACCCAATGCAGCCAAAAATAAACAAATTAATTAATTAATTAATTTTAAAGAAATGTAACAACCATATCTATACATAAGACATGAGTTTTTATAGAATTAGAGCATGCATTCCATGGAATGTAACAAAGCAGTCTGAAAACTGTTCTATACTCAGAGATTTTTAGGGACAAGAAAAACCTTGGTGATTGTGTAGTCCAGCTGCCTCATTTTACAGATGAGAACACTGAGGCTCTAAGAGAGGAAATGGTTTGTCTAAGGCCCTAGCAATTGGTGAGAGAGCTGGGGCCGGACCCCCGGTCTTCCACCTCCTGCTTCCTTCTGCTTGGTCACAGGGTTCCTTGTTTCTCAGTTCAGCAAATCAGTCAGCTAAGCTCTACGATAGATGCCTCGGAGGTTTTGAGAGTTCAAATTGGGGAAAGAAACAAAGATGAGTAAAAAAAGTTCCCTGCTCTCAAAGAGCCATCAGTCTACTGCAGGAACATCCCTGGGAAGCAAGCACAGCATGTTCAGTGTTATCATAGGAGGTATAGCTTGATAAGGAGTGCATTTGCAGGGGTGAATTTTGTTTTTTCTTTCCATGTGTGTGCGTTTGTGTGTGTGTGCTCCCTAGGTGTTCTTTTAAATTTTGAATTAATTTTTTTTTCTTAATTTTGTTTTGAATAACAGAAACCAAATTTTAAGACTGTCCCTAAATTTTACTCCTTGACATATGAGTTGGATTGATAGCCGGTCGGCTACCTTAGCGCTTTTGTTCAGTTCCATGCGGCCTGAAGACGCAACTTGAGTTCAGGGGGAGAGAAGCCGACAGTTTACAGCAGAGTTTTCCCAAGCAAATTGCAAGTGCTGAAAGTATCGCTGGCTGGCCAACCTTCTGGCAAGCAAGGAGTGTCACCTCTTGGGTCCTTGCCAGAAGCCCTTGCTACCTAACCTCCCAGCTCTTAATAAACCCTCTCAAGACAGAAACTTGTGGTGTGCTTCCCTTTTGACAGCATCTGAAGGTCTTCACAAAGAAAGACCGCCTTTAAACAAGGAACTGGCCTCTGATGCAGACTTGCTGTATAATCTTTTTTTTTTTTTGGCTGTACGCGGGCCTCTCACTGTTGTGGCCTCTCCCGTTGCGGAGCACAGGCTCCGGACACGCAGGCTCAGCGGCCATGGCTCACGGGCCCAGCCGCTCCGCGGCATGTGGGATCTTCCCAGACCGGGGCATGAACCCGTGTCCCCTGCATCGGCAGGCAGACTCTCAACCACTGCACCACCAGGGAAGCCCCTTGCTGTGTAATCTTGATCCAGTTTTTTGTTTTTTTTTTTTTTCTTCTCTGGATTTCAGGTTCTCTGTCTGTAAAAGGCAGGTATAGGACTATCTCATGGACAGCAAATACACATCATTTATTCCAGTTCACAACTTATTGTTTGCTTGAAATCAGCCACGGTTGGAATGTTTACACCACGTAAACTGGTAAATGCTACAAATCAGGACACTGCCTCCCACCCCTAGCTCCGATTCCCAGAACTAGTTATCAGACCTTTACCAGCATACCACTGCCTTCCTGATGCTTTTATGCTGTTCTGCACTCATGGCAGACATTGCTAATCAATCACAGAATTCTGGTCCAACCGAACCTCGATATGACTTAACAGTCTTCCTCCCTTCATTTCATCATTCATTCCTCCCTCTCTCCTTCCTCCCCTCCACCCCTCCTTCCTTTCAACCTGTTATGCAGCAAATAATCTTTGATGCCTTTGTGTGCCAGGCAGTGGGGATGGAATAATGGACAAAATTTACAAAATTCCTCTTCTCATGAAATTTACTTTCTCATCGAGAGAAACAGATATTAAACAAGTGACAGTGAATTTTAAAATAATTTCATATGGTGTAAATGCTCTAAAGGAAACAAACCAAGTGGTATAATAATGCTTGAGGAGAGACTAGTTTAGATATGATCATCCGGGAAGGGTTCTCTAAGGAAGTGCTTTTAAGCAGAGACCTGTTTGTTAAGAAAATGATGGTCCTGCACAGAGCTAAGGGAGGGCATTCTGGGAAGAGGGAACAGCAAGTGCCAAGGCCCTGGGGTGGAAACAAACTTAGAGTGTTTAAGAAACCAAAAGGCTAGTGTACAGGAAGCAACAGTAGGCATAAAGAGAGAGGTGAGAGAAGCAGGCCGGTCCAGATTTGTAGAGTCTTATAGCACAGGGTGCTAAATTTGGAATTTATTGCAAAAGAAATAGGAAATCGTGGGAGGAAGAGAGTTTAACTATTATCAACTGACAGGATTTTCTAAAACTGTAAGTGAGGTGAAATTCATACAACGTATAATTAACCACTTTATACTATACATCCTATTATATAATATGTGTAAAATATTGTATAATATGTATAATGGTATATAACATACTATTAACCACTTTATACTATAGTATAAAAAGTGAGCAGTTCAGTGACAGTACATTCACAATGTTGTACAACCAGCACCTCTATCTAGTCCCAAAATGTTTTTATCATCCCCAAAGAAAACCCTGTACCCGCTAAGCTCAAATGATCCATCAGGGACATGAAGGTCTGGTGATAGTTGTCCCTTCTAATGGTGCAGAGTCCAGGGCTCTGGGCGTCATTGCTTCTGTGTTCTTGACCTGATAGCTCATTTATCGTTTTGTAATTCTGGAAAAGTTTCTCAAAATCTCCTCCACTGCCACTGAACTCCAGGAATGTCTTCAAATTTCCATAACTGGAGGGATAGAGTCACTTGGCTAATATATTTCTTGTGACACTGAGATCAAACAGAAATAATCATCATCAAAGAGCAACATTAGGTGTACTTTTCTTGCAAAGTCCACAACCTCCAGTAGCACATTCCACCAAGATCTTAGCAGAAACAAGTGCATCGTCCAAATAAATTGGCCCTTCCAGGTAATTCATGTCCTCCTTTCTTTCATCCAGCATTGAAAAGTAATAGGGAATCAAATTGATAAAATCCCACAGACCATAAAGACAATTTTTCACTCTCTCTTCTCATTAGCCATATAGAGAGTTGCAAAAATCCTTAAATTAAGGACTGAAAATCATTGACTCATGAGGAAACAGCTCTGATAATCCTGGGTTTGGAGTATGGAATATTGATCTGATTTATTTTTTCCTCATGTGCCTATTCTTGGAATGGCAGTCTATACACATCTCCATCTTGCCTGGTTTCTGGCGCAGTACTAAAATGTGGAACACAACATAAAGGGCATAGGAATTGGAGATTGCTCCATTAATCCTTAATATGTTCTTACATATTCCTGAATAGCAGATATAGTCTAACTCCAAAAACGTTGCCAATGTTGCGGCTCTGATTGATTTATGTTGCTCTCCCTGCCACGTCTCACTGATGGAGAGAGTAAAAAAAATGGATGGATATTACTGTAATACACCAAGATAAAACAACACGCACATACACAGGTGTGTGCACATACCCCATGGCATGGGATGAAGAGATTTGGCAGTGAGAGATAGGTAACTTTTAGACATGCTCAAGGAATGTGCTAATAGAACGTCTAAGTGAAAATGTCTGTAGGCAATTGGATCTGTGCTTCTAAGGTTGAGGAATGAAGTCTGTGTTGGTAACTTAAATTTTGGAGTCATCAGATTATATATGATCATTAAAGCCACAGGATTATATGAGATAGTCCAGGGAGCTAGTACAAAGTGATCATAACAAAGACCCAGGACAGAATACTAACATTTAAGAATAGGCAGAGAAAGAATAAATTCAGGATGTCTAAGAGCTTCCTAGAAAAGGGTGTTCTACATTCTTTTGGGCAAATATACTTTCATGAAGGAACGCAATTACTTCTTAGGCCAGGACAAGCTGCAGAAGCACCAGATGTGGCTCTCTTGGGGAACAGTATTCACCAGATGTTCTCTGGCCACTTCCAGCCAATCGCTCTCAAATTTTCTTTCCAACACAGAGCTCTCCTGAACTTTAGATCTACATTTTCTAGTGTCTCTTTGACACCCACAAGCACTTCATCCTTCCTTGCAAAGCTGATTCCCCTTGAAAAATATTTAAAAGGTAGAATACCAGGGATCAGGGACAGACTCAGTGGAGGAGTAAAGAAGAGGAAGAAGTTGACCAATGGAAGATTGTGGCCTCCTTTTTTTTTTTTTTTTTTTTTTTTGCGTTACGCGGGCCTCTCCCATTGCGGAGCACAGGCTCCGGACGCGCAGGCTCAGCGGCCATGGC